>NC_079300.1:19159110-19472277 GCF_023638135.1 Falco biarmicus | reverse complement strand
AAAATTACTGTATTACCAACAGAAATTTGGAGGGGAAGTCAGTTGACAATATTGCTTGCGTTTTTATTGCAGAATCAGCAATTACAGTACAATTATCTCGTTCTGGAAGAAGTGGACATACGGCCTCCACACCAGGAATATGACATCCCTGAGAGCAAAGAATTTCTTATTTTTAGTATGTGAGACATTTTTCCATAATCCCTTTTATAAAGGGTTGTTCAGATCTATGGAGTGAAGCCTGTGCCCCTTGTTTCTCAATATATACCTTATTTTTCAACATATTTCAGCGCTAGATATCTACACTTGGGAGAAATAATTCATTTCAGCACTATATATTTATAGGTTCATAAGGCTTCTAAGTGGAACTTTAATAACTTATTTCATTTGGTTATCAGTTTCATGATGCCTTCTGCAGAATTGTATTTAATTGCTTGTGCAGTTCTCTGACAGGTTCGATGTCAGGGTTGCTTGTCATTACAATAAATCAATTAAATGATTGCTATTAATGATTATACAATGCAAGGGTAAAAGGCATTTCTTAGCTTGGGACACAGAGGACTAGTGATATAGATGGTTCTGGTATGGCAGCTGAAGACTCCCTGTTTTGCCAAGATGGAGCCAACACACTCTCCTTTACTCCATGTTCAAACAGTAATGGGGATCATTGGGTTCTGGTAACCTTACAGGGTGTACATGGTATTTGCTCTCGCCACTAAGAACCTCCAGATACTTGTGAATATCACACACACACACCCACACACAAAAATATATGGCCTAGGAAAAATAATACGTCCTACAAACTTAAAATTTATCATTGTGAAGCAAACATTGAGTGCCTTTTGTCTCTTTTCGCACTTTAAAGTTAAAATAAGGATACTACACTTTATCCCTTCACATGTGTAACAACCATGTCCTGTCTGTACAATCTTTCATGTTATCAGCTAACTGTATTTCTAGCAGACTCCAATGTTTATTTATAATTTTTCATTTTATCTAGTTCAGTTATCTTTGAAAGCTTACATATCAGCAAGTCAAGCAGAGTACCTGCTCTGAAGTGGTCCCTGAAGCATTGATCTAACTCAGCGCATTGAGCTACTCATGCCAAAAAGGCTTGCTGTCTAACACATCCTCTGTGGAAATGGAGCCAGAGAACAGTCTCTTATAGTTACAAAGAATGCAAAATGTTGGCATTGGGCTTGTAACATCTAACTCCTTCTGGTTTTCTTCAGAGACATGAAAGCCTAGTCCAGCAGAATGGCTCACTGACCTCTCAACAAAGTAAGGGAATTTGGGTAACACCACTGGTCATTTAAACTAAATTTAACTACGTTTTCTTAAAAGCGAGATTTGAAGTGGATCAAGGAAAGGTAAGGGAGCAGAGGAGAACCACAGTCACCTAAACTAAGTGGTGTGTACAAACTGCCTGTCATTACTAAAAAGTTAAAGTATATGCTGGAGTAAGAAATGGGGACACATTTTGTTTCAGTTGTGCAGTGGGGAGTTATGAGCCTTTCTGTATTTGTGACCAAGGACAACTGTTGTTTCAGTCAGGAAACACAGCACTGAGTAAACCTAAGGAAAACCTACCACTACTTTTTCCATTTAATTTTATATGAAAGTGAAATCTAAAACTTTGCCAGATTCTGCAAGAAATAGCTTTAAAATAAATTAAAAAAACCTGAGCTGATGGCTGCCCATCAGTTACACCACTTCCATTGATCCATTGCTAGAAGACCTTCTGTGATTACATAAGCTCATCTGCTATTAACATTTCTAACCTGAGATGTTTCATATTAAGTGGTTTGCATAATAACAAAACAGTCATTGGAATGATTTCTTAAGAGTCTGGGGAAAAAAAACACACTGATAATTACAGTGTTTGAGGTTAATTACTTGTGGCTTGCTTCCTTTCAAATGGTATACATTTTATACTCTCTAAATATGTGCATAAATGATGCAGCTTGTGGACTTAAAACTACAACTCTTTCCTTCTGATTTATATTTTCAATTCACTCAGACTTATATTAAAAAAAAACAGTCTGCTAGGCTGGAAGAGAGGAGAAGAGAATGACTGAGACAAATTAACAAGCAGCCAAAAGCAAGAGGATAAAAATCTTGCCAGGTTCAAAGAGCTGATGGAGAAAAAGGATGGCGGAGCCTTACTTCCTTATATGCTGTCCTTTAGACTCTGCACGGAGTCTGATGTGGTAGTACATTCTGCTGTACTAAACATAGTAGTATCTATAATATGGGGAAAATCTTCAGCTGATAGTGGTCTGTAGTAGTTAAAGGCAGAAGTTGGTTCAAGCTGCCTTATGAACTTTCCATTGGCTGTTTGGGACAGTAGTGAACTGCTATGGGTTTGGATATTATTTCAGACCAGGGGAGCTCCCAGTATGAATCCTGAGATAGGAGCAGTCTGGTAGGAGATAGGAGGCAGTTGGTTGTGCTTCAGTGTAACATTAATTACAGGTGTGTCCTTGTTTCAAATGAGATAGAGTTGATTTTCTTCTTAGCAGTTGGTGTAGTGCTGTGTTTTGGATTGGGTGTGAGAAGAACGTTGATGGCACACTGATGGTTTTGGTTGTTGCTGGGTAACGTTTATCCAAGTCAAGGGCTTTTCAGATTCTTGGGTCCTTCCAGTGAGAGGGCTGGAGGGGCATGGGAAACCGGGAGGGGACACAGCCAGGAGAGCTGACCTGAGCTAGGCAAAGGGATATTCCATACCATATGACATCATGTTGAGTACATAAGCTGGGGGAAGGAGGAGGAAGGCAGGGACATTCAGCATTATGGCATTTGTCTTCCTGAGTAACTGTTACTGGTGACGGAGCCCTGCTTTCCTGGAGATGGCTGAACACCTGCCTGCTGATGGGAAGTAGTGAATAAATTGTTTTGTTTTTCTTGTGTGTGCAGCTTTTGCTTTCCTTATTAAATTGTTTTTATCTCAACCCTTGAGTTTTGCATTCCTTTCCCATTCTCCTCCCCATCCCTCTGGGTGATGAGGAATGAGCGAGTGGCTGTGTAGTACTTAATTACCAGCTGGGTTTAAACCATGACAGGTTGAATGGAAAATATAAGCCAAGTCATGGATATTGTTTAATTTTTTACCCTGTAAATTGTATGCAGCTTGCATTACAGAATTAAGTAGGTGTGTGTAGCTTTACTCATGACTATGGCCTTATCCCACTGTTCTAAAGTTTAGCTGTCGTACAGTTTTCTTGTACGTTTACCTGTATGTTAAAAAAAAACAAAACTTGGATGAGCAAGCTCATCAGGCACTATTAATAGATCTTCTCCTATAGTCTGCATCATCAGCATGGCATTGAGACTGACCCCTCAGGGCTCTCTTGCATGTTTTTAAATTTCCTTCTGTATTTTCACATTCAGACCACCTAGTCTTAGTGATTCATTGGTTTAGTAATTCTGCAGGTTGCTTTTGAATCGTGTTTGTAAGGAATAAGACCACCCAGCAGGAAGAATCATACAGCAAAACTGCAGTTGGAGGAAGCTTCCCACATGAGAGAGTCAACCTGCAGATCATCTGCACTCTCCTGGCAGATTGTAGCTTTTCTGTTCACATTAGATGTTTTCTGCGATAAAGAACAATGTCTTCAGGAGAAAGACATCTCTAGCCTTTTAACAAGTCAGAGTAACTTAGGAACCCTTGCATCTGACATGCCAGAGCCACAGGTGCCAGCCAGCTATGTTAAAAGAGAAAACTTCCCGCACTGTACCCCAGGGGAAAGTTGAACTGTCTGGGCTGCAAAATCCTGGACCTGCCATGCTTACTAAAGAGCTTCACCCCAGGAGACTCTGTTGTTCCTAGCTAGGTGATATATGAATAACATTAGGATTTTATTGCCTGCTGTATTCACAGACCTTAAGGTAGTGCATAGTTTTAAAGAAAGGTTATGACTTGCAGTCAATAAAATTATGTGATCCTATTCTTGCTTTTGTGTAGGTGATCAAATTTTAAAATAGGTACATTCAGGCAAGTGACTACAGCAACTAAATATTTTCTTGACAAATGTGTGTGGCTTTGAAATGAGATCTCTGAATTTCAATGACAAAGGGTGCTTGCTGTTTGGTTTTAATTGTTGCTTCTGATCAGCCAACTAATGGGAGAGCTAAGCTTTCTTCCAGTCATCTAAGGATGTTCTGGTTGAAGTTCAGGTGAAGACTTGTTTTCCTTGATTTACTAGGAGCTGTACATGAACAGTTATTATTGCATGTCCCATTTGCTGATGAACTGCAAGAGAGCAGAATAAGCAATTTTCAAAGAGCTGTTGAGATGAAACAGGAAGCAGACAAGATGGGACCTTGTTTCCCTGCAGACTGAGCATTTGCATATGGAAGTGAAACATACCAGAAGCATTTGAACCCGTATTATCAGAATTTCACTCTTTCACAGCTGCAGGGCTGGATATAGCTGTGGGTGATCTGACTCTAGCTACGTTTACATAGGCATGCATTCACGGTTCACCTACTGAAATCAATAGACTTTAATATAATTTAAATTTAAATCACTGCCAAAGAGATCAAACTCGGGCTCTATGGTTTCTACATACCTCTAAAGAGTCTGGCTGAGCCCATTTTTGCATGGACTTTCACCTCATATAACCCCATTACCTTCACTAGGACCATGCAATTGTAATTCAGTGAAAGGCTGGCACCATGTTTCCTGAAATTCAGTCTGTGAACTTGAGTTTCTGGGTGGATAGCCACATATTCTTATTTCTTTTCTAAAAATGGTGTGTAATTAATCATGAAAACAGAAGACCTCTCTTCTCCCTACTGGTATTTATGATCCTCTAACCCTTTTACACAGGAATATTAGTTTCCCTTGGTGTCACTACTTAAACTTTTTTTTTCCTCACACTGATATACACATTTGTGGCGGTTTTTTGTTTTGTTGTTGTTTTTTTTTTTAATACCTAGATGTATTAGAACAACTGAAGAAGACATTCTTTTTATTTATTTTTTTAAAACTAAAATAACTATTTGTTGATTCTTCAGAGTATTTTGATACTCAGGAGATGAAAATTAGTTCACCTTAGTTCTAATGATGATCAAATATATTTGCCCTCCCATGGCCCTACAGCCAACAGTTTAGTTAAATAACTATTTATCATTGTCATTAGAGTAACACATTTATAGTGATTCTAATCCACAAAAATGTGCTACTTCATAAAACAGAAATACTGTTGATAGCTCTGCACAACAAAACAAATATATTCATTTCAACCAGCACAATATATATTTGGAACCGATTATTATTATGTCACAAATAAACATCGCTTAGCAGCTGATTACTTGCGTATTATTCTTTCCATAGATTAAATAAGGGTATACCCAAAATAATCTATTTTATTTTCTCTAATTTTCCCAGCTGAATGCAAGGTCTAAACAGAAAATACTTCAGACTTTGCACTGTGGGCAGCCAAATAATCTTATCTTTGTCTGGCTACATATATTTTTCACAACTCTTCTCCCTTTGTTGTTGCAGGTGCAAAGTTGCACCTATTACGTTTCCAAAGAGTGCAAGGGTTTGGTGTCTTTTTCCCTATCTCACTAGTGTGACAGCAGAGCCTTTGCACTAACTGTTGCCACTCCTTGGTAGGCAAAGGAATGATCTCCCTCCATCCCTGAGGAAGGTAGGTGCTGCTGCTGGCTCCCTGGGCTGGCAGTCAGCACACAGACCCAGGAACTATCCCAGTGTCGTAAGATGTCCACGCTGCTCTGGGTGGCAAAAAGAAGCAACCCACAAGAAAATCAGCCATCAGCAACTGTAGTTAATCCAATGGAGATTAAATATGTCAAAAGGTATTATGTCCTACAAAAATGGACTCCAGAGTTTGCTGAAAGCATGGATAGTCACAGCCACTGATAATAAGTATATGATTGAAAAGAATAGCCAAGCAAATATGGCAGTTTGTAATGAACAAAATAAGGCAGAACAGGGCTTCAGAGGATCTGATTGCATTTTCCTTCCTCATGTCTGTGTTGTGGGTGCAGAGAATTTTACTAAGGAAAAATTCTGTTCACACCTTGTTGATGCAAGGTGGTGCCATCTGCTGAGACCTTCCAGCTTGTTAAGGATAGGGAGCCCTTGCATTGCTTGAAGAGGCCAGAAATTTCACCAATCCCTTGTACAGGGCTGACTTCCTCTCAGCTTACCCATTAAGCTTAAGGTGGCTAGATTCCACATTTTTGAAACACAATCACACAATTTTTGGTGATTGCTCTCTGCAGCTTTTGAGGGGTTTGGGCACTGGCAGAAATCCAAGCACAGGAAAGATTGTGAGTGGCTTATAGAAGTGGCATATCCCAGGACTCTTGGGATCGCATGTTTTGGCTACACCACAATAGGTGCATATTTTCCAGTTGCATATTTCATTCTTGAAACATTTCTATCATATTTGTAGCTCCACAAAATCAAAAGTTTGGGGACAGAAAGAAATGCTGCAGTTTTGTTGTTTTGACTCTTTAAGCTGCATACAGTCTGTTTCTGTAGTCCCTGGTTCAGTTACCTAGGAAACAGCTGTAGGATGGAATTTATTTATTCTGTCTGAATAAGTGTCTGTGATATATACGTGAGACTTACCCTGCTTGTATCTGTGGAAAATCAGTGAATGCTTTTATTACTATTAGGCTGATACCAGGTGTCTCCAACTACATGAGGGCAATTACTGGCACTATTCAAATGGTTAATAAAAATTCTCTGTCATTCCCAAAAGAAAAGCATTAAAGAAGAACTGTTAAAATATATTATCAAGCATTTATGATGTTGGGTTAGAGATGCGAGCCACAGGAGACCACAGCTGTCCAGAGCAAATGGGGACTGGAGTCCAACTGGCCCCTTCCACAGAAGATAGCAACATGCATCTGGAGCATGCTGTGAACCAGGCAGAGGGCTCCCCACACCTCACCAGAGCTGGAGGTATGGAGAGGAACAAATGTGGGTCAGATCTCCTTGTCCAAATCACACCCCAGTAGCCAAGATAGTGAGTTTGTGAACTCGGACAGCCCTGTCCATAGGAGCCCCCATAAAACACCAGCTCTTGCAGGAGACGATCAGGCACAAGTCCATGTGCTCTTGCATTCTGACTCTGCTAGTTGTTACTGTACAGCAGAGGGTAGGGACCGACTCATTGGCTGATGTACAGCCAGGCCCTGTTTCACCTTTGTCCTTGTATCCTCACCACCCCCTTCCATGCACAGTGTCATGCCACGTGAAAAGCTTGTGTTTCCAGGCTAGGAGACATTTTCTGATTCATTCTGGCCCCCAGTGGGAACCATCACTCTGTTGGCTCCTTGCCCTCAACTATTTCATTTATTTTTTTGACAAGAACACTATGTTTTCCCAGAGTGGCTATCCCAGTATGCCCTGTGAACTTGGTGAAGGGAGAAACCACCAGCCTGTTCCTTATCCGCATCCTTCCTTGCTTTTCTGAACCTCCCAGCTATGATGATCTCCGTGTGGACAACCTCCAGCCACCGTGGACCAGTGTCACATACACTGTGTGTGTGCTGCATGACATATGCTGATGTAGGTTTCATGTTTTATACTACAGGGAATAGTTAAATGACAGATAGATTACAGCCCAGGCTTCATGCAGATTTTTTTTAAACTGTTATTCAGGCCTTGTTGGTAGTTCAGGACAGGCTCTTCCAGCTCCCAAGGGTGACTGTGTGTGCAGCAGAGTTGCCCACATGCGGGCTTGGAGAAATGCTGCGAAGTGAGATTTTTCACTTCTGTTTCCCATTGCAATTGCTGTAATTGAGCATCTGTGTCTACTTTTAGTAGCTGGTGGACACCAGAAATTTCTAAATCAGGGCAGTCTCAGCTGGATTTGGGACTGAGTCCCTGGGGCTGAAGATACACCTCCCACTTCACAGCCTAGGCAGCCCTGCTGACATTGCACCCTGTAATCAGCCGCAAGCGCTAGGCCTGCAGTAGAGGTCAGGCTTTTGGCTGCATTACTTTAGCCAGCATGTTGAGAAGAAAATCTTGTACTTCAGTAGGATTCAGTTACATGGCACAGGGAAGTTTTGTGTGAATAGAAATATTTTCAAAGGCATTTAGCAATTTTAATAGTAAATAAGACTTTTATGACTATGTACTTTAAACTCTCCTACAGGGTGCCCCAGGTGCACCCCTATTCTAAGATCACCCCAGCTGTGTTTTTGATTGGTGACTTTTTCCTCTTTTCATAAGCTGTGTTGTGATGCTGCCACTGCTAAGTGCAAAGAAGGCTGCTTGCACTGCTCTGATTTATGCACTATGTAGTTCTGATTTTAATAGGATTAAGCAAGAGGAAAGTAAAGGCAAAATGTGGCCATTCATTGTATTTACTGTGTGTGTATCTTTAATGTGGTATTTTGATATTTCATCCAAAGATCATGAAGCGTTTTACAAAGACAGTAAAATCAGGAGGGATACTTTATGGCTGGTAAAACTGACTCCAGTTAAGAGAATTTCCCACTGTCACACAGAGTCAAGAGCAGGAAGATATTCTAATTTTTTTTAACTCTACACTCCCTCCTTTAATCGGTACATTATTTATTACAATTAATATATGCTCTTCTTGATACTGTATTAGCATAAAGCAATCGAAACCACTCAGAAATAATTTTTAAAAGCAGAGGAAACTCTTAAACTCATAGCGTGAGCACACAGGAAATTAAAGCATGTAAGAGGTTTATGAATTTAACAGATGGCAATCTCTCAGCTCGGTACATATGATGCTACAAGTTTTTTAGGATATTTATTTGAGAGGAATTCATTACACTACCAGAGCAGAGTGTTCTTAAAAGATCTTGGTTTTGCCTCTAGATGGCTCACCTGGAACTGCCATTGCAAAAATGTTATCCAAAAAGGAATTCCTACAGTATATTCTCATGCTATAATGGCTTGCTTTTCCAGCAGCAATGGAGAGTCAATCATGTAAATGTATTATATCTGTGTAAAAACATTCTGCCAAATTGTTTTGTCTTTTGTAAGAACAAGAATAACAGATGGATTAGGGACAGAGCAGATTTATGCGTAAAGTAACTTTCTATTAGTCATTATCATGAGTCACATCCTAAAATATTTTAGGGAGGGCTGCCTTTCTGGCTATAATAAACACTTTCCAGGTGAAATCCTTGCTGTGTGGTAGGTGATATGTGAGGCAGTGATTACATTGTCACCTGTCTATCATATTTCTGCCCTGTAAATTAGAAACGGCATTTTTCTTGGGGGACTAGGATACAGACTACTGTATATGTAGTCCAAAGACTTCAAGTTATATAAAAATAATAATGAATAATCTAGTAGCAATTAAAAAATACAAAAGCAGTTGGGGAAAGAGCCAACATGTTTTACTTCTCTCACTAAGAAATATGGTTCATACACATTTGTAGAAGTCCAGGTTAAAGTATATTTCTTATGTCCATAATAATTCACAAAGAAATGAAAAAGGACAGCTGGTAGCTGAGAACAGAGTAAAATCCACCCAGCTTCCATGAGAAGAATTCAGAGAGGGCTGTCTGTGCACTGAAGCTCACAGGTTTTGTGTTGTGAGAACTGCAGTGTGTTTAGGGGAGTCCCGTCACAGCCTGCAGATACTGTGAATTTGATTTAGAGTGCTCAGGGATACAAAACCATACAGGCAACACAGAAATGAGTGTCCTGTTCTTGGGGCTTCTGCGTACCTTACTGTAGTGTGAAATGACTTCCCCAATATTTTTATTTTATATGCTGTGCATTTTGGGGGTTTTGTCAGTGGTTCCTTTACGGTGAGATAAAAATCAACAGGAAAACTGCTTACGTCACACCATTCTTCTGACTGCAGTGGAGACTCTCTTTATCCTTCATCTGTCGAACAGGAGCAGCCCCCTTTTTTCTGGCGGTGCCCCACGCCATTCCCGCTTGCGCATTCCACCTTTGTTCTGCGGGAGGAACTCCCCTTGACGTCGATATGTATTCCACACACTAGGCGAGTGCAGAGCCAGCGATCAACAGCCTCTTCTGTGCTGCAGCCTGGGGAGAAGAATATTTCTCCAGATCGTTCCTAGCATTTTAATATTCCTGAGAAAGTAGAAATCTCCATTTTCTGAAATGGAAAGAGTAAAGAAAGGAATAAAAGAAGGGCTAGGTAATGAAGTAGGAATTAAACGATTTTTTTCTCTGTTTAATTATTATTTTTTTAATTCTACTATTTAGATACATCAGCATCTGAGTGTTACATTAAATGTTAAGAATGGAGCCTCAGACTGCATAGATGAGATGGAGAGATTTCCCAGACACTTTGTGAAGAACCAGGACACACAAAGATCATGACACATGCCCAGACTTACAGCAAACAAGGAACAGGGCTGAAATCTCTTGCAAAGTCTCTCCTGTCCCTCTGGTGCATAATTATGGGGGAGAATTTTGTTAATCTATAGTTAAAACTGGGAAGAAAAAAAAAAATCAGAACAATATTCCTCATTGAAATCTGGCTCCATCTCAGCCAAATTGCTTATTTGTTGTCAACTAGTAATAAAAAGATCTCCAAAATTAAGTCTTACAAAGATGTTTAAAAAAGGTTGTGCCTGAATAGCTATTATGAACCTTGATAAATGTGTGTCCTTAGAAACAACATGAATTTCTCAGGGTGGTCCCATGCTGTATGTCTGTGTTGTACCCCCTGGTCACAAGCCTTTTTCTACACATGCAGAAATCTTACCTTCTTTCCTCAGATTCTGGACTACCAAGCTCCTCTACCCATTGACATTCACCTCAAAAAACCTAACTGTCACCTCTGCCTCAACAAAGGGACACTACATGCATTTCCACACACACATTTCAATTCACAATCTGTGATATGAAAGAAGCTAGATTTTTGCACTTCCCAAATGAGATGCTGAGAAACACACCACCCAGAAGTGGCTCTGTTGTTTTCTTTCTGGTGGGAGCTCTACTGACATGTGGCTGCAGAGCCCACTTAATATTTATGATCTTTTCTACTTGCTTAGGTCTGTAAGTTACAGTAAGACTGAGGTCAGCTCCAACTGGAAGAGTGACATGTTTAGGAGAGGCCATTATTAGAAGAAATTCTACCTCTTTCCCTGTTCCCCCAGCACACATGAAACCTGAAATCAACCCAACCCTACTGCTTCTTGAAGAATTTGTCACAGTTCAGCACAACCAGCAAACTTAGCTCAAGAAAAGCCCAGCGTATGTTAACACAGAAACCAAATATGTGCCGTCGGGTTGTTGTGTGGAAGGGAGGGTTTCTTTAGGTCAAGGGCAAGGGCAACAGCTGAGCAGAGATGTGGCTGCCTGTGCTGTCACTACTGTGCCTTTTGTATGTACATAAAACTTTGGTTTCCAGGGGTTTGCAGGCACAAACATCCCCCTGACACCCAAACAAATAATCCGAAATAAATAACTCATGAAGCTGTTGATAATAAAGCCAGAGAATGGCCATTCATAGAAATATGCACTACATCACTCCTCCTGACTGCATGGTGATTCATCACTGCTTCCCTTCTCTTGCCTTTTATTCTTTCAATTATCTTTGCTCAGGGATTCCTGAAACACTTTCCACCTAATTTTAGATATGGTTTTGTTTGAAATGCTAGATCTTGGAAAAAGCCCTTTTCAATAGGAGTATTTCCTATAAGTAGGTCACTGCAGTAAAGGGTTAGACGTGCAGCCTTTGCTGACAAGATACTTTCCTTTCTAAAGCACTTAATGCTGCTTTACGAAATAAAAGAAAAGGAAAGAAAAAAAGAAAGAAAAGATACCCAATTGTTGACCTTTGTCTGGTGCTGGGTAAAGTGTCTTTCCGACCAGCTCAAGAGAGAGACATTAAACCAGTGATGTATAGAACTATATTTATACTCTGAATAAATACACTAAAAATATCCATTCAAACAGGGTAAGCTGTAATTTTAAATTGTAGCACTTCTAAAGAGCTTTCACTGATATCAGACACTCCCAGGCTCCAAGCAGCACAGCACTGCATTTTAATCAAATAACTGTGAAACCATTGCCACAAAATTGCAACCAAAATGTTTGTGTAATGTTATGTAGCTACGGAAACAAACTTGGGCTTCTAAAGTTACCTTATTAACTGGTTCATAGCAATGGGCTCATTGCAGGGTTTTGGCAGAGTTGCATGTTAACTGTGCAATTTTGCCCCTTGCCCCAAAAACAAGTAAACCCCACGAAGGTCCAAGAATAGACAGGCATGAAGTGTTATTGGGGTTTTGTTAACTTTAGATTGATTAAGGGCAGACCAATTTCCTACTCACCATTAACAGCTGGGACTGGTAAATCAAAGGTTCTTGAATGCATGCAAATGCCACATGGTGTTTACAATGGTATTTCTTAATTATTTTATTGTATAATCTTTCTTTTCAGACCCACTTCATTTCAGTTATAGCTACTTAGGGTGCAAGCAAAGAGACAACCTTTTGATTATGTGCCTCAAAGCATGACACTGAAGTCACTAGATTCTTTTCAAAAATGTGTATTACATTTAAAATAATCTATTTATAGTAGCTTACTTGTGCTTTTCCCTACTAAGGTCCATTCAGGCTTTGTCAGGAACTACTGATACCTAGGAGTGCGCAGGGATCAGGAGGTCCCACCACCCTTTTCCTTTTCCACCCCCTCAAATTTTTGGTGACAAAACACCAAAACTATTTGTGTGGACTGCACTGTCTTCCTTACAGTCTTCCTAGAACAGGACAGTTTAAAACAGAGTAATAATTTGCTCTGTGAAAAAAGCAAATATTAAATAAGATACTAATTTTCTGCTGGGGATCACACAGAGCTATATTTTAGAATAAGCCACTCTTTATGTGCCAATAAGCAGTTATCAAAAGCTAAATATTCTATAATTCAGTCATGCTGGAGATGGGTTTCAATATTTTTCTGGGTTTTTTTAATCTTTTTTTAATCTGACATAAAATGTCATCAGTATCTATGGAAATCTTCCTGTAAGGAGGTGGAAGGCAGAAGAAAATCGAATTTTGGTGAGAGAATAATTTTGCATGGTATTTATTTAATGAATCTGTATTTGGGATGAAGTATATTAAGGCTCTAAAGTGGTGGCAGTGGTGGTGCTCCTACAGGCACATGGGGCAGGGCAGCAAGGTTCCAGCTCTGCCTGGCTGGCTCCCAGGGGTTTTGTCTTGGCTCAGGGCTGGAGGAGGCTGGCAGCTTTCCGTGATTAGGGACTGCCTCTTGTTACTAAGCTTCCAGAAGAAGCACCAAGAATGGGTAACTCACTCTGGTCACAGAGCAAGCTATGAAACACAGAGCAACCCTCAGGCTTATTTTTAGTCCATTGCTTTTATTGTTCTTTGGAGACTGTCTTTCTGTTACTTGCAAAAGGTATGGATGTAGCTGGTTGAACTCTCTTTACAACCAGCTCACCTCATGATACAACCTCGCTAAGTCATATGCTTTCAGCAGACAGAGGTAGTAAAACTCAGAGGCTTTACCAGAGACAATTCTTCAGGTAAACAGGGTACCTTAGGGTCACCAGGCTCCACTCTCCACTCCTGTCCTCAGAGGACTGTGTTCATGTCATCCCTTCTGCTGTAGCCTTAAGCAAATGTCAGAGAAAAAGTGCTTGGTTATACTTATTTCCTATTTCAAGAGAGCAGGGAGCAGTACAGAAACTTTCTCACTTTCTCTGTTTTTCTCCCAGCAATATGAATATCAAGCATTACAGAAAGCCTCTGGAAATCGGGGCATACCTGGGGATTTCTAGGGAAAGCAAGCTTCTGCGAAGCTCTGCAGATGGGGAGGCAGGAGCAACACTTTGCTGAGCATCACAGAGGGATCCAACAAACTCTTAGCTGCAGCCCTAACAATTGCACTCTGAATGCATGTTGTGGTATCTGACAGATACTTGATGTACCTTTATAGCTGCCAATCCTGCTGAGGAAGGGAGGACTGTGAGTGAATCCAACAAAAGGGATCAGGCAAGCCTGGTCTGGGACAGGGGCTTGTGTCATTTATTTAATGCCCTGCTCTACCCACCCTCCTACCTAGGCCTGTCAGGAGTGTGGGCGCTCTGTGAGGATGTTAACATTTGTACACAGGTAGCTGAGAAGGGAGCTGTGTAGTAAAGGCTGAAAGCAAAAGTAGTCAGGGCAGCTGCAATAAGACCTGAGATGGCCATTACCCAGCAAGATTTAAATCTGTTTTTCTCACTTCTGATCAACCACAGTTTATGTTTAAATCTGGAATAAACTAAACATTTGGGTGGGAGTCAGAGAAGATGAAGATGCACGTTGCTCTGAACCCAACGGAAGAGGTCTCAGCACAGTCCTGATACCAAAGTCCAGCAGTGCTGATAAAGGCCTATCAACTTGAGAATGTGTTCTAAATATAAATATTTGCCTCCTTCACTTAGATGTGGAAATCCAACAAGTGGGTCATGATCCAGAAATAGTGTGAGAAAAAGGACCTGTGCTGATGGTCCTCACAAACTTGTATTGACCAGTCATAAAGCTACAGCCCCTAAAAAGTGTGTAAGTCTGCCAATTTCATATGGAAAACATGGAGACTTAGATGTTAACATGACTGTTTTGTAAAGCTGAACTGAAGTATTAATGCCCAATTAAATCACTCAAATTCTGTCAGGTTCCCAAAAAGTACACGATTGGCTTCAAATATTTTTTCTTCTTCTGTTTTGGTTTTGGGGTTTTTTTGGTGTTTTTTTTTTTTAACATAAAGATTGTAGAGGTGGTTGTCTTCTGATTGTGGAGTCTAACATTCAGATTTTTAAGCTTTCTCTGCAGCCATGAGAACCTGAAGCTCACCTTTTCACATGCGTAATCAGAGATTCTCATCATAAATTCAGAAGTTTAGACCTTAAAGAAAACATGAAATCATGTTTTCAGGTTTATGATAAAGTCACAAGAGCTGGCAGTGCTGCTTAAACCTACATTTTCTCAGCTTTCCTATGAACACAAATTACAAGATGTTCCTAAGGTTTTCCTGGAGGGGAGAATTGTGCCAGGAGAATGCTGTGCCATTTACAATGGTAATATTCAGACTGGTTCTTAATTTCAAAATTGATTGTTAGTCTCAATAAATATAATACTTAAAGTCTGATTTTTTGAAGATTTGAACATCCACAATTGCCATTGGCTTCAGACAGGGGTTTTGACTGTTGGTGCCTCTAAAAATCACACTCAGACCCACTTTTTATTTTAATAAGGATACCAGAATAACTGTACTGAACCAGACTAAAAGTCTCTCTAGTGCATTTTCTATTTCTGACAGTGGTCAGTAACCTCACTGAGAGAGAGCAGGGCAAGCACACTTCAGTGATGCACTCTTCCAGCCTCCAGAAACAAGCAGATCAGGAACTTTCTGAGCCACAAGCATCACCAACACATTTTACTACCCCTGATGGATTGTTCTTAGACCAGAATCCTTGTGAACTTTAAGAATCTAGTATTGCACGTTGTGTGAAGAACCTCCTTTGGTGTTCTGAGTAGGCAAAAAGATGACCTGCCTTTATCACAGAAGGCATGTTAAGATTCACAGGTTCCTCTGCTAACT
This sequence comes from Falco biarmicus, assembly GCF_023638135.1. Lineage (NCBI taxonomy): Eukaryota > Metazoa > Chordata > Aves > Falconiformes > Falconidae > Falco > Falco biarmicus. Next base: position 19,456,715 of record NC_079300.1, on the reverse strand, counting down.
CTCCTTGAGCTATGTGGTGAAGAACATTGAAGCAGATACTAATTTTTCACACACAGATTGGGTTCTCTTTGAACCAGAGGATGATTAGAGTTGTGACAACTTCTGAATGGATTTTAGAATCACATCTGTATCTTCAGCAGCTACACTAATCTTCCCACATTCCTTCCCTTCCCTTCTGCTCTTTATTATATTGGCATCTAGAAATGCTTACCAGATTCAAGCACAGTACGTACGTACCAAGAAAGAAAAGAATTACCTAACAAATTCTGTAAGAGAGAACCAAGCACAATTCTTTCTTAGACTTATCCACCCTAGAAATTCTGGAGACAGATGCCTTAAACTAAAGCTAGGGCACTTCTTAGTTATGAAAGAGTCAGTTGTTGGTGCTGTCATCTGTTTCACAAATTAGAAAAACTCGAAGAAATTGGAGATAAGCAGCAGCTACCTCTCCCTAGAGATGTTTGGATATTGTTTGCTATCTTGCAGCCTCTGATGAGCCTCTTCAGCAGGATTCCATGTGAATATCCACCAGCCTTGTGGCCATATCCACCCAACTCTACCAAGACATGAAAATATAACAAAGACAACTGATTACAAAATTAAGTGCTAGGACATATTTTATTCTTAAGAACTCCCATTTCTGAGCAGCTTTAGTCTCTAAGGGAGGTATCCTCAAATGACATTCTTCTCTATGCCAGGCCTAGGAGCAAACCTTGCCTGGAGCCCTCAGAGGTCTTGGGCAGGAGGAGTCTCCTGTGCTCCTGCAGAAGAGCTACCTTTCTTCCCATTCCCTCGGGAAGCAGTGACACCAAGCTGTCATGGTTCACGGCATATAAACAGCATCCTGAAATGGGCTGGGATGGCTGTACTGGGGCAGGCACACTGCCCACAGCTGAGCACATTTCTGTGGAAATTAGTGGATCTCAATAAAACTACTGAATGGGCCTTGGTAAAAGTTAAGTAGCATTGCTCCCAGGTGGTGGAGGGATGGCATCTCCCAGTGCCCTGTGCTATTAGCTGTCTTCTGCTTTAGGCCTTCTTTTCTTGACAGCTTTCCTTTTAAAGGCAAGCTGGAATCTTCCAGCATGACTGGTGTGGGTAGATTTGCAACACCTCAAATGAAGAGCTAATCATCCTTCAAGGCCCTCTATGCATTCAGTAGAGAAAAGCAGACTCCAAAGGATGCCTCAGAGCAGCAGCCTAAAGTCAGGGATACCACTTCCAATAGCCATGGCTTCTTGGTGTCAGAAGCCCACTTTTGACTTACTCTGGGCAGGAGAACAGCAGAGCTAATCCTATTGATTAAAAGTAATAAGCCATCTTACAGTGGGAACACCATTAATGGGCTGTGAGTATGGTGCTGTTGTAACCTACTACAACCCTGAGCAAGTTACAGCCAGTTCAGGAGAACTTACTTTAAAAACAAGTATAGTCTGTAGGATATAGGCTAAGGAGCCTGGGCTGTGTCATTCCCAGGCAGCAATATGGCAATTGATGTAAGCTTTCAAAATCCTTTTGTAAGGACTAAAAAGACTAACTTCTGTAAGTAACTTGACTTCCAGTTTTCATCAGTGCCTGTGAACATAAGGGAGGAATCTGAGTATTTAACAGATCCTGGTAGCATTTTATTCATGACAGAAAGCAAGGGTTTGTAATGTAGACAGACCATACCTTCTAATGTAGTCACTCTGGGACATTTGATTGTGTTATTCTCAGTGTTCCTTTATAATTTTTTTTTTTTTAGAAGCTGGACTTATTTTAAGTGGAGGTGAGAGAAATGGTTGTTTGCAGTGAAAGCCTGATTGCTTAGGACTGGAAACCAGGAAGGTCATAGATTTACACGATAAAGATGCAAATTTGCAGCTTCTCTTGGCATTTGTTTACGATAGGATTGTTGCTTCTTTTCCTAGAGTTGTTGAAACTACAGTTTACCTAAGTTATTACCCTCCCTTTACACCTGCTGTACTGTGATTTTCTCTTTCGAAAGATTTGAATGAAGAAAGTCTTCCAAATGACATTACATGTAGATACTTTTTGCTCTGGTTTTTAGGAAATATCCTGCAGCTCCTCTCTGAGACTGATGTATTTTTAGTATCACATGCTGTTTTCAGCAGCCACCACACTGTGCACCTAGCAAAATGTAATTACCTAGTCTGTGAATCCTGCATAGGATAGGAGTCAGACACTGTGAAGACACTGACATTTCTTGTACTATACAGTATCCGAATTTTAAGTATGAACAGAAAATGTCACAGAAGTTGTGTGTCTAGTGTTTTAGCTATCTACATAGGTTACAGGAGATTATTTTGGATTCTTTCTTGAATTTATATAGCCATGCTAACTCCTTTGGAGTGAAGTGTTAATCTTGGTTATGATTCTTAGCCTTGAATTATAGAGCTTGTATTCTTAAAATCTGGAAAGCACATTGAATGTACGGTCACAGGCAAGCTGCTGGTTGGTGGTTACACACTAAACCTACACCAGATAGCACCCCTGTGGGTCAGTATCAATGATTCATACCCACAAGCCCTGGACTGCACTGCCAAACAGCTACAAGTTGAAAGCTGTTTATTTAAACTGTTCCTCTCTCAGCTCTGGTAAAATGTTCAGCCCAAGAGATATGGAATGTGGAAACCTTCTTATTCTCTTGTGGATGAACTACAACACCATGTAGTACTGTACATCAGTTGTGAGGACCTGCAGTGATCCTGGAGTTCATGGTTTATTAAAGATTGCCAAAGAAAATGCCTGAAGTGCTGTTTATCTGCCGTAAATTATTTCAAGCACAGTTACTAGTGCTGTAGTATTAATGTTCTATGTAATATTTTTATATAAATATTATACTTCTTACTAATAACTTGAATAGAAGCAATGCATTCAAAAAATCTGGAACTCTTACAAAGGTAGCTTTTATTTCAGGAATCTATTTAATTGATTCATTTAAAGTGTCTGCTATAGATATATTTAAGTGTGGCTTAGATGCCTGTAGATGGATAACAAAGAGGCAAAGTCCGCTGCTGAAATTAATTTTTTTAATGCAGTGGCCAGTAACAATTTTTTTTTACAGCATTGATTCCTCCTCATCAGGCCTCTGTGAAAAAAGATACAAGATGCATGGGGAGAAATTCCCAGTTCTAGTGATTTCACTAAGTATAAAACATCAGAAGAGCAATGAATTATTTATCAAAAACAAAACTGAATTTTGAATTCAGTTCCTGCAATTTCCAGAAGAAAAGATAAGATAGAAATGGTATCATTCTTAAAAAAAAAAAAAAAAAAAAAAAAGCTGATGTGTATTAACCAGCTTTTTTCTTTCAATATTGACGTCTGCCTTAGGCACGGATCCTCTAAACACTGTGATTTTAACTTCAAGCATAAAACCAGCCACAAAAATCTCTCTAATGGGATTATTCACATGCTTACAGTTAGGAACACAAATATGTTTCCAGGCCCATGCATCTTCTGAAAAAGAGAACTCCAGGCCTTAAATCAAGACTATATATTCTCTTGTACAGCTGAGGCAATTAGTGCTAGATTGCTGTTCTGGGGAAACCACCTATAGAGTTATTTCCAAGTCATTCAAATTGTAGGTCTTATTTTGCTTGTTCTGTGGTCCTTCATGAATACTACTGTGTGATAAGAGTGTTGTTGCACATGAATGTCAGTAAGAAAATGGTATGGCCATAAAAATTAGCTTTGCTTGTCTGTAGCTCTGTGCTGCATAAAAAGCACATCCATCTCAGTAGTGCGTAAGAAACCAGTAACTCAAACATTGTCCAAAACCAATTCTAAATACCATTTTTCAGTTTCTGCCAATCGGGTGGTTAATAGCGTGAGAGCTGTAAATCAGCACAAAATGTTATTGCCAGTGAGAAATACTTAGAAAGTCCCTTGGTTATGACCGCTTTAAGGCTGAATTAAAAAGGGAGGCTTTACTTCTTGCTTGAGAACCAGCAATCAGTTTGGGAGTTGCTTTAGATTAGGGTTCCAATCAAGAGACCCCAAAGCTTAGGTTTAAGACCCACATGGTGCCATCATGCCTGATGAAGTTCTTAGCAGAACATTTCCACAGTTCCTGAATTTCTGCATAGTGTGTAGTGTCTTCCAGCACAATTTCTTTTGTAGGGCAAAAAGTAAAGACACCTAGAAGCTAATGTTGTCAAGTAAAAGTCAGTCATAATCTTCCCTTGCGGGTTTGAGGAACTCAGAATATTGTCTGTTGGCTTACATTTTACACTAAGTTGCAAAAGTTGGAAACTTGCAGGGTGACAGCGATATTAGAAGAGGACACCAACGTGATCTAAGGAATATTTTTGTCAGTCACAGCTTGCTTCAAGAAATCACCATCAAAGAAGGGAAAGCTGAAATTGCTGCTGCTTTTTAGTGGAGAGCACCGGCCTGTAAACTTGTACATGAAAGGCAGTAACATAAGACTTTTCCCCAGGCTTTTTGTCTATATTGCTTCCTTTCGGGTTGTGCAAGGCGGCTCCCTGCCTGCCATCCTGCATCCCATCAGAGATGCCTGCGCTCCCATGCTCGCTGTGGGGAGCCTGGTGGTCAGGCTTGGGGTCTGGTGCCTGTGGAGAGAAGGGAACCTGAAGGGCTCTTTGGTGATGGTGTCCACATATTTTTTGAGACTCCTTACATATTTTTTTCATTACCTTTTTCTTACATGACTACCCTAAGCACATTAGAAAATTTGTTCTCTGGGAAAAAATTCCACAGAGTTGAAAGAGTTTTCTTTATATTGGAGTTGGAATGGAAGAAATTTCTTAACCCTTGCCCGTTTAAAGTATTCAAACGTCTCTTTGAATATTTTACTTTGTCATACCAATACAAATGATAGGCCCTATTTCTCCGATCATTGATTAAATATATAAACATAATAGTTTGACTGGACTACTTTTTGTCATTTATCACATAACATTTGATTATTAATTATCTATAAATTTCTCTAAAAATAAATAGATTTATTTGAGATAATCTAAATTGCAAAATAATAGTTTTGTTCCAGTTGTAGTTATCAACAAATGTTAAGTGTTGCATATATTATACACGCTCACTGGAACTTGACACAGTGCATATTTAGCAATATTTTGTATTCTGTGATGGGACTGGTCAGTTTGTTTATGAAAGGACAGAGAACAAACTGAGTGGGTATATCCCTATCCTTTCCACAAAGGAAATTCTTCTATTTAAGCACTAAATTTCTTTCTTTTTGTATTTCTTCTAAATGATTCTCCAAATCAAAAGTTTCATTACTCTGATAAATGTGTTTTTCCACCTGAGCAAGTTTTTTCCTATTCTAGTCTGCATTGTATGTGGTTCCTTGTTACTGAGACCTACACAATGACTTAATCAATACAAAGTACCCTCTAGGCAATGAGAGACCACAAGAAAGTGCAGCATCATTAAGCTCAATTGTAGGCAAGCACTTAAGGAGACAAATAAGTATTTTGTTACTATAAAGCTTCATTTTTTTATTGCAATGATGACTGAAAATGTTTACAAAGCATGCATGGTACAGTATGGCAGAGGAAAAAGGCTGAGGAAAGGGCTCTAAGTTGAATGGCAGCAAGCTTCTGCTGCATATTGAAAACCAGGTTGGGAGCTGAAAACCAGAGCTGTCCTCCTGGTGTGTCCACAGAGCCACTGAGACACAGCCGGCTCACAGAGCTCTCCTGACAAGCAGTCCTAGCTTGGGGCCAAGGAGAAAGCAGCCACTCAAACACTGGGCAAGAAATGCTGTTTCCCTCTGGTTTGGAAATGTTAGGGTAAACTCACAGATAAGAAATTGAATGTTGCTCACCAAGGAGAAGTGCACAGGTCTCCAGGGACAACTTACGGACAGATAAGTAATTTCTACTTTAAATACACAATCACCGGCTCCTGTTTTCTCTATTTCTAAAGAGCTCTTACTTAGCTATTGGATATTAATAGCTGTGATGATTTCTATTTAAGTAATTTGTAAAAGTCATCAACCCTTCTGTAAAAAGTTGCTTATCTGATTTCCAACTTCCTCCTAATCAAGTTTTCCTTTCCTGTTTCTTAAAAACTAGCTAAATCATGCAGTTCATCCAAAATTCCCATGACAGAGCATGCATGTATCATCCTTCCTCATCTGTCTGTCTTTCTGCCAGGATTGTATATGAACACCTTCCTTATAAAATTGAGGAGCAATACTGAAATCCCTTCTTCAGTTGATGTAGTCTTTGGCTCATCTCCCTTTGTAGGAGATTAACCTTCTGCTCAGGCTAGGATCATATATTTAATCTTTATGGTTTGCAGCTGGCATAATTATTTAAAGCAACAAAATAGTGACTAACTTTCAAGATAATCTTAAACAGAGCACAAAGCTTTTCTGTGAAATAGAGCCTTCTTTTATCCTTAAGGTTGCATAGCTGAAGAAAAATGTCTTCATAAACAAGAAAAGTCACCTAACAACAAAAAATGTTTTATGCTAGCCTTCTTCCCCTCTGTAAAAATGTGGGCAATGGCTTATATATGTGCTGAGCATATACTTGAATTCTTCATGAAAATAAAACAAATGCCTATTTTTAAAAGGATCAGAGATGTGTCCATTTTGCTAACTGCACATAAACCACCCTGTCCTGTTTGTGCAGAGAGCACAATTGCATGTTGGAACTGCATATCTGCATTGCTTGTGAATTTATACAGGCAGATCTTTAATCGGCATTGAATGGCTGGATAAGATTTTTGGGCAAGTTTTTCAGAACTGTTTAGCATTGGCTTAACTTTGCTTCAGTTGACAGAAATCCAAGAATTCATTATTGACTTACAGGAGATCAAATTAGACTTGTGATGAATGCTTTGAAAAACACTTTTTTTCTTGGTCATCACACACATTCAAATTGTGATCCAAAACCAACTAGTAGCCTGAAGTGTGTTGAAAGATCTGGCTATGCACATGGGTCTGGACCCTCCTCTTCACTTCTGTCGATTAAACTGCATTACGATTAGCTACAAAATTTTTCTTCTTTCTTAATGACCCTATACCACACTCCCAGTTCCTTTCAAGCTCCCTTCCTAGTGAAGGAGCAATTACTGGCATGAAGTCTGGGCAAACCTACAAAAGCATGGATTCATTAGGGGAGGAGTGAAGCTAAATGGGTCTTATTCCCTCATTAGCACTGGTGTAATACCTACTCCTGGGAAAACACCTCTACACATTTATTTACTCCCAGCCTAGAACTAAGACTAGACGGGGAGTGTGTAGGAGATTTCCCAGTTACAGAAATTTTACACACAGTTTGTAAAGAGCTACAGAAACCAACTGCTTCTGCTGCCCACATAGCTGCCTGTGCCCTGGATCTTACAGGCCCCAGTCTAAATGATCACAAAGCTCTGGCCATAACTGAATGCTTCCTTACACACACACCCCTATTTATTTTAGAAGACATGCATCTAAATATTTTTTTTATTATAAGGAACTTGATATAAACAACTGTAGTTGCCGTACTACTGGTAGTTAACCAACAGGCAGGAGAAGTGATCTGTATTGGTCTCCCTTGACACGAGAGGTGGCCCATACAACAAACTGTTAAGATCTAATTCTTGCTGTAAAATGTTTGGGTGCTCTCTGACTAGAGAATGCAGCACAAGAAGGAATTAAATGCACTTTGTGTTTAAATGCAAGCACAATTGTCATTACCTATCAGGCTCACAAGTTATGGCATCTGTATTTTTTCAGCTTAATTTGTAAAAGTGAGTTGGCTTAACAATATGATCTGAAGGAGCTAAAATGTATTAGAGCTGTCAACATTGCTAAATATCAGTATTAGAATGAAATAACTTAGTTTCCTTAAATTAGGAAGGCAGGAAGGCCCCAAGAGGTTTTGTTATTAAAAAATCCCCCTTTTTTATCTGAGCTTTGGTTTTCTGTTCTGTTTCTACCACTTTGAAATGGGTGAGACAGGGTGAGAAAGAGGACAGGACAGGTCCCATTCAAGTAGGCGCTCTTCTGGTCAATGCAAACTGGAATTTGTGTCAAGGTCATGGGAAAGGTCAATGACCTAATTTGTTTTCCTGCTCTCAGCAGAGCACTTCATGTGCTCAAGAAAGAGGGGAGAAAAAGGCTCAGCTCTTATGGGCAGTGTCCTAACACTATGAATAAAGTGCTCAGTGTCATCCACCAACCATTGTGCAGAAAGTCTCTCCTTTTCTACAGCCATAAATATGACAAGCCCTCAGATCTCACTGCAGCCATTACCATTAATCCCTCACAAGCAATATGATGCACAGAAAGATCATGGTTCTATAAAGAATCTCTGTACAACAAAATGCCTGTTTAGAAACTTACTTTCTCAGTACGTTACTCATCTCTGGATATGATCTGATCTAGGTAAAGTGGGTGTACTTAAACAGGGTAACACTATGAAAACAGCTCTTAGTTCTAAGAGGAATTTGCTGGCATTTAGACTAAGAAAGAGAGGGAACACCTCGAGGATCTCCCAAAATTCTCCAGAATTTGAACATGTGCCTCCTGTAAATCTAGTCTGATATAAACAAAAGTGGCTCAGTCTGTAACTCAGTAGTTCTTCAGATTTAAGATCAGTTACATACAGCAGCTAAAAAGAAGGCTAAGGACTGTCAGATACTCAGACACCAGGATTAACCCTCACTGCATTGACTTATTACATTTCCATGCTTAAATAGCATTGAAGTGAGGTAAAAAGTAAGAAAATGCCCAAATCCTCCAGTATTCAGGTTGTGGGCCATATTTATGCCTGTCTCTAGGATGGGTTTATTGCTTTGCCAGCACATTCTCCCCCAGGAAGGAGTCTGGATTTAGCACCACCCTGTATCCATATATCCCCTGAATGCATGAGGATGGGAGAATGGTAGAGCACGTAAAGTGTAAAACCCCCTTTCTGTGTTTTAGAGCAGATTCTGGCAACTTTTCAGTGCTGCTTGGCCAGACTATTTTCCTTCCCAATTCAGGGACTGAACCTACCAGGTGAAAGCTAGTGGCAGCTAGGACATGCTGCTCATCAGTGGGTTTGTGGGCACCCACTGCTGCACAAGGGGAGCTTCCCACCCACAACAGCTCATGGTGCCCATATAGGGATGCTCAGCTCCCAGCCTTGGCACATGCCACCTGTGACAGGCGTTGCCGACCCCTGTGCCAGAGCTCTGCCTGGCTCCCAGGTCACCTGCCTTTCCTTCTTGCCCTCAAACAGTATTAACACCAAATCTCACTCCCAGGGAGACGGCTTTGGAAGCAGGAGTTGCCCCAGGAAGGACAGAAGGTTTATTTTAAATATACAATGAAAGAAAAACCAGCAGGTTTTGTTTTTTTTTTTTCTAGTGTGAGAGGAAATGTCTTAAGAAAAGAGGTTTTGTTGTCTGCTAAAGCATTGGCCTGTCTCCCTCTAAGGCTTGGCTGGCATCAGACAGAGGTGCCATGGGTAAGGAATTAACTGAGGTGGTTCATCTCAACCCCAATAGAAAGTAGATCCCATTTTTTTTTATTATTATTATTATTTAAATGAAATTTGTTCAGCTTATCCTGTTTGGTAAACCAGACTTAGGAAAGAAATTTAGCAAAGGCCTAGCTAAAAAGTGAGCCTTGCAGTGCAATGAAGTCTTCAACACACTGGTGCAGCAAGCCTGGTTGTATTTCTTCATGCTCAAACATTTAAAGATCTTTCTTGTTCCCATGTGATTGGTGTTTCTTGCTCCAGTTAGCTATATCTGCAGATTAATTGACCTAGGACCATCACTCATACTATTGTAGAGAAGTTTGTTTTTAAACTTATTTAAACTTGCATAGAAGCATTCTTTTACAGTCAGTCATTTCCATAGATATCAGAAAGCTGACTGAGAAACTATTAGCATCAGGCACTTAAAATAACCTTTCTTCAGTGCACTCATTAAGCCTTCGGTTCCTTTAATTGTATGTATTATATTAGCATGTCAGTGTATGGCTGTGCCCTTCGTTTCTTCATGAACTTTTTGGTAACTCTGTAAATGTTTTTTATTTCCTTGTTCTTCTTGGAATGAAAATACTATGTTGCATAGAAGTGGTATGAAATAGAGTGAAAAGTCTCCTCACATCAAGGAATTGTAGCAGATCCTGCATGCAGTTTGCTTTTCTTTTTCCAAAGGTGTAGCTACTAGGGTGTTCCCTAAGTATTAGGTACTGTTGAACTGGATTGAGCCAAAACAATTGAGGTGGCAAGTGTCTGTTCTTGAAACATACAGTTGAAGGCAAGGAAGCTCCTGAGGGCCAGTTCTACTATCAGTCCTGGAAGGCCTGAGCATCAGAAAGGCTCAGGAGTGCCAGCCCTGAAAGGGGGAGGGCTGGGCATCCTCAGGCACTGCCCAAGTTGTGGAAGGTTCCCCTGTTCATCAGGCTGGAGACCCTTGGCAGGGATCGCTCAGTAGCCCATACAGAAAAGACCCTGGGGTGCACAAAGGGAGGCAGCAGTGCCTTCCATCACAGAGTGGGTCACAGACCTGGGAAAATTAGCTAGCAGTTCAAGGCAGGTCTTTGGCAGCTCAGTCTAATTAGAAACATGGTGTATTGACTTTGCTGTTAGACACCCCAGCTTTTGCCGGTTTAGGGACGTGCTTTTCTCTAGTATCAGTATTGCTCACAGTCTGTTTCTCAAATCTGGGGTTGTTTGCCATCTGTGAGATTACGTATTTATGTAGATAGATTAAATAGCTCACTCTGACACGCTGCTTCCATTTCTATTGTGCTAGTTTATAAATTTACATGGCTACAACATTCTCTAATTCAGTGTTAAGAATAACATCTTTAGACACAGACGTTGGTAATATTAACTCCTGCCTCCCCAAGTACGGCAAGCAACTATTAGTAGCATTAGTATTCTATTAGCAGACATTTCACAGAGAATGAAATTCACTTAAATTAGAGCTGACTGAAAAAGGTAATACATGCATTAAATATTAATACAGTTTTCTCATGAAAATATTCAGAGGACACATCAGAATTGTCATTTAGCTTTCCCTTCTGTTTGTGCAATATCTGTGATCATAATTTTCTTCCATTCATTCCTTATTTAATGAATTGATTATGAATATTTGAAAGTCAAGCTGTGCTGCTCAGTTGTTATTCATCAGAAGTCACACAGTACTTTTTTACATATTTAAGCATTTATGAAGCAGATCCTCACATGTGCCAGTTTAAAATTTTGTTTCCACAAATTCTCTGTGATGCAGCTTTGAAACTTCTGTTTTAAAAAGTTGAACACAAATGACTTCTAAAAGTGATAGGAAGTGTGTTTGCAGGTGAATTCAGCAGCACAGATTCTACCAGATGCAAACGTCCACGTGCAGGACTGACCTAATAAAACAGTTAAGACAGTAACGGAAATGCATCTCTTCCAAAGGAGCTGGTTGTGCTTAAAAGTTGAATTATACTGTTTTTTAGCAAATCCAGGCAGATATTTCTCTCAAATAACTGCACTATCTCAAAAGTGCTATTCATTGCAGCCTCCCTTAGACATCCCTCATATGCCAGTCTCTTTGCAGTGAGTAGTGAGGCAACACAAACAACCAGCTTACACATGCCATTTTTAGATACCTAACGCTGGGTGAAATGCATGTAGCATCTCACATGTTGCACTGGTGGGTTGTTGCATCCCTTGCAACCCAAAAGTGAAGCCAGTTAACTAAACTACTGCTTGACATAGATAAAATTATCAGCACCTGCTTCTCTGTTTTTTTGTGCTAAACTGAAGCTCTTCGGGAGATTATTTATTTATTGTGGTTTTCAAGTTCAAAGGAAGCTGTTTCTGTGTAGTCCCTAATTTAATTCTGTGTGGTACTAAACACTGCTCGCTGCACTTGTTCAGACTATTCCAGCCTCATTATCTAAAAGTATTGGAATGACTTGCAAAATTTGAACCCATGGAAAAAATAGTGTGCTGCTTTTTTTGCCTTTGAAAAAAACCTGAACTTGCTATATATTCAAACTGAGCAACAGGGCTTCTGAAGTGACTAAGCAGCTCCAAATCAAGGTATTTTAAAGTCTTGTAGAGCCTCTCATGGACTCTGGAAGAAGTATCAAATAGTATTTAATCAATGCTGAAAGATATAATGGGAAGTAAGCTCTACAACATCTCAGAATATTATTGCATGAGATTTTCAAGCACTATTATCTTCAGGACCACTTGAAATATTCATGTATTTAGGCAACTGATAATTCTGGAGTGCCTCCCAAAATAATATTGGATTTTTCATTTAAGGCTTTTCAAAGCAGCAGAGTACTCACTCCCAGAATATCCAACATCTATAAGGCAATTTAGGCTAACAACCCAAAAATGGAGGCACTACTAGCCAATATTAAAAATGTAGATCTTAGCTACATTACAAGGAATCTGATGAATTGTAGCACAGCACACACCAAGATGCCAAGCACTGATCTTTTTTTTTTTTTAGAACAGATGTAGCCTCATGCTGTTGAATCTTCATATTCAAATAGACACATGAGAAATGCACAGCATTTAGCACATTCCTTCAGAGCAGCAACTCCAAGGGTGAGTTAAAATAACTAGCATTATTTCTCTGACTGTTAACAAAAATAAATTCATAGTGCATATCTTTGTCTCTCTCAGTACAGTATAACACATAGGGCCTCCCCGCTTGTTTCATTTGAAGAATATGCAGTAAAACGCTTTCATTTGTAGTGTGGGCAATTGCAAGGACTGTTCACCTGCAGATCAGGGATTCTCTGTTCTGTACAAACAAGGCACAAGGACACACTGTCTAAATGGTATGAAGCAGGTAGACACTGTGTTTGAGCTTCACAGTACTGTTCCTTTTAATAAGCATTTCATTTTCTGTACAGCATTGGAATCTGCAACTTGGCTTTAATAATAACACAGAGCTGAAAATGTGACAAGGACTTTACAGACATTAACAAGATGCATCCTCAGTCCCAAAGGGCTTTCAGCTTCACTAGCCAATATAGCAGCTTCAGGATAAGCACTGAAAGAAAGGCAGCAAGCCTGTCATCTATCCTGATCACAACTCTGTTTTATTGAACTCCATATTCTGATTCATTCCTTGTATTTACATTGGGAAATTCTACTAACAATCATTGCAGGGTTTTTTGCTGATTCTGATGCCTTCTTTTAAAGGCAAGCCAATACCAAAGGGCTAGGCAGCTGGTGAACTACAAGGCGATGATAACTCCTCCAGAAATAATGATTTCATAAGCTGCAGAAACAGCGTCAAAGTTCTTTTCAGAAACATGAAAATGTTTAAAAGGGACCATCTTACATTTTTTTCCAGTGAAAAGAAGTCTCTGGCTTTCAGCATTTGACAGCCAAACTGTAACTATTAATCTAATAAATTCCAGTCTCAATCTATTGCAAATCTAGAGGAGACATTGGCTTTTGCAGAATTTATCAACTATTCACAAGTGTTGTTTGCAAAGTTGCGAGGTTGGGCTATGCATCTGCACAGCTATTTGGAGAGAGATAAAGGCAACTTTAAAAAAAAAATACTCTATCTCTCTGCTAGGATATTATTAAATGTTCTGTGGGTGGGTTCTCACCTATCTAAGGTTATTCCATTCCAAAGATTTTACATGTTTTCCTTAAGATACTACTGTTCTTGGAATCACAGAAATGACAGCAGACCACTGTTTTCCTGAATTAAACATACAGCAATGTTTCTCACCTCCCTGTGCCCCTCTTTTCCTTTACATATCTAATTTCTGAAGGCATTTCTTGTAACTTCAAGACTGCTTAATATAACTGGCCAGAGAACAAAAGTTTCATTCTATGATAACTTTAAAGACCTCAAATTCTTTTTGTTCCACTCTGGAACACATAAAATATGGTCTTTGGAAAATATCACAAAACAGAACTGTTGCATTTGTCTATTTTAAATTGGAAGGAAAAAAAAATCACATTTTTTGAGTCACTGGTTTTCCCTTTTCTCTCTGGCTGGAAGTGATCTGCACCAAAGGAATATTCACATTTCAAACTTGTTGAATCTGTACTTCAGAAATTTTTGTGCTTTGAAAATGCAGGCTAATCCATGGAAATATATTTAGTCAGAAATTTCTGGCCATTTCTTTTGTTTCAACATTGGGAAAGGTCTGGTTATGGGGAAGGACTTCTGACATTTGCTGATGAGTTTGCCAATTGTGATACCTCTCTCTCTCTGATTTATTCATCAATTTTTACTGCAAAGTCGTTGTGCCATGGATGACTGTATCACCCTGCTACTTCAGGCAGTCCAGGATTCTTCAGGAAGAGGCCTTCCCTAGAAGTTAACTGGGAAAGTGTTAGCCTACTCATTTGTCCTGGTGTATGCTAGTGTGTGCCACTCCTTATCAGATTAGAAACGAGAAATGAGATTAGAACTTTCTCAGAACTGATAATATTCTGTGATTTCTCTCCTGAATGTGGGTTCTCCAGGTCACATATTTGATTGCCTCACCTGTGCAGCCTCCTGTCTCTGTGTGGGGTCTGTGCACTCCCTGAACGCATCTGAGTGCTGCTGGCTTTGTGATACCACCAGAGCTGTAGGAGAAGGTGTCTTCCTTCTGCTCTTTCTGCCCTCATGTTTTCCGCTCCAAAAGCTGAGCACACCTTGCTCCTTCCAATTCGTCAGATGCCACCCAGTCACACCCAAGCAGCACAAATGGATAATCAGCCACTCATACACGTCAGCTTGCAGAAGGGACCTGTGCTGCTGCTGTCTGCCATTCCCAACCCCAGCAGCAGTCCCAGGACTCAGACTGACAGGGGAGCCAAAGGGTTGACATATTAGCACAGTTGTATTCCGTGTTAAGATATGACCCTGCCTATCCATTTGCCAGCATCTTCATTCTGACCTTTCCATTGCTGGCACATCTCACAGCCCAAAGTAGCTCCCTGGACAGGTGGTTTAAATGCTACTCGCTCATATCTCCACGTGTGGTTGTAAGGCTTTTGTTTGCATGTTTGCTTAGAGCTAACGTTAGAAAAAGCTGGAAAGGCAACTTTTACAATAAATCTTTCTGAATGTATTTACTATGCACAGCAAATTTTAAAACATCTATATAACAAGGTGTGGGAACTTTGCAGTGCTTCCCTAAGACACATAAGCTCTGCCTCAAAATGGTGACATGTATAGGTAAATATATGCTCATAAAACTGCATTGGTGCTCATTGATCCTGTTACGCTAAAAACTTACATGGCAGCCTACTGTGTTTCTGTCCTGGTGGTTGTAATTCTTGCATAATGTGTACCCGTCACCTGACCTCAGTGTTTTAGTCTTGCTTGGAAAAGGGGTGGGAACTTGGCCTCCTTGACGTCAATGGTAAAACCTCCTTTAAGTGCACTGGGAGACTTTCTTGGCCCTTTTATGTAGTCCTAATGAGGGGTTTGTATATGTGTCTTCAGCAAAGCAGGCTTTTGCATCTCTAAAGGGAGCTGTGTTGCAAAGACAGCACAATGAGACACGACCCACTGTAAATTATATAAGGGGACTAAAAGGCAATGGCACAGCGGCTTCTAAAGAGAGGCAAAGTGTGAGGGCTGTTGTACTGAACTTTGTAGCACATATGGGGCTCAGCCCAGGGCCTGACTACACCGCTTTCTCCCTGCTTGTGTGAATGATGTTCATCAGCAGCAGGAGTATCTCATCAGGTCTTTGCTAGGGTCACTGATTTTGGAGAACAAAGTTAATGCAACTCTCAGTTTCCTGAGAGATCCTAAATGGCAGATTTATTGATTGATGTTAATTGTGCAACTTCACAAACTCTATGAACAAATGCAAACCTTTCCTCTGCTGCATAGATAATAATGAAACCAAAAGCTGCTTCTCTAGTGCAGGGTCTTCAGATGCAACAAATGTGTCTTTTGGTTTCAGCTGCGAATGCTGATCTTCCCACCAGGCCCTTTTGCTGCCTAGAACACACTACCCTGCAAGCAAGGCAAAGAATTAGGCAAACATACCTGTGGTAACCAGGTCTGTAACTGCAGGACCTACCTTGCAGACTTGAGAAGAAGCTAACAAATAAAAGCTACAGGAAGCCTCTCATATGGCTAGTGTATCAACATAAATATCTGACATCTTATTTGTCATTGGGTCATATATGGTGTCAATAAGAAGCTGGTCTAAATTACCTAAAAAGTGCAACAGGTTAAGAATTTATAATGTATTCACTGAGAAAAAAAGAAAAGATGCACTTAACTATCCCATGAGAGAGAAAAAAAGAAGGCAACATCTGTGATACCTTCTTTCAAGAAATGGTTTGTACTGTGGTATATGTCAGAAGGGTATTTACCTTTGTCCTATGTTCCATTTTGGATTACAAAAGGAGAAAAATTAGTGCATATTCAAGCACAGGTGATTTCTTTGTGGCAGAACCCAGTCCTATAGAAACACTGAGAACATATGACCAAATTAAAAATGTTTATTCCTACTCTTCGTGTCATTGGAGTTTCTCTAGTATCACTAGAAGAATCCAAGAGTATGTGACAAATATAGTTTAATATGTAGAATATTTTATTGCTGCAGAGACGTATTTTGCTTAGATACATCATTTAACTAAATGGGTAAGCAATTGCATTATGGAAATACTGTGACTGAATGGCTACAGATACTCACTATGTTCACTGCTTCATCTTCAGATATCTATGTGCAATTTAACTCCAAGACCTTTCAAGCTGGACAGAACAAAAGCCATTACTTGGAGGCACTGCCAAAGGGAACTGTGGAGCCCTAAGATGTTGTAACCGTACCTTGAGGTCCTCGAGCTTTAGCTGCAGAAAATGGAATTCAGCTCAGAGGCAAAGGCAAATGTGTGTGGAAGTGCACAGGCTCTGTAGTTTGCACCAGGCCCTCTCTAAAGAGGTTTACTGTAAGAGACAACAGAACCCATGACAGCAAGATATCAAAGTTCTCCCTCGCATACAGGCAAATGACCACAAACTTTCCTTTTACACCTTTAATATTAGGTAATAAAAAGCAATCATGAAATAATCTTAAATAGATCCCACTGAGGGGTTTTCCTAATGCAGAGCCCATGCCCTATGGACACACTTTGTCAGTGCAGCCAGTATTTGCAAAAGTCCTGGTCTCACTCCAAAGGAGGGGCATTTGTGGGGAAGAGCTGGAGAGGCAGTGAGGGCTCAGGGCCTGTCTACATGGCCACAGCCAGAAGCAACTCAGGATTCACTGCCTAGTCTGAGCACCAAGCGAATATGAGGTCTAAAGGCATCCTTCAGTTAATCTTACACCGAGCCACATATCTTTCAGTCTGTAGTGGTTACCTTAAGAGAACTGAGGCTGAAGGGGCAAACTTATTTTTTCATCTAGGAATTTTTATCCCAGTCTTGACAGATAAAACCTCATAGTTATGGGCTTACTAGCTGCTTGTTTTAAAAGAGCTTCTGGAACTTTTAAAAGATGTGATTGTTTCCCAGAATTGTTAAAAAAAGCTTTGTAGACTACAAAACACAGTTCTGCATTGCATAAGGCTGGAGGTAGCCACCACAGGTACTTCAGCTAGCTGGGAGATGAAAGACCTAGCTCACAGCAGCAGTCAGCACTACAAAGGGTTGCTCCAAATTTAACAGAATAGAAAATATAAGACAAATATAAATAGAACCAAAATCTAGCTATCAGTAGTATGTGAGGATGATTGCTCAACTGATTATGAAACCCTGTAACTTTTTAACCTCATAACTTGCTTCATAAAGACTTGGGGGGGGGGGGGAATTCTGTTTTCAGAAATCAGTTTTGCTGAATGTTTTTGTACAGTGTGTGTTAAAAGCCAAAAATATTGACAGGCATCACTGGGGTGAGGCAGAGTACCAAAAAATACTGCAGGAAATAAATACTTGGAAGATGATGGAAAATATATTTGGGCCAATTTGCTTTTTATTTATACTAGAAAATTTAGGCGTTAACTCCAATCAATACTGGCATTAGAATTATAAAGACAGAAAACTAACGGGAGAGAAATTAATTGATTGAAGCTTTTAAGCCTGCTTTTCCTGATGCAGGAAGGTAAAAAGAGAACAAGTTTCAGAAACAAAAATAGAAATATGAAATTATAATATAAATTAAAATCCAGAGAAGATTGGCCAGAAACATGCTAGACTTAAATGAGCATTAAAACAGCACCAGCTTGTTCCTGGGGATCTCATGCTATTTATTGCATGGTTTGCTAATGAAAGGTGCCAGACTCACTCTTCTTACTGTATAACAACACACCAAGGGGTTCTGGATAGAATACAGGATGATACTAGGGTGTCTCAGAAGCACAGGCAAAGCCAAATAATGCCATCTGGTAGCCAGGTTTTAGTGAATAAACGCAAAAGCTGGTGGAAGGTTATGACAAGCACACCAAAGCTTAATAATGCAGAGACATTAATCCTTTCTCCCCTGCCTGATTACCCCAGCAGAAAGTCTGCACCAGCCTGTTCTCTGTAAATGATTCAATTTACCTTTTTTTTTTCTCCTGGGCATGTTTGTACAGCATTTAGCATGTTTTCAGCATTGCCCAAATAATAAATCAGCAACCAAATAGAAAAAATAAAATCTATTACCTCAAACTCTTATCTTCCCAAGGTACAATCTGTGCCTAAAATTGATTTTATGCAGGCAAACAGTACTCTTAAGAAAAAAAAAACAAACAACCAAAACCAAAGAAGAGTCATCTTCAAGAAGTTTCGCCATGTATAATATGGCATAAAAAGGTGTGGTTTTCATCATGGTCACTTGGTGCAGTTGACTTCTCATGTCTGCAGGATTATCAAAAAGTTTTACCTATGTCTTTGC
Organism: Falco biarmicus; assembly: GCF_023638135.1. Lineage (NCBI taxonomy): Eukaryota > Metazoa > Chordata > Aves > Falconiformes > Falconidae > Falco > Falco biarmicus. The sequence goes on along the minus strand of NC_079300.1, from coordinate 19,437,937 downwards.
AGTCTGACATGCCTGAAGGCCAGTGGAAAGGCAGGAGTACTTGCAGATCCCTGCTCCCAGAAGATACTAGCTAAGTGCTTTGAATCCTAGCATCCTTCATGCCCTTTCCTGGGTTCACTCCCCATCACCAAAGGTTCTTCATAGCGTCAAGATCAGGGCGAAGATAGTTTGTGCAGATCCCTATCCTACTTTAAGGGTATCATCATCCTAGGTACCTGACCTAGGAGGGTTAGGACTGGGTTTTCTTCCAAGGGAGCTGTGGGAGAACAAAATTTGTTTGACCCATGCAAATAGTACAGAATGTTAGCTGTGATAAAGGATCTATTAGCTGTCTTGCTCCAAACCATCCGCACCATGCAGGGCTCACCCTAAGCATATGGTTCCTGTGCTGCTATAGAAAGCCCACAATCCCTTCCCCCTTTGCATTCGAGCCATCTTGCTTCCCTTGCACTGGCCATATGCCACTTTCCAAGCTGCCCCTCTGCTCCCAGCTGCCATTTGGCTGGTAAGTGCTGTCTGCAAGCTGCCTGATGTGCATAGCCAGGGCAGGGACTAACCTGAGCTGAAAGGCAGGCGATCCTCCGAGAAACAGCTCATCCTCCAGGGATAGAGAGTCATGGTGAGCCAGTCTGTGTTTTGGGAAGAATAAAAGCATGTTTTAACTTGTACTGGGAATTCATGAAAAAAAATGACCATGCTGCAGGTTGAAGAGCTGTTCTGGTCTCTGTTAATGAGCAGATAAGATGCAGTGGTTTTAGATGGAAACCTAAATTCATAGTGGTTGGCTCTGAAACTGGCTGTAGTCTGTGCCAGAGAGAGCTCTGTCTCCGGAGATGCCCACATGTTGTTCTCCGTCAAAGGCTGCTATACCACCTCCATCAATGGCAGCTGGAGAAGGAGACTGAGCCTCGAAGGGAACAACTATGTTCTCAAGATTCACCCCTTTGGAGCATAAACCTAGCGTATGTAAGAAATGCAGAACCCTAGCAAAGACACAGTCCGCTGCGCTTTTTTTAAGGATCAAACTGTCCTTGTCCTAGTGAACTCTTTGGTAGATGTGGAGGCATCAAAGCTAGTGAACAGGCTGTAAAATCACAAAATGAAAAACTGGAAGACAGATTACGAATTCTTCAGCGTGCAGAGGTGCCTACCTATGGCAAGCTTATGACCCTTGCCTCTACAGCTTGTAGAAGCCTGAACAAATAAATATAAATTGTCCACAGTACTCACAGAGCAAAGAATATAGGAAATGGAATGGTGCTATATGTACTAAGATAGTCATAAGTCCTTTAATTGTCTCCTCTGGCTTGCTGGATAATGTCCTTACGAATACTTGTAATTAATAGTAAGATCTGAGCTGAATATTTCCTACTAACAGAAAATCACTTTGAGCTAGGCCCTGTTTTTTTTAAAGGAAATGCTGGGGCACCTGCATGGAGCATGTGTGCTCAACCTGGGGACATGCAGTGGGCAGAGCAAGCCAGGTGAGCGCCCAGCCCAAGGGCTGAGGGTCCAATTTTGGCCTCTGCCTGTGGCTGTGAGCTAGCCCTCACTTTGGCCACTCACCCTGAAGGCTCAGGGTGCTTGGCAGGGTTCAGTGCCTGCACTGCTCTGCTAACAGGTGCTAACAGGGCTCACACTTGACATGCTGGAAAGTTCATCAGCAAGGTCTGAAATTCTGTGTATGGAGGTAAGACACTGGGAAAAGGGAACTCTAGAATATGAAACTAACAATTTCATACAAAATATGTCCTTTCAGCCAGCAGCTCACTGAGCCAGTGTCCATGTCCATTGATGCTTATTAATGCAATCCTCCAGGTTAGGCAAGCACAAAATAACTTTCTTTCTGCATCAGTTTGCCAGGCTTATTTACAGCAAAAAGTACTGTTGCAGCTTCTTGCAGGTTGTAGTTGTTGCTTGAGAAGTCACTTCAAATGAGAAACATCCTCAGCATTTTAGCGTTTTTCACTTTGGGAAAATTTTACAGAGAAACACCCAAGCAATGCCACCTTTGGACCTTTCAGCTAATTCAACTAGAACATCATTCCTCTTTAAGGTAGCCACCCCAGTTGCCATTCAAAGGCCAAGGGATGTAAGGTTGAAAACTCAGTTTTAGTTGATCACATGGAGCAGCTAGCTGAATGCTGAATAAAAGCTCAGATGTAGAAGGCTGAGGAGCATGAAGCAGGCTTTGGTTTGAAAAAGCCTAGGTCAGATTTCAAGAGGTGGTACCATAGTGTTTGACTTGGAAATCATGCAACACTGAACAGAAACAGAATAGAAACCTCTCTCAGAAAACATATATCATTCAAATATTTCCGGCATTTTTATTGATAACCTGTAAATACAAATAAGCTTGGTCTGGAGTGTCTTAAGGTATTCAGTAGGTGCTGACTCCGTTGTTTTCCAGAGGAACTGCTCTGAGGTATGCAGAAGGATGTTGAACATAACTATCATTCTCATCAGGGAAAAAATGTGTTATTTCCAACCAACCCAAGGTACTTCCATATCATGGAAGACTTACTGGACATGCCATGTCAACCTATGGAAAGCCCCTCATTTTCTCCCAGAATAGTAGAGGCACTCCTGCATTGGTAAGTTTCCTTGGCACATATTTTTTAATCCACCTAGCACAATATATGTAAATCTGCCCAGCTTAGGATATTCTTCCTCCCCTTCATACTTACATATTCTCTATGCTAGCTAATGTTCAAACCAGGAGTGCTCCTGCAGTGGTCTGTTTGTCAGTAAGCTAAGCTCCACAGTCTAAACTCCTTTAGGTTCACAAGATAAGTACTTTCACCCCTCTGTTCTGTCTTTGGGCCTCCATCCAGCTTGCCTTGTTCTTTCGTGCTTATTTCATCTGACTGTCTTAAACAAGTGTGACGGAGACTCTTGACATTATTGCCCAGTGCCCTGGTCACGCGTTGCTCTGAAAACACTGAAGCAGAAATCAGATGGTCAAGGTGCCTTTAGCTCTGCAGAAACTCTGGAGCCCTCCAGGAAATATTTCAGTGAAGTTGAGGTGACGGGTGGAAAAAGGCATCGAGGCTGGGGAGGGAAGAAAGACATAATTTTTGTTATTTTAAACACATAGACTTGTCTTGATTCATAATGGGAATTTGGGTGGGACTCACAGCTGGGAGGACAGAGGGAGAGGCTTATTTTTATTACGAAAATGTGCTAATTGTGGCTTAAAGCAGAGAGAGAGCGTGGGACAGCATATGATGGGGAAGCCACCTGTAGCGGAGGTGGGGAAGGAAGACAGAAAGGGCAAAAGGATACTACGTTTTTCATATCTGTTAATTGAAAATATACCTATTTCTTCTCTAGTGACTGAACACCAGCTAGCCAAGTAGCCTCAGAGCATGGAGTAACCCAGATGCAGCTCTGCTTCTGGCAATAGCCTTTATGGCTTGGTTCTAGCACTTTTTATTTAGACTTGTGTGAACAATTGGGTTTGGGTGGAATGAGATGTTTCAGTTGACCCAAAACTGACATTTGTTTTCACTCAGTCTTCTAAAAAGCATATTCTTTCCCTTTCAGGCATCAATTTGTATTATATTTGTGTTTGTTTAAAGCCGAGTAGTGGAAATGTAGAGAGGCATCATTTATACATGGAAGAAATTAGAGAAAGTTCTCTTTTTTTCTCAGCAATGAAAAATCCAAGAATGTCCACATCACTCTCCCATGCTGTAAGAGAACCCTCTTTGAGCCCTGTACTTTCCGAGAAACTTTTAATCCCTGGACTATGGGCGATTCTGAGTGGCAGCATATCTGGCCAGGTCTCTGTAGTAAATGCCTGACTATGTATAGGTATTGATGCTGATATGACGTCAGACATCCAGTTGCTCCGCATGTTGGGTAAATGTCTAAATGTTCTTTTTCTCAATGGCTATGATGGAGCTCTATCCAAAATAGAATCGTTTCATCAGGATAGACCCATAACATGGTGTTAATTAATCTCAAACTATTTGGCAGATTTAATTCAGGCAGCAACTCAAAGAGCATTATTTGAATTAATATACTAATTACTGCTGGTCTGAGGTTTTTGGAGCCTTATTTATTTTTATTAATACCCAGAACGTAAATGTGGGTCACTAGTACAATGTTATCTGGGGGCCTTAGATGCAGTCTTGTCAAGATGTACTGGAGGGGTTCTACCAGCAGTGCCAGGAGATACATCTTGTTCTGCAGTAAACCTATAAACTTCAATGGGCCCAGTACCTCTTCTGAAATAGTAAAAGCTCCACTGCTTCTGGTTACTATTCTAGTTTCCTCTTAACCTAAATGATTCAGCACTGCTCCTCTGGAAATGGCTTTTGGGCCAGTGACCCTCAAGAGGAAATACAGTAGAGTTTTCTTTTTGTTTTGTTTTGTTTCTTTTAAGTCTTGTGGGCAGCTAAAAAAGCAGATGATCTCAAAATTCCCACTGAGTATCTTTTGCTTTCACCTTTGAAAAATCCTGCTGTGATCCTAACTGTATTTTTTGGTGTCTAATACATTTGAAATCTGCTCCTAAAATACTTATTCCTTTATGCAGCAAAGTGCAATATTTTAGGCCTGGCTGAATAAGATAAAGGCACATTAAGGAGCAGATGAAAAGTAAAACTTGGGTTGCTACTTTCTCAGTTCCAAGAACCAAGAGGGAGTCTTGGTGAGAGGGGAAAGAAGGAAAGGAAAAAGGTTAGGGATATATTGATACACCCTGAGTCTATGGCCAAGTTTTTCTAACTCTCCCACTCCAACAAGTTCTCATTGTCTAGTGCTTTGAGTTATAATTAACCACAACCTGACTGCTCTATTCTGGTTATCCAGTAAGTGCACTGAACAGCCTCTGATAACACTGATAACTTGCCTATGTCTACTGTGGTAATGTCAGTATGAAAAGTGCTACCTAAAAATCAAACTCTTCTCTAGCTCTTCTACCCCTGTTTGTCATGAAAACACAGTGAGCAGATAGATATAGCTAGGTTTAATACATGAAGTCTCAAAGACAAAACATTTTTCTTAGGCACCATGAAATGTTCTGCTAATATTTTTGTTATTCACACCCAAAAATTGGCCAGGAGGTGTTCTTGAGAAGAGCTTTACAGTGAGCTTCATTGAGCTCTGCAGAGAAAAAAAAGCTCCTAAGGGACCATGCATGAAGCAATATAGAGGGTGAGTCAATTAGAAAATCATCTGTGTCATCTGATGCAGGAAGTTCTGTGGCTGGTATATATACTACAGTTTTCCCATAAATAGAAGTGAGGAAATTGTTGCTCTAAAACTTGAATGTGTAGCTAATTTGAGCGTGATCTCACAGAGGGTTGTTGTGGAGTTCTTATTTGTTATTATTTGGTGATTAAGCATAGCTTGTACATCTGAAACTCTTTGTCTATTCATTCCACTTTTAGACTTGTAGCAGCAGATGCCATACCAATTCACAACAGAAGATGATTCAAGCAGAGATTTCTCTCTATTTTGGGGATTTGCAAAGGCTTCCTCAGCTCTCATAATTCTGCCTATTAATTCCTTGACTGCTGTCATAAATCTTGTTTTTTGATAACCACTCATTAGCCCACACAAGCTACATGCAGCCCTTGGCAGAGCTCGAGACCCATCTTCTATACAGCAAATAGAAAACAACAGAGTTTCTGGATCCTTCACTGGAAACTGAAGCCTAATGCAAGCTATACTTTGCTTTCCACTGCCCAGAAAAAAAAAAAAAGGGTTGATGCTTGGATTTCCTAGGCTCAGCTCTCTTTTTTCAGTTTGGCTGCAGTTTACCCTGATGTACTTCCATTTCACTTAATGAGAGTTACTGTTTTCCAGTGAATAGAGAATCATTAATCATACATTGTATCTTCAAACAAAATCCACAGACACTTTTCTTATTCTAAAGGAAAACCCTCCCTCCTCCTCTGAAATATTTCACAAAAGGTTTCCCACTACTCGGAGACTAACCAGTGACTGGAAATCAGTGTCTCCAAAGGCTATGGACTCAAAAAAAAAAAATAATTAGACTTCCACCAGCTGCTTAAGTTAAAAGTGATGTAACTGTTGAAATTTGTGCTTCCATACATGCAAACAAGATAAGCAGTGGTCAGGAAGAAATTTTACATAAGTACCAAATCATTTGATGTACTTAATTAAGAATTTTTAGTCAAGAAAACATACATATAAAAACTATTTTCCAGCATGAATAAATGTTAGAAGTTTGGTCTTCAGTGTATAAACTGTAGCAAACATACAGAACCTGGTAGGAATTTATGACGTTATGTCATTTCAAATTGTAATGCATGTATGATGCAAATATGGTTAACTGGGAATAGTAATAGCATCAGTAAAGGCCAGCTCTTTTAGACTACTGAAAAGCAAGTGCTAACCTACTTGTCTAGTACTTTGCAATCAAAATTTCAACAGCAAAACTGCACAATCTTTCTGGAATCTTGACAACACAATGAACTTATAAATATATATCTATTCAGAGAGAAAACAAAAATTGGATTCTGTAAGTCCTTATATCCCTGAAAGTTCCTAAGTCTCAAAGACGCTGTCCAAAAGGATTGATTTAAAAGGGGCACACAGTGAGCAAGGCCTTCATTGTCAAGCTGCAAGTGAACTAGTTGCATACTACCAGTTATAGGCTATTGCCAGTTTTCCCATTCACTGTGACAAGGAACATGCTTTGGTTTGGATACTTCTCATCTGGGCCACAGACATATTCTCTCTTCCACTGATATTAATGTATGTAGTTAAATTATTTGTATAGCACCAAAATTTTTAACAAAGATGATGCTCAGAATGAAATCATATAATGACTTCTTCCCCAAAAAGTGCTGAGGGTGGCTTTGAGGATTTCCAGACCAGGTATCAAATGATGTTTATGTACACATACCCCAGTGAGCCACTTGGAAATCCAAGCCTTGACAATAAAAGACCACCTTTCACCCTTTTCTTTTAGGTCAAGTGAAAGTACTGCCGAAAGTATTGGAGAACAACCTGTTTTCTCAATAGAGATTACACAACCCCCTTCCTTCCTAAGACATTTTTCATGCCTTCGATTTTATGATTGACAAAATAATGACAGCTGCATCCTTTCTAATTTCTTAAAAGAACGCAGCTAACACTACCCAGAAGGACAAACCGCCAAGGTTGAGGGGAGCTGGGAAGGGAAAGAGCTTGCATGGTTCAGGAAAACAAGTGGCGTAAAAGCTTCCTGAAAACATTGAACTAAAATATAATTACTAAAACAGCTTTGAAAGGGGGGAGTTAAATTACTGACTGTGGCTGTGATCATTCTCCCTAGTTTAAATTACTCTGGTATAAATTAAATGAAATAGGACTTGGACTTTGCTAATTAACTACCCTACCCACAGGTGATCACAATATGTGCCACGTAAAATCCCTGCAAAAGCAAAATTTATACACCTAGAAATGACAAGTGTGCATATTAAAACCATTTTTGCAGTTTACAGGAACAGCAAAGACCTTTGATAGCTAACCAGGAAAATTATAGGGGGCAGGGGGTGGTGGTGGGGGTGGTGGAGGGTTGTGGAGGAAATCTTGCATACATTTAGAAGTAATGATTTAGACAACATTTCCCTTGAATTAGTTCATTTTAAAAGAGAACAAAGGGGTTGTCCTGCTGGGTAGCTTTTCAGCAGGGATGCCCTGACTGCCTTATTTCAGATCTGCAACATTATGTGGTTTCAATTAGTGGTAGCACTTGCAAAACTAGTAACACAGACATTTTGGCAAGCAATCTGACTCCAAGGCGGTGAAGGGTACTTAAGATCTATTCAGGGATGGGTGGAGAAATACAGTATATTTGAAACAGCGTTGATCATTTGCCATAATGGTGTCACTTCTCAAAACCTGACTGTATGTTTCTAGGCTTGGCTTCTCATTTCTTCTTTGCCTTCCTGTTTAGAATTTGCCTTCCACTTACCTAGTTATCCCTATTTCCTGTCTCTTTTGTCACCTGGCTACCTACTAGGCCCTAACTTAAGTTTTTCTTCAGAATTTTAGGGCAGCCAAGTGTCCTAGCTAAACATGCTCAAAATACTGTAGTACTCACAATGCTTAACATTTACAGAGGTCCTCTTCATCTTCAAAGTCCTTTGCAAACACTAGTTACAATAAGAACAATCCTGCATTGTCAGGGACTGACTGGTTTAATAGTCTGTCCATCCCCTTAATGTTGTGAAGCAATTACTAAAATATCCTTTTAAGACAAATATTAATTCTTTTAACTTTGCTGTCAGGAAAGCTGACTTCTGTTGCTGTTTCACATCAATGTGAGTGCCTCTTGTAATACATCTGCTGGTAGCAAAAAGCCTGTGCATGATTCAACAAAGTTTCCCAGTCCTACTTATCCTAGCTATCTTGATAGGCAGGTGACATTTTGATGAGCAAAATAACAAATGTCACTGCTGTGGTGATAGACACATACAATATTCCAAATATCCACTGAAAGAGAAGTGTTTAATACAGGAATGAGAAAGGCAACTGCTTGACAGGACTTGAACATGTATAACTATAATATTTTTAGCAATAAAGTCAATAATTTGTCTCACTATCACATCTATCATGGTGCTAAAGTAGTTTTTACCAAGACTTTCCTATATGCTACGCTAGTATGGTGATTGTCACCATAGTCTAACTGAGACTACAGCACAGATATGACAACTTTTTTTCACAGGAGTTGCATTCCTAATGTCCACTAAAGGATTTAGCTTTGTTTCAGTGGTGCTGAAGGTTGGAGATCAAAAAGGATCACAAAGATAGCCACTGTTTCATATGTTTTGCTAGCCTAATGCTGGCAATAGGCCTTATAAAAAGTCTTGCTTTAACATCACCACGTATTTGTCAATGTTTCATTTTGATACTTGTGTTTGCTCTCAAGCTGAAACAAAATGTAGGGGCTGCAAATGGAAATGGAATGAAAGCGTGGAAAATGCTGCTCATGTTAAATCCCATGGTATTCATCTGCTGAGTTACTCACGTGTCTGGTCAACAGCATTTGGTTTTTTTCAGTGTCTGGCCTTACTCTTCTTCGTGCTAGGAAGCAGCAACCTGAACTAAAGAGCAGAGGAGGGAGTAAAAGCATGGGACGCGGTTAGACTTTCTCTTTCTGATCCACTTAACAGAGATGAGAATATAAATGAGCAGTTAGGCCACTGTGATCAAACTCATATGCAGTGTAATTCAACTGATTTAGAGCTAAAATATGATATACCTCACGCTTCTTCAAACTTTCTGCAATGGGAGTGTCTTATTTTGGTAACAGTCTTTTTACGTGACAGGTAATCCACAATGATCTGGAATCATACAAGCAGGCTTTTCCCAATTTCATTCAAACTGCTTAATAGCTTTATTGCAATTCTAGGAATAAAGATGATCGCATTTCACTGACTTAAGAGAGTAGGTTTAATGCACTGTGCCATTTGCCACCATCCTGATGCGTCTTTTTTGTGCATGTGATTAATACATGTCTTAATGCTAATAAAACACTTACAGAGTTTCCCAGATGTAGACATGGCCCCTTAATCCTTCCCTGTTCTGCTGGGGATAATCATTTTTATAACATGAGATCACTTGCACCAGTGAAGTGCATTTTAACACCTTTCGTTGTTATCTATATGAACTGATGATCCTAATAGAATCCCAGCAGTGCATTTAAACTTTTATTTCCTAGGTTAATCAGGATAAAAGACAGTTAAGTAAGTTTCCCAAAGGGGGCTGCCTCTACATTAAAAAAAGAAAAAAAAGGAAAAGATGCTACTGGATTTGTTTATCACCAGAAATTTTACTCATTGATAAAAGCAAAGCAGCAATGCTATAAAAAGGATGTTTTTGTCTTACAGTGGACAGCGGGGAGGGGGGGGGGGGGGGGGGGGGGCGGCGGGGGGGAGAGAGAAAAAAGAAAGAGAAGTATTTTCTGAACAAAGAAGTCAGGGTAGTCCCCCTCTTTTTTTGATCTTTAATCCCTTCTCTCCCAAGTAGAATGGCAAAGGAGCTCTTCTCTCTTTCTAATAAATAGCTAGCAAAAGCAGGCATTCAATGCTATGTCCCTTTGATCAGCACAAAGCTGTCAGCTCCTGCCGCTTTTTTTTCTACCAGCTCTTGTTCCTGGTTAAAAGTGGAAGTAATACCCCCTGAAAGAAATACCCTAGGTGTCCTGCAAATCATCAATCCTATTTTTTTACTTGTTGTTTTTCAGTGGCCCACCCTCCTGGCCTGAGCAACCTCATTACTAACACCCCTCTTCCTCTTTCCACCCTTTTTACAGAATACCAGTTTCATTTGATACGCAATTCAATGTGCCAGTCTGACCTACTGGGACCTTGCTGTCTGAGACTCTACCACTGCGCAGACAGGGGAAACCTTCCTTCTAGCAATAAACAATGTTACTTCCATACATTTATTTGCCTGTAAAGGAATGAAAAAATATTTCACAGACACAGCAAAGGGATTTTTGGAAATTAGCTTTTAATAATTTGTAATACAGCTCTAAATTTAAAAACAGCATGACCCAAACAACAATTATAAAAATCATAGGCAGTGCTTGACCGAGTGTCTGAGATCCCATTTTGCTCCAATCTTCAGGCTGTTGCATTTCAGACGACATCGTTGCATCTCAGCAGTAAACAGTTTGCAAATACTGCTGCTTTCAGACAGGTCACCCTGCACATTTTAAAGCAGGCTCCTTGTTTACTGCTCAGATTATCTGCAATCTGCATTTCTGCTCCTCACGGTGTCAAGACCTGATACAGGGTTTGCAAATATTATGCAAAGGAAATAATTCACAAAGGCAAACAATTACAATCAAGTGTAGAACATGAGACTACCTGCTAATGGGAGAGCAGGGCAGAGGCTTTGGTGTCTGTCTGTGTGTGTGTGTGTATAAAGGCTTGGAGGGGGGAGGAACAGGGGAGCAAGGAAAAGCAACTGTATAAAAGATCATTTTTACTAGACAATGTCATATTCTTAGTGACATGTAATGATGTTTAAGTACCTTTGCCATTTCCCCCTGGTGATTGCTGCACTGGGTGTGTTCTGTGTGTCTATAGAGATATGTTTTTCAAAAATCGGGATGGAGTGAATGCCGTTCGTTGTTCTGGCTGCAAAATGTCAAACTGCAGTGGAAAGAAATACAGCATTGCAGTGGTGGTGCACTGAGGCCCCCGGTAGGAAAGCAGGAGCTATTAAGTGGAAAATTCCTGCAGAGGACGTGTTTCCATTTCTAATGCGAAGAAAGAGGGTGTTGTTTGAGGCTGGCAGGTCTGTGGAAAATACAGAAAACACAGGGAAGATGAGAAAATGACCTCATTGAACTCTGAGAACTTAAGCAAACAGCCAGCCCCAGCCAGCATACCACATTCTTGCAGCACTTCTGCCCAAACAACAAATTGACCTATAAGTTATATAACCACCCGCGAGCCCCTGTGCCCCACGTAAATGTGGGGAGAGAGAAGGGGGTATTCACTGTGGGAAAGGGGGCGGGGGAGGGGTATAAGCAGTAAAATCCGCTGCATTAGGAAAAACAATATGGGGTTGTGCTGCCTGTCCCCCACACACCATCACCTTCCCACCCCAGATGGAGTACTCACATGAGGTTCAGGTTTAATTGCGCTCTGAGTACCAGCAGAATGATGGCACTGGTTGTTTATTATACTACGAACTATTTCAGTACAGCATAAATTTTCCATTTCAAAGGATCCTGCATGCCTGCAGGGAAGGAACTAGGTTTTGTGAGCAAAGGGTGGCCTCTGTAAAAGTTGGTGGGGGTTTCATCATAGCAGTGGTTAAAACTGCATTCTTTGAACCTGACTGGGGGGACTCCAGGGAGCATGTTTAGGGTCTGTGTTTCCCCGTATAGAGGCCCCCTGTAGTGTTGACTCGGACTGCCTGAACAAATTCTAGTGTAAAAATGCAGGGGCTAACCAAAGGCCATGGGTTCTTGTGTGGTGCTGCTGGTGGTTTTTCTATGTAGCTACACCCTGGCAGAAAAAGAAGATGTATGCCAGCATCACCAACATCTGACTGTGCCGAAAGGTTTGATTCGTGTACAAATGCTTGCCTCAGTGTATTTCCAGTAACTAATTAATTGAACATAACAGAAAGTTATTAATTAGCAGAACAGCAGCTAAACTGTAATTCATAGTTTACAATAATATTACTTAGAAATCAGAAAAGGGGATTTCTGTTAACTAGTAGTACATTTGCTGTGGAAACGTGTTCTCTGCTATCATGTAATTCCAACATGCACTTTTAGTGGACAGGGCTCTTCTTTTCTTGTTTACAATGATAAAATTCTGTTGCCTTTCAGTTGCAGGTGATTTTATGCACAACCAAAACCTGTTCTACCACCCAGCATTTTGCATGGACTTTGCCTGTGCTAGGCATGTTAGTTTTGAAAGGTCCTTGCAACTTTAGACTGCATGGTGCTTTGAGGAGAAGCATAACTACAAGTAGATAAAGTGTTTGATCTTCAAGGTGCATCTTTAAAGCGTACACATAGGAATGGGCAAGGTTCAAATGTTAGCAGCAAAGCAGCTGACACAAGTCACAAACTACAGATGCACGTTCAGAGTTCATGTAGGCTGCTCTTTAGATCTAATGGTTTGATCCATTCCGTCATTAGATTAGGGACCCCTAGCCATGAATGCATTGGGGTGTAATTCAGAAAACCCCAGCATCTGTAAGGAGCTGACTAGATTCAGCGCTCAGCTTCCCTTACCGAAACGTTTTAGAGCAAGGTAAAGTGAATCAAAGATGGGTGCTGAGGAAAAAGTGAGGCCATCCCAAACTCAGTCCAAACATGCAACACTTGCCTCTTGCAGGGTTTGAAAAATGTGATAAATTACCATCTTTTCCTTTCCAGTTTGACATCTCCCTGAATACCTTGAACACCAGACAAAAAATGACAGAATTAAATACTACATACAAGATTTTCAGCATTATTTTATAGGCATACTTTAAGTTGTTTGGACAAAGACCAAAAAAGGTGGCTGAAGATTGGGGCACATGGTTAAATCAAACTGAAAATCTCCCACAGCTGTTAAGTATTGCCTTTCAAGGCTCCAGATACCATTTATTTCAGGTATGGAGGAGATAGTGGTGTAGTAACACAAACAGGAAATAATACTAATTATCTGGCTCAGACTTGAAAACCAATTTGCCCAGAATCCAGAGCTGTTTTAGTTTAACCCTAAATGCCTGCCTCCTCTGCAGCACAATGGCCAAAAGACATTCAAGAGCACCACAGTGTTAGGTTATTCCCTTTCTGGGAATGTTTAACCAGGGTGAACTATATAGTGCAGCATTTCTGCACGATGCCATGGATTCTGTTTCTCTTTTCCTTGTGCTGTGTAACTAAGGGGCACTGTAAGGGGTGCATAACTTACAGACGAGAACAGCTTTCTCGTCCACACTCTGACGGGAAATAAAAAGCTCCCAAAAAACTCAACAGAAAAACAAACTTTGTGAATGACAAAAAGAAGCCCTGCCAAAACAAAAGTTTCCTGCATCTAATAGAAGGGGAAAGGGAGATTTTTGCTCATCTTTACCTTGTGGCTGCAAATGGCAAGCAAAACAAAGACATAAAGAGCGCTCTATCTATCATTAGGGCTCTGGAGTTTAGCACCCATTTCAGGATTAACTCTTCTGAGGAGTGCAGGACTTTGGTTATACTTCCCCTCTGCTTTTTATAGGTTCTTTGTCTTTTACGTAGTGGACTTGGCTCATATCAGAGCTTCTGTTTTGTGTTCAGTTTAGAAGACTTTAGATATCTAAAGAGACTTTTAAGAGACTCTTTTAAATAAAAACTTAGATAAATCTGGGTGATGAAGTACAAACCTGAGCCAAAAAGATTGCAAGCCATGTTCAGCTCCTGCCAATGCACCTCTGTCCAGCCCTACGTTATGCCTTCAGAAGTGTGCAGAAATGCCTAGTCAAACTAATCCATGCAGGAGTTCATGAAGCACAAAACCAGGTAATAGAATAATCCAAAAATGTTGCTTTATGAGTTGCCCTTCTTTGCATCACAGTGTCAAAAAGACATGGAGTAAAAGAGCTACAGAAATCATTGATCAAGATCTGGTCTTTGCTTCTTTGTTCTTTTATTTTAAATCATCAGATTCATCATAGCTGGGAAATGAGAGCTGTCAGCATGCCAAAGCTAGCTTCAGCATGTCCCTTGTTCTGACCATAGTGGAAATAGGACACTTGGCCTCTGACCACTGGTGGAAGCATTGAATCCCCAGGATTTTGCTAGCACTGATCATATGGGTCTGGTTTCCTGCCTTTTATGAATCTAAGAGCTTGAAAGTTTTGAGATCATTGTCTGTAGAAGACCTGAGAGTGAATCAGCCTCCCTCTTTCTTTTGCAGTTCAGGATGAGGACCCCAGGACACGCTGGAGTAAGCTTACTGTTTTATCTGCATGCAGAAAGAAAGCCTGTTAGTCAAAGGTTTCATACTGAGGCAGGAGCAAAAAAGGAAACTTCACAGTAGGATGTATATACAGGGCTTTAATGGATAAAATGTGTGTAATCTGCCCCAGCACTGACAAGATGGATACCTTAATCTGCCTCAGGAGCCATAGCTCAAGTTGTGGGTCCTGCTTAGGAGCCATAGAGGGCAACAAGAATCATTAGGTGTTTATAAACCATGTCTTGGGAAAGCACTGGGCTTTCAAGCGCTCAAAGGGCAGGTGCAAGGGAGGTAATCTGTGTTTTCCATGTCCATTGGAACAAGAATTGGCTCAAATTATACAGATAGAATTATCTTGGGCTGTATTAAAAATCTTAAATTGAATGATAGGAGGAGGTACAAGTACAAAAGTGAAAGCATTCCCTTGAACGCAGATCTTCCCACTACCCAGAAGAAATACATAAATCAGTCAAAGTGTGGGTCAGTTTATACTTGGAAAAAGGTTTGATTCAAGCAGGGGCTGAGTGCTGCTCAGCTAGTTTTGACTCAGCTGGGTGCTGCCAGCCACACATGAAAAAAGCATGACGGTAGACTAAGCCCAACGTTTGAGAGTGATGGCACGATGGAAGGCTTTGGGAGGGTTTGGACCTTGTTGTTCCCAGCTTCTTGAAAGATCTAAGTCACAGTTGACCTCTACACACACACACATAGAGACATATGTATTTTTCTTACAGCAATTGATCTGGCAATGAAGAGTGCTTGGTTAGACTTTCTGCAGACTGATCTGTTCACAGTGCGAGAGCCTGTAGGTAAAATTTGCCTCCTCTGTTGAAGCAGTTTGTTTCAATAGACTTTCTCAGTTTTACACCAGTGAAACCGAGTTAAATTGCATTGTGAGGCAAGACAATACGTATACTAAAGATCTGACTCAAGATCGATCAATCTCATGATTTCTCGTGTCTACCTAAGTCTTAAGAAGAACTCCTTGGAAATTATTAATTTCTATAATGTGTATTACTAAAAGAAGTCCATGGCGTTCAGGGAGAAGCAATAAGGGAAGCTTTTAATATATTCCTTTTTCTGGTTTTGGTTGTGATTTACACAAGTAATGAGTATGATGCTAAACTCATTCCATCCAGCATAGTGGGAATGTTACCTAGTGTCACTAACAAGTATTTAGTCTGATTCAGCCCCATAAGCCCCCCACCTCATAGATGCTAATTGCAAGGATTAGGGCACACCAAGACACTCAAGCTCCACTCCTGTGGGTTTGGGGAGAAACAACACATTTAAACATTCCAGTTACAGTTCCCTTGGAAACGTACATAACAACAACTCAGTAAAATCATGGGTTTCTGTTTTCTTAACCCTTCAGGACATTGATTGAACGAATACTTCCTTGAGGAAACAGTTCAGTCAACCAGATATACTCAAACACTCTTAAATCCAGCAGGCCTTTTCTTACAAAAACAACATCAGTTAAATTCCATGTCAAACTGGTCTCCTCCCCTAAC
Organism: Falco biarmicus; assembly: GCF_023638135.1. Lineage (NCBI taxonomy): Eukaryota > Metazoa > Chordata > Aves > Falconiformes > Falconidae > Falco > Falco biarmicus. The sequence continues at coordinate 19,422,000 of NC_079300.1, read as the reverse complement.
TAATGGGTTTAATTCAAACACACACATACACCATTAGCAAACCCACCATCAAAGCCTGCATGAAAAAAGACAGTAAAAACCAATCCCGAAATGTCAATGTTTCATATCATTATAAAGTTCCTGTAGATCAGAGGACACAGACAAAAAATACACAAGAAATTCTATAAAGCACAGAAGTATTCTTAAGAAACAAAACAATATTAACATTTGTGTAGATTATAGAACACAATATCGTTCCTGTCAGTTATAGCAATAATAATGTCTATAGCAACTTTGTAATGACTCCTCTGGGAATTTAAAATACTTCATAAATGTTAACTAATACTATGAAATAATAAGATTTACACCATCTTTATGAAATAGATGCCCCTAAGTTTATTCCACTGCCCAATGAACTGGAGGTTCCATGACATTAAGCACATCTGCTCTTTAGCAGTGGCTGTTCCTATCACACAGAAGTTTGGAAGAGGAACCTCCAGCTGAATGCATGTGCAGGGTGGTGGATGTCACCAGACCTCACCTGTACCTCCCAAAGAGCTGGTGTAGATTTTGGGCTGTCATTAGTAGGCAAAATTGGTGAACATGCTCACAAGGCCTCAGTTAATAGCTGCCACACCAATGGGATTCTGCAGGTTTATTTAAGTCAATGTTCTGTCCCCTACTGTCTTCCTCAGAAGTTTAGGTTTATGAAAGAAAGCATTGAAATCTTTACCCTAGGGACCTTTATCCTAGAGCATGGTCATCAAATTATGTATAGTGATTGTCTGAAGAGAACTAACCTTGCTTCCTCAGCATAGAAGATGTGATTTGACCTAGCTTTTTAGGCAAGAGAAACCATCAGTACCTATGATAAACATGTAACTATTCCTTAACTATCAGTGCACTGATGCACACTGACTTTATGCAAAGGAAGAGACTGAAGCTACAGAACTAAATCAGGGATCAAACAGATGTTGGTGCAGTCTAAAGCAATTACAGTTCATAACCCAGCTTTTTCCCTCCTTTCTCTCTGTAAGCTTTAATTTTTGTTATTTTCAAAAGGAGTCTGCATGACCTTCCCTTAGATCTTCCATCCTGTGATGGCGAGGCACCTTGTCACATTTTGTAGCTTCAAGCAGATACAAGAAAGAGTAACTAACTATACCTGCAAAATTGTTGAAGGCTCTTTAGCCTTGAACATCTAAGGCTCCATTGCTCCAGCATTGCTTTCCATCGATGGAGAGGGCTCACCTCTGCAGCAACTCCTATATACATCTCTGGGAAGCAGATACACACACCCCACCTCCACCATCAGCCTTAGTTCACAACAGTTTGTTAAAGATTATGCAGCATCCTCGCTAACATGTGGTTGCCAGGACATCCTTGTTCCCTAGCCAGCTACTATACTAAGGGTTTACTGGCAGCCATCCGGCTGTGCTTCATTTAGGAACCTGTGCAGCAGTAAAGGCTGTGTTTTTCCAGTTTACTGAGGAAATAAGTCAGTTAGCTGGTTAGTTTGTTGCTTTTCTTCTAAAGACCCTAAGCATTTGGGGAAGCAGTAACTTTTCGCAGAGGATTGTCTTCCTCTTCACTACAAACCAGAATCTAAATCTTACTGCAGAGAGCTTGGATGTTGCACTAACCCAGCTATTGTGGATCCTAGATACATCCTGTGGCACTGTGCCCAGACCAGCACAGGCACAGAGCCACACATGGTGATACTTTCCACAATTGGTCTGGTAACTCCTAGTTTTTGTCTCTGCAATGTGGTGATATTGTCTTGGTCGGGAGGAGAGAGAGTGTCTTAGCATGTGCTGCCGTTTATACATATCCCATTTCGCTAAAGATCTTACAGCACCACAGCAACACAAATCCCAGCTAAAATTGCTTTTAATGTCACGTTTTCTTGGGCCAACTGCATTTCAGATGGAAGGACTATGATGGTACTAGATAGCTATAAAAGGACCTTGCTTGCCATTTCAGTTAGTGTTGGTGACACCCAAAGATGTAGTAATGCTATTGTCGATTCCAGGCTGGACTTCTGCCCAATGGCTTGGATGGGCTTTGGTTACAGAAGCTGATTGCAGGGTACGTGGTGCCAGCAGCAGGCACAAACTGTTGCCACTGCAGTACTAAATGTCCAGAGAGCGCCCAAGGCCAGTGTCCAGGCTGAATGAAAAGCCAGAGGGAGGGTCATGCCAAGAGGACAGCTTGACAGGATTTTATTGCTCATGCCATGATTCTTCTGTCCACTAAAGCCTCTGGGGTGTCACTGCTTTTGAGTTTCTCATTGCTAGAACAATTTGTGCCATTATTGCCGTCTTGTGGTAACTTAATAGCATTCATGCAGTAAGTTCCAGGTAAAGAAAGGAGGGGCAGCACCCAGATGAAGATAGGATTTACTGGGTTATATATTCCTGCCATTTGAAAAGTAGAACAGGGTTCCACACACTAAGGATAATTGAGACTGAAAAAAAAATATCAATAAAAGGCAGGTGCCACCATTGCTTCAGCTGTCACTCATACACCTAACAACTACCTCCTGTATATATCAGTCCTTTATCTGAGAATTAATGCAACCTAAACTATACATACCCTGGAATAGGCAAGTGGAACAGGCAAGGAAAGTTTTCTTTTTCAAGCTCTTTGTTTTGAAAAGGCAAGAAATACAGCTCTATGTCTAACACTAGGAGAGCTATTCAAATTTTTGAGGTCTCCACAACCTTAGGCAATTTGTTCTTATAGCACCTATACATTTTTGCTGATTTGGGTAGCAGTTTACAGTCAAATCCTGGTGTCCTTTTTATCCATACTACTTATGTGTTAGCTTACACTTTGGCTTTAGTCTGGGAGAAGCCAGCCAGATTATCTAGACAAAGTCAAGACAAATTAAACACCAGATCTCATCTAAGGTATCTCCCTGCAGGATGGGTAAGCCTCACTTTAAATCACTATTCTAAGACTGCAAGCACAGCTATTGAGGACAGGCCAGATGCAAGCCATGTCTAGTTCCCAAAGCCTAGAGTGGATTAAAAGGCGTGACTGCAGATCTAGTAAGGGAAACTTTAACATAGCTTGTAGCAGATGAACTAAGAATGATATGGATTACTAGCACCAAAGTAGAGATTCTTGCACTCTAAGGCTGCCATAGCTATCGCTTAAATGCACTATATAATAGAAGTGGCTGATCCCAAAGACTGGTTAATGAACTAAGGCATATTGTCAGTGGACTACATGTTTTTGATATATAAATATATATATACACACATAAAAATGCATAAGGATTATATGTATGTGTAGTGCTTCTGATTGATAGTACCTGAACTATTGTTAGAGGAAAAAACATTGTATTTGCAATTCATTAGATCTTACTATTTAGAAATAGTAAACACTGTATCTGTGCTACTAAGTAAATATATGAGGCCAGAAAAGCAATGTAATAGCAAAAGAAAAGATGGCAGATGAATTATAGAGCTACATCAAGCCTTACCCTGATACCCAAGAAGCCCTGATCATCAGTATTCAGCCCTTAGTATTGCACATATAGCTTTAGCATTTCAGTCCTAAAAACCTCAACCCAACCAAACCCAAAACAAAAAAATCCCACAAGAATTTGGCTTTTGTTCACTGTGTGAAAGAGGAGTGCATAGCTCCTCACATAGTCCCACAGGACATGCACAATTCAGTGACTCACTCTATACAACCTTTCACTGAAGGAATGTGCAGGCAGCAAAAGTATTTGTGATACTAATTAAAGATCAGAAAATCCTCATTTAGTAAAATGCCCCTTGGCAGGGTATTTCAAAATAAACTAGACATATTTCTGTCCAAAGTGATGGAAGGGGCTGTATTTCTCATCTTACTTAGAGAACAGGGGATTAAAAATGCACCCTGGCTGGGGTGAAATAGGTTATAAAAATGATACATAAAGCATTTTACTTCAATGCCGACAAGGGTCCAAATTAAAGAATGGCCCTTTAGTCTAATGATTGAAAAATAACAGACATCTAGACAGAATAAAGTCTCATTGAATATAATGAGCTATTAAAAAAATTGGTAGCCTTCTTCCTAAAATAAAGCAATGAAAAATTTCATTCTTTTTGTCACAGTTGGGGGGGGGGGGGGGAGTGAAAATGTTATAACTGATATTATGTCTCAATGGAACACAACCTACAGTTACAGTACCAAAGTTTACCAGAAGACGTTTAAAACTGAGACAATATTTTGAGACCATATTGTACCCAGACCTAAAACTTGGAACATTTTGACCAGCTTCATGTTGTATAGACCTTGTTGAGTGGCCAAAAAAAAAAATAAAAAAAAAAAAAAATCAAAGGTAAATTAATAAGGTATCTGAAAAGATCTACATAACATATAGTTTTGCTGATGAAAAGTAATGCATACAATGTGAACTGATATTAATAAATGTACAACATAATGCGTTATCCTTTGTGGTATATATAAATGTTGACTATACTTACGTTTATTTGGCAGTACTGTTGTCATGGTTACCGTTCAGCTCTTTATGTTTTAATATGCCCTGTTTTGTAAGGTTGAGGTTCAATTCAAGTTCATGTGAAGCAAAGCAACTGAAGTTTTTAGATGTGGCCTCTAATTTAATGCACATCATTTTTTGAGAGGCCAACTTGAAATACTTTTGGCATGACTTTAAGACATACAAAGCACCTTCAGAGTCAATGCCCTGTATGCAGTGACTTGAGTCATGAATAATCTGCCAAATGGCACAGTCCCTTACAGTCTTATTTTAAAGCTTTATATACCTGTTTCAGTTGGTATAGAGAATGTTTCTGTACTCCTACAGCCTGAACCTACCACCTTTAGACACTAAATGTACAATGTGTCATTCCCGCAGCAGCATTTATTTCTCTGAAACTAAAGGAATGCTTGACTGTAATGTTGTAAAACATAAACTTAATTCCTGTGTGCAACATCAATAATCCAATACTTTTGGTCCATTGAAATGGAAAACTCCATTTCCCCTGTCATTTTTGTTTTTCCATGGAAACAGATGGACCTGCTCTGCAAAGTAGCCTCTTTACCTTATTAGCCTCAAGAAAATCCTTTTCACCACTCCAGCAGGCCACCTGGAACTGCAGAATACTCCAGGAATGGTTCTTTCTTTGCCTTCCCTTTTCTCAATTTAACTTTAGCGCAGCAGTGTGGCAAGGAGGTGTTGATCTTTTTTGTAGTGCAGTGCATAGGAGCAGAGCCTGGTCTATAGGGAAAGGTAACTTTGTGGCAAAGTTTTAGTAGAGCCAACTTCCCTATCAGCATGTTACATCCAATTGAGAATTTAATATTGCCTACTTTTCTCTTTGGTATAAAAATGGGAAAGGAAAGGGTAGGGGAGAAGGAACATTCTAGATCAGTGTCTCTTGGTATTCTAGGTTCATGTCTTGCATAGTCTTTCAGCTTTTAGTATTTCTAGTTCTTGACTCCTTTCAAGAGTGGACACAGGTAAACTAGCTGCACCTGCTGTGTTCCCCATGGCAGGTCTTCCTATGGCTTCAGCACTAGCGTTCTCTTAGAAGTATTCAAAGACTTTGATTTCTTTTCCTCTTGATTGCTGGGCTGTTAATTTCTTTTGTTTCCTTAATGGCATGGTCCTTGGGGACATCCTTCTGCAGCGGGATGGCCCAGAAGAATCTCTTTTCAGATTGTCTCTACTCATTCATACAACTCACAAGTGTGTAGGATGCAATTGTTAAAAACTCTTGCCCTTTCCAACAGCTCCAGAACATTTCTGAGGCACTAATTTAGTCAAAAAGGAAAATTCTATGTGTAGGACACAAAATGCAGCATAAGGTACAGAGAACCAGGTCTGCATTTGTGTTATGTGAATATATACACTATCACCTGAGTGCCTATGTGCACATATACAGCTCTGTGTGTGTATGTCACAGAGACATGTAATAAATGTTATTATGGAATTTAGAAAAAAACCACTCCATTCCTTCACCTATCTTTTGGGGACCCATTTAGATGTATAAGTAGGGTTGATACGTCTCTGTGTGGGTGTGTATTTCTAATCAGAGATACTCAATCATATTCTTTTTTTATCAGACATCTCAACGTCATTTCATTATTTGATCTCATGGTGTGCATTCTTTATGGCTCTTCTCCTATTTTGATACTAAATGGGCCACTAAGTTATAAGCTTTGTCTCCTAAACCCTAGAGTTAAGCATCATCAGAGAGCTGAAGATGAGATATAAGCAAATTGGATTGAAGGAGGCCTCTTTGGCCCCTGTTTCCAATTCCAGTGTATGTTCAGATGAGTGGAAAATGTTTGCTGCTAACCTCAATGCAGAGCTTCCAGTTCATTGCACAAATAATACACTTCCATACACTTGATGATGTGGTCTGTGATCTATGGTAAGAGGAAGGGAGCTCTGAGATGAACTCCAGATGCACCTATTTGCTATGCTGTTGGCTCTGGAGGCCTAGAACCATGCAAAATAGCATTTCAAAAGTCACTTTCTAGGTCATAGCATGAGATAGTAGTGATAACATCTCTAAACAGGCTGCCTTTGCAGAGAAAGCATCACCTGCTTTTGCACTGTGTTAAACACGGAACTGATTAAGACACTGTCTGGCATTGCAGGGTACAACCTCTCCTCTAGCAAGTGAGTTTACAGTATAGATGTGTGAGAATATTTTTATCACAAGCCCATGCTTTTAAAAAGGTTATCAGCAAAGCACCAGCAGGGGGCCAGAAAAACGAAGACTACTTTTTGATTTGTTCATTAAAATAAAATAATTATTTAAAGCCTAACTGATCAAACTCTGTACTTAAAAAAAAAAAAGTCCTCATTCTGCCTGCTTGATGTTAAATGGTAAAACAGCACAGAAGTGAAAATATCCTGGAGCCTTGTATCATCTTCATTATCTTCACTGGTGAAGTGAGTGAGTGAGTGGAGAGGTGTGAAATTCCAGCAGAGAGGAACATGCTGTTTTAAGAGGAAGTGCTGACATGCAGGCTACAATTAGACAAAAAATGACTGCTGACATTTAAAAATCATTACAGAGAGGAAATTGTGAGTGTAATTATGTCATCATTGACACTGTTCAAGTGTGCTGATGCATTTTTGCTGATCAAAATCAAGTGTTTATATTTGTAAATAGAATGCACTTAGCAACTCTATCAATGGAAACGTTCTAGCCAAGAACTAAGGAAAACGGAGCCAAGTCATTCTGACAAAAAACTTTTTTCCTTTTTGTGGATTTTCAGTATTTTGATTTCAGGATAATTTCTGGCTAACAAAATTGTTTCTTGCTATTTAGCATTTTGGATGACTGTTTGATCAGGGTTTGTTTGTACGGATTGTTTTTTTTTGTATAGAACAATAGGAATGGCCATTCTAGAGCAAGCCAAAGGTCCGTTTTGTCAATACGTATCCTAGGCCTAACAGTGGCTAACAGTAGATGCCTGCAAAAGGATATAAGAGAACAGTAAATATATAATGATATTAGCTACATCAGTCTTGCAGCTTCCAAAATCTGCTGCTCAGGGACTTCACAGACTGCTCAAAACCATCATAATAATGAAGTCTTTCTGACTGGATTTAGAAATAGCCTGATATAATGTCAGCAGGTGGCAAAATATGTAAATGTTATCATTTACTGGGAGAAGGGGAGTTTGTTGACTGTGCTAATACTGAATTCTTGGCACTGCATTATCTAATACAGTTCTGCCTTAAGTCCTGTTGTAAGTCCTTTACCTATGATATATTATCACTCGGTGACAGGGAAAAGTGACCAATCTATGATACATTGAAATGCTCAGTTCAGAATGGACAAAATATCTGAAAGGGTACATTTCTGGTTGATTCCAAACCCAGATTTTTTATTTTTTTTTTGTATTGGTGATTTGGGAGATTATATATAAATACAGTTTATAAATGTGAGAGCAGAAGTGTTTACAAAGGTTCTTGAGGGAAGTAAGGAAAGATCTTGGCTTCTGCAATGAAATGTCCACAACAAAAAATGTCTATAAATGCTAGTCCTCCTGAGGATGGCATTTTTGTTCACAGTATTCTGGAACACATTTATGATGGAGATTAAGGAAGGAATAAAAGCATGGACAAGATAAAGGATGCTTAATAATGAGGTACTCCACGTTATCAACACAGTTATTGAAGGCTGTGGCTGACACAGAAATATGAATATTGAATGTCAACTCCAAGTTAAAACTAACTATTCTTCACCCTGCATCTACTGAGCTATAAAATTCCCCTTAGTATCTCTTTGTTATTTTTATAAGAAATATAAATATTGGTTTGTCTTTGCCTTTTCTTTCTGGTTTTTTCAGTCCTCTATTTATTGACTTTGCCCCTTGGGAACGGATTTTTTTACAATCCACCTATTAGTTTTCTGGGTGTCCTCCTGCAGCCAGTTTTTCTTCTTTTGGCATTGGGTCCATCAGTTTCCATCAGTGTCCCTGTTTCCTGGATGTCAAAACATATATCCAGTCAAATTGTGTTACCAGAATAATGTCAAGCAACTTTACAGTCACCACATCAGCAAAAGAGCTGCTTTCATGATGTCAGTTTATGATTGGATGAATACTGTAATTCATTTTTAGAGTGATAAGGATTTCCATGTCAAAACACAGAATTCTTTGTGTCATTGAAATAGTGGAAATCCGTAGATAGGGAACAACCCATGCTGGGTGTCTTGAGAGAGGCCAGTCCCGCAGATATTTTGGATGACTGCTTACTGAAATAGGGAATACTGAAAAACCCATGATAGAGGGCTGTAGAAATAGGTAACAAGGCTTTACTAGTGTACAAAAATATGACAGAAAGAATAGTATGTTGTAGTTTATATTCTAACAGATACTTACAAGGCTACTTCCATCTTCATCTCCCCTTTCACTAATTCTGAATTTATTTTCTCTTTGGAATCAGAGTTTTCCATATGTAATATTTGTGGAAAGCTATTTAATTGCTGCTTCTAACAAGGTAAAGAAAAAACATTTTTGCTGTTCTCTGCTTGTCTTTGAATGACAGATGTTGAAAAAAATCACCTTTTTCTGCTCTGTAGACTGGTGCCACACACTTACTCTTCTTAAACACATCATTCCAGAACAGCTGAACTTTGAAACCTGGCAATATCTAGTAATTTTTTTAGTAATGTAAGTGTATTTGAAAGACATTACTTTGTCTGAAATTTTAATGAATACAGGATTGGCAGGGTATTGCTGAGTATCAGGGATGTCAAGCAGTTAAAGCCCCATACCAAAGGGAGGTAAACTCAAATCAGTACCAATGGACAGCCCCGTGTAATCCACCCAAATGTGAGGAAATTGGCACAAGTTAAAGACCTGATACTGAAAGCAGAATTGGAAGGGGCTGTGAGAGGTCCCCTGGTGCATCCTACCAGTATAGTTAAATCTACATGTTGTTTTTGCTTTTAGCTTAATAGTGATTGCATATTTTTTTTATTTATTATTATTTTTTTTTATTAAGACCACGATGGGCATTCTACAACTTCCCTGATAAAATGTATCCACCTGCACTTCTGGAAACCTTTTACCTAAATTCTAACCTTGGCATTACCTCTTTGAATGCCTACCATGTAGTTCTTTTTGCAGGATGAATCTTTCAGTCTTTGAGGGTAGCCCCTAAGAAATCTTCTAGCCTGTGTAACACAGCACTTTGCGTTTTCTTTACTTCACTTGGGAAGCACAGGTGGTGTTGGTCTCAGAGTATTGCTGGGTGCTTTGTATGAGGCAGAAGGAACAAACACTTCCCAAATAAAACACTGCATCAGCACTGAAATTAGAAAAAAACCCTGTAAGCAATAAAAAAAAAAAAAATGGAAGTCCTTGGAGACTGGAGGGTATCTCCTTATATTGTCTGCATTCCACAATATTTTTTGCTTTCGCTGTAAAACTATTTGTCAGTCTCTTATTTGCCAAGTCATTGTCAGCATAACATAATGCAAATCATGAGCTGCTGCTCTGATACTGATAGCCCAATCCTGTAAACTGTCTCCATTTAATCATAAAGGGCCCTTTCAACAGCAAAAAGTTTTAAAAGTCTATTTTGCCAGTCTTTCCTCAGACCACTCACCACAGTGAGGTGTGACCTTCAGAGTAAATGCTGGCATTGAAAGACACCTGCAGTATTGTTTTCCTGCATTGTGTATTCTTAACAAAAGCCAGTGCAAATAACACGTGTACTAACAATGTTCAGAAGAGTGATTCTACTTGAAGGACCTTGGGTATAGCAGTGGGAGAGAGTACGTAGCACTTATAGTAATCAATGCAATTTCTTATCAGTTTGTTTTGATGACATGGAATGATCTACCCTGTCAGCTTTCAGACAGGGACCAAATGTTAAACCCCTTTATCTCCATTGTGAGTAGTTATCTATCCAGGTTGTCTTTTCTCATCACTATAGCAAGGTAGGGGATTTACCAATAGACCTAAAAAAGACACTGTAATCCAAGTGGAGACCAGTGACAAGTGGTGTTCCTCAGGGGTCAGTATTGGGACCAGTGCTCTTTAGCATCTTTCTTGGCAACATGGACACTGGGATTGAGTGCACCTTCAGCGACACCAAGATGTGTAGTGTGGTTGACACACTGGAGGGAAGGGTTGCCATCCAGAGGGACCTTGACAGGCTTGAGAGCTGGGCCTGTACAAACCTCACAAATTTCAACAAGGCCAAGTGCAAGGTCCTGCACATGGGTTGGAGCAATGCGAAGCACAGACACAGGCTGTGCAGAGAATGGACTGAGAGCAGCCCTAAGGAGAAAGACTTGTGGGTCCTGGTTGACAAGAAGCTCAACATGACCCAGCAATGGGCACTTGCGCCCAGAAATCCAACTGTATCCTGGGATGCATCACAAGAATTGTGGTCAGCAGGTCGAGGGAAGGTATTCTCCCCTTCTACTCCACTCTTGTGAGACCCCCAACATAACAAGGACATGGGCCTGTTGGAGCGAGTCCAGAGGAGGCCAGGAAGATGGTCAGAGGCTGGAGCACCTCTCCTAGGAAGACAGGCTGAGAGAGTCGGGGCTGTTCAGCCTGGAGAAGAGAAGGCTCCGGGGAGACCTTATGGCAGCCTCCCAGTGCCTAAAGGGGCCCGCAGGAAAGCTGGGGAGGGACTTCTGACAAGGGCATGGAGTGACGGGACAGGGGGAATGGCTGGAGGCTGGAAGAGGGCAGATTTAGATCAGATATTAGGGAGAAATTCTTTCCTGTGAGGGTGGTGAGACACTGGCCCAGGCTGCCCAGAGCAGCTGTGGGTGCCCCATCCCTGGCAGTGCCCAAGGCCAGGCTGGACGGGGCTGGGAGCAACCTGGTCCAGTGGAAGGTGTCCCTGCCCATGGCAGGGGGGCTGGGAATGGATGATCTTGAAGGTCCCTGCCAACCCAAACCATTCTACGATTCTATGATTAAAACAATGCAGCTCTACTTCTTAAGGCTACTTCTATATAAATGCTAAATAATAGTAACAGAAAAGGGTGTTGCCTGATTTTTAGTAAAATGTACTGCAATAAGAATAATTATTTTTTGATCCATTCCAGTTTGAGAGGCTTCAGCTGAGCCTGTAACTAAGTTACACTGTCATAAATGAGACTATAGCAATCAGTCTCAAAACCTGTTAAATCTTTCAGTTCCATGAATGTAATATGCTATTTCTGCTGTACAATGAATTAAATGAATACATGACCAAGATCTAGATAAAAACATGCAGCAGCAAGTCTGAGGGCAACACTGTATAAAATAAGAACAATTTAAAATGGAGTAATATGATTTATAGCTGAAAATCTTTAGTTGATAAAAGAACCTCATTCTCTTCCCCCCCAGCCAAGTACAACCAAAAAGATCAGGAAATCTGAAAATGTGGGAGCAGAATAACAACCCAGCAAAGAATGGTAAGAAAGGAAAATAAGATAATATCCAAATTTCATTGTTGAAGCATTTTTGCTTCTGTAAAATACTGCTAATTAGCACTATTTACTCAGGTTTCATTAGTTGAATTTCAGTTATTATACATGTGAAATAAATTATGCAACTTTTAAATCTTAATTACATTGTTAATTCGGATAACTTTATGATCATGTTGTGATGCCTCAAATCAGTGAAACATTTCTCTGTTTCAAAGTTGATCAGAGCTGGTGACACTTCAAATATAACACGCTGCTGGTACTTCTTGATAGATCTGAAATCATTAATTATAATCTTTTCATTAGATTACTGAGTTTTGAATGCTACTATCCATAAACCAAAAAATACAGCAGTATTGGGATGTAATATCATTTTCATACTTCATGCAGCAATTGCTTCTGGTTAAACAATTTATATTAATCATGCAAGCATGAACCATTCATACCCCAGGGTTTTATGTCCATCACGACAGTGAAGCAGGTTTAGATTTAGACACAGCTGCAGTTGGCAGAAGCAGTACTTGTAGTGGAACAGATCAGAGGCGTGGGAGGTTTGATGCCAGGGCATTTGTAAACCTGGTAGGTTTGCCATGCTGAGATAATGTAAGTCAGTATTGTTTATAGACATTAAGACACTGCATCAGTTTATGCCAGCTGAATATCTGGCTTCTGTTAGCATCAGTTCAACCACTTTGCTTTTAATTAAATGTTGAAAGCAGACATTGGCATGCCTGGTGAAAGCAGTCCTACCAGAGGGACTGAAAAAAACAGAAAAGAGCCATAGGACAAGGTACTGGGCACTGGTAAGGCTTCAGCTTAAGTATCAGGTCCAGTGATGAGCACATGACTTCCAGAAAATTGTTAAGTGACAGGAGACAGTGATATTAGATAAAAGCTGTGAGAAGAACCAAAAATCTAGAAGATACAACTTAAAAGTTAAAATTGAGTAATTGGAGATAATTAGTGTGCAGGGAGACGACTGGAATAACAGTCTGCACATTCAGAAAATGGTGGTATAAAAATGAAGAAATGTGCTTAGCAGGTAAGAAGAAAAGTGAGAACAACGTAATTAGCAGCAAGAAAGACTCATACTGCACATTAGGAAAAAATTTCTAATGCTAAGAACCAGCTCAGACACAGCTTGCTTTTGGGGAAGTTATGGAGGTGCTGTGTCACAGAGGTTTTAAGAACAGGCTGGACCAATGTCAATCAGAAATGAAACATGTGACTGGCCCTATGTCCTTAAATAACCTCTTATGTCCTCAGCATCTTAAGCTTTCTAGGATGCATAAAGTGCTCCAAACTCCTGCCAATCTAGAAGTTCTTGCAAGCATTCAGTAATTCTCTGCTGCTCTGTACCCTAGGAAGAAGTGGCATTTCTGCTAGGACAGTACAACACTCCCTAATGAATATGCTGAATTGAGGCATTTCCCTGGTCGGTGTGCTGCTGCCATTGATCTGATACCTATGCCCAGTGTAAAGCCATAGATTATATTAAGTAAGCCTGTAGTACTGACCTTTTGAACACTTAAATCCTAAGTATACTTAGACCTTACCCATGCATGATGTGTGAGCCAGAATTTACAAATACCATTAAGTTATTTTTCTATTGGCTTCAGTGATATCGTCAATAAAAATTGAAGCCCTTCCCAACTGATTGAGGTATGAGAAAGCTGGATTGCCTTCTCCTCACAGAAAGATAACTCACAAATGATTCCACACAAAGATATGCGGTCTTAGATTGAGGCAAAGCTGGTACATGATCTTCGCTAGAACCTATTTGCTGCTGTGAAAGAATGGGACACTGCAGACCTTTTACAGTTCTGGTTCTGGTTGTCTTCAGAGTTTTCATCGTGCTCTTCAAGTATGCCACTCCACAAAGCAAAGTTCACATTGTGCTTCAGCGTCATCCTGGAAGCCGATTCATGTACTATGCTTTGTGTTTGTTTTAAGACCAGGCTCCTCCCTAGCCTGCCTTACAACACCAAGCCAAATTCCCATCAGAGCTACATTAAAATGTTGCTACCTCTTGGACTACTGGGCATAGTAAGTAAGCAAAATTAAAAAGAAAAAAAAAATAAAAGAAAAAAAAAAGAAAAGACAAATTAATAAAGCCTCAAAATTAAAAATGTCTTTGTTTTTTTCCCATCTGCATGTAAGTCAGTATTTCAGGAGACAAAATAAAGATCTGGGGAACAAAAATCATAGGTAGTGTAAACCATTCCCTGGCATCTCTCTTTTTTTCCTCTTTATGGGAAAGCCTAACTTCTTGCTAAGTAGAACAACTCCAGGGCTGATCACAGGAGAGCTCCACCAGCCTACTCTGTTACTGGCTGGGTAATAACAGTGTTTTATTTTCCACTGCAGCTGAACACCTCTGTCTTTGACATAGTCACTTTGTACCTGAAGGTTTTAGAAAAGCTTTTCAAATCATCGTAGAATAAGTAGGAATATGCCACGAGTGTAGTTGTAGGTAAAACTAAAAACAATCCTGGTTTGTTTCTGGACAGTTGGTTACAAGCTCTGCAGCTGAAGTTTTCAAAATATGCTTTCAAAATAAAAAATGCCTCTTGAAAGAGTAGACAGCCAAAGCAGCTTTGAGCTTCACTTTGCGCTTCACTTGTAACAGTTATCTGACCCAGCCTCACACCTCTCAGCCTCTAACTCTGTTAACAGGTCACCACAGCATAGTGTTACATGCTGTAACCTTGCCCTGCCATTCATGCTTAATGTGGTCATGGCTTGACTTTGTAAGGCATGTTGGGACTCCTAGCCAAATTTCATTGCTAATAGGGGAAAAAGCCAGACTGACAAACTGAACATTTCCAGCGCAAGCAAAGGAAGACGGAATTGCTTTTTACTCCAAATACACACACACACACGTGTATCTATATAGACACACTCATATATATATATGTGTGTCTAATATCTTGCTAGCTGAAGGCTTCTTTATGTTGTATTTAAGACTTACAGTGTTCTGAGAGAAAAACAACCATTCCCCTTGTCAGAAAGCTGCAACTCAGCCAGTCAGTTCAGTATGAGAACGCCAAGTGAGCCATTTGAGACGTGTGATCTTTCAGCTGCGCAGCATCCCATTCATCATATGCTTCAGAAATGTAATATGTAAAGCTGGAAAAAACAGAAGCTGCAGAGGCAAGAAAAATCAATTAGCAGGAAAGCCCATATATGAAAAAAGGCCTGCACAGAATCACCATGTTGCCATTTTGAATTTCCTAAAGTGACCTACTCCATCTTTTTAGGTGATCTTGGAACACATTCTCTACATTAGGATGAGAGGATAGGAATCTTCTGGTCCCCTAATTAGGCACTGATAATTTAACAGAACACTGCAGGACCTAAAGTGCACAAGGTAGCACTAAACACAAAGTTGGCTTTATATCCTTCTCTCCACACCCCTGCCCCACCAAAAATTTCAGATATGGCAAGCCTCAATGTTAGGAAAGAGGCTGTTATAGTTTGCAAATAGTTTCCATCCTGGAAGAAGGCGCACCCAACAGAATTTAAGCAATGCACACTGCAATCTCAGTTACAGTGGCATAAATGAGGATCAATTCCACTGAGGTCAGAGCAGTTATATCGGTGTGAGACACATGAGGATTGAGCCCTGTTAACAGCAATAGAGTTAATTCTCATCTACTTTCCCGTAAGTCAGAGCACAATCTGGCCCCTAGCTTTCAGTTGGACTCTGTCCACATAGTGGACATAGTAGGCCAAATCTGGCTCTGAATTTCAAGAGAATAAATGTGGAGATACTGATTTTATTGGAGCCATTCCCAATTACAGTAGTGCAAATTTTGACCCAGAGACTATTTAGAGTCCAGGCACCGAGCAGTGGCCAGCAGTTGAGGTCCCATCGTACTTTGGCCTAGGTGGACTGGAACATTCAGAGTGCAGACTGCAAAAGCATTTCTGTGCGATGCGAGGTACCATGTTTCAGACCTATGTTTGATCATGGATGAAGGCAGCAATTCCAGAAATAAAGCGGAATGCACTAGTTCCTCTCCCACCCCCAGGAATATTTCTTGACTTGTTAACTTTGGAACCCGATCTTCATGTAATACAGGAAATGTGTAATAGTGATACCAACAACCTTAGTAAAGTGCAAGCTGTGAATCGCCCTGGTGAAGCTGAGCAGCCCAAAAAGACAAAAATGTTGGTATGCCAGCTGTTTATTTCTAATGCAGGTGAATGGCTTTTAGAAATATTTAAACCAGCTGGAGTATACTCAACCAAATCTTCATTAATGGGAAAAAGGAAAGAAAGAAGAAAGGCAATAAAACATAAGAAGAGCATGCATGACCACATATACTAACGTAAACAGAAAAGATTCTTCCTTCAGTGGCAGAGGCAGCAATACAGGCAGTGGCAGAAAGGCAGAGCTGAGCAAAAGGTTACAGGAACCATAGTAATTAGAAGGTGAGTGAGAAATGTAGCTGTATACAATCAAGTCCCTATTAAGCATTCTCTCTCATTATTATAGGTTGAACTGATGCAGAGCTTAATGAAGCACTGCTTTCTGACAAATAATAAATATACCACTAATTTCAGAGAAAGTGAGACTCTTCCTGAATTTGAATGGAATTTAGCAAATAGGCCCAAATGAAACAATGCAGAAAAAAAATTACAATGTCAAAACACTTCATTTTAGTATTTTCAAAATGGAGTGTTTCATTCTAGAACTGCCAAAACACTTCTAAAAACTTTCAAAACAAAGCCTTTTAGCTGTTCATTTTAAAATTGGTCTAAATTTAAAAAGAAAAAAAAAGCCTTACAACATGTGAATCAGCCCAAGACCAAAAATGAAGTCATTCTTTTGAAGCTGAAATAAGTATTTTGGGTTGAACAAAAATTATACTTTTCCTGATTATTTTTTATTTTGCCAACATTTTTTTAAAGCTTGATTTGACCAAAACTAAAATATAATTCTGAAAAGAAAAATAGTAGCTAGATAGAACCATTGACTAAAAGTTCATGCATTACCAAGCTTCAGTTCTAGGTAATCTTCTGCCCAATTAATGCCTCTTTGAATTTAATGGAGCAGTTAGGCCCATTGCTTTCCAAAAAAACTATTCAAGCTTATTGATTTACTTTTAATTGGAAATCTGAAGACATTTCTTTTTATAATGGTGAAATAATAAAGGTTCCATCTGAAAACTCCCAGTCAGAAACACTTCTGTAGCCATGCAAATGGTAGATTTAGGTGCCTGATGGCATTGCTGTTCTCTCTGGCACTGTATCAGAATCAGCGTCCTGCTTAGCCTGATCCTGGAGCTCATTTTCAGCTCAAGCTCCCTGAGCATCCCTACTGCCGCGGCTTGCTTGCACTCAGGCCCTAGCCTAGCAGGGGGTACAGAGGGAGAAATTAGCTCGCATCCAAATTCTGCTTCACAGGCAGCACCGCTGTCACATGCTGCAGCCATTTGGCTGCATGAGCTCCTGTCCCTGCTTGAGCTCAGCCATGTAAGGCAGTAAAGATGTGGCAGTTGTGAGCCCCCTCACAAAGAGCATGGAAATGAAGCACCAAACTGCCATCCTCCTGAGAGGTGTGGCAGTAGCACTCCAAATCAATACTTTCAGCCAGAAATATTTGGCTTGCAGGTGTTTGGCTTTCTGATGAATAGCTCTAATTTTCTACAGAAAGCAGATACTTTTTTGTGGAAAAAATATTCTCACAGAATCCAATTTTCCCTTTAAGGAACAGATGGAGATGGAAAATTTTTAACCTACAAGATGTAGCAACATGTGTGATTTCCCCCCCCCGCCTTCCCCAAACAGTCTTTTCTGCATACCCATTGACTTGCCTTGCTACAGAAAATTGCACTAAACGTCACTGGCTCTGAGCCCAAAAGCCCACTTTCCCAAGCACTATCAATGGATTTATTAAAGATGTTTCTGTGCATGGACCTTTTTCTCATATACCAATCCCATTAGAGGTAGAACAACATACTACTTACCGCATTGAATGTCACTGGATATTATGATCATGTTCCAGTGTTGGCCAATGGAAAAAAAAGTGTGCTTGCACATACCTGGAAACACAGAGAACACAGAACAGGTCATCAGGTAAGGGGAGTCAGGTTTTGTAGCTATCTTAGAGGAATAAAAGATTTTATTACCAATACACGTGTGCAGACATTCAAGAACTTACTTGGTTCCAAAATAAAAAGTGAAAACATGTCATAATAGGAAAAGAAATTAATCTAACAATGTTTGGGATTTTTTATGATTCAATCAGCAAAAGAAAGGAAATCCAGAGTCAGAGATCACCCCCTCCCACTGTCTATCACAACGGGTGACCATCCTTAATTTTACCCAGCTATGTCATATTGGTGACCAAATATTGGAGGCTTGATCTTTTAACTTTGAAGTTTTTCTCTTTTGTGGTATTAAGCCAGAACCACAAAATTTTTGAAAACGCAGTGCTTGACTGGATTGAATGTAGTTTTTCTCTGTGAAAGTAAAACCAAACAGAAAGCTTTCACCCTTCCAAGAGATAATTTTTAAATTGTCTTTGACCCTTTTTCTTCATATTTATATTGGCTCTTTGATTATTTGATTAAAACTGTAGGAAATCTAATGCAAAAGATTATTTTTAAATAACAAATAAGGAAACTATGATTTTTTTTTTTCAAACTCCTGCCTTTTTTTTATAAAAGCTTTCCAGATTTGGCTTTACATTTTTACACATTTTAGCATTATCTGAAAGTTAATTCAAGTAACACATTACATTGGCCATGCATTGTAGTATTTTGATGCGTCACTGTTGGTTGACTTTAAGTGTTCTCTTTAGGAATATTTGATATAGAATAGAGGGTTTTGAGATCAAAATCAAGTATACATATATAATACATACGTATGCATAGGCATAAATATATATACTTGTGTATACGTATATGTACATATGTATATGTAGCCTACAAAAATCGATCATAAAAATGTAGTGTTCACCTAGCCAAATACAATAAACACATCATTCATTACTTTAAAGTTCAATTGACCTTAGTGATAATTTTTTCTGAATACAGATTATTGACTCTAGCCACAGTAAAACTTACCGAGTGTAACAAAATATTTTAATAGAGCTATGCCTAAATTAAAGAGACCTTGACATAGGGAGGCTTCAGTGGCCGATAGGAAGGCAGCAAGTTTTTGTGTCAATAAATGCGGTGGCATTTGCCAGGTAAAATGTTGTAATAATCCTTTGGGCGCTACTTCACTCCCACTAACATGTTGGACAGTTTAGATTAACGCCAGTAGAATGAGCTGGAAACCAATGTAAATGCAGAGAAAGAGAGAGAGAGAGGGAGAGAGAGAGAGTTCATTTTGCAGCCTTGTTTTCCCTGCATTCCCACTATCCTTGCACTAAGAGATGGTGGTATGTACAGAATAATGGAAGAGGACGAAAAGAGCTCTGGGAACAGGTGGAAGCATGGAGTCAACAGAACTGGGGGGAGGAAGAGGGAAGGAAAGTCAGGAAAAGAGTTATGGAGACATTACAGGTACTGGGGGGCAGTTTAATTTTTGGTAGAATAGATAGACAGGGATACTGTCCAGTGACATCGAGGAGCTGGCAGTGTTCAGAAGTGACAGCAGTGTCAGGAAGGGGAATGGTTCTCGTGGAGATGTAGTAAAGAAAATGGGAAAGGTGAATTATCTCTACATCTATCTAGAGGTACAGGGGTAATGACAACAGCACAGGAGAGAAATCTGGAGTGAAAGGAAAAGAATCAGGCAAGCATGAGCATTAGAGAAATTATTGCCCACTGTTAGAGCGCCAGAACTTGGATCTGTGTGCCACATTGCTCCTAGTGCTGTGCTGCTAAGCGAGGCACAGTAACAGAAAAGAAGGGAAGCAAACAACTTGTAAGTCTGCATGTCAGTCTTCAATCAAAGCTCCAATCCAGTTCTCCTCTAGCTCCTTCTTAGCTCTAAATGGACATATAAGTCTGGCTTAGCTGGCCATGGTGCAGATAAGCTTGCAACCTCATCAAAGAACAGCAGGTGTATTTAAAGAAGCTCTTGCAGCTGCTTTCTGATAGATTGAGGCTTTCATTCCCTCCTGTACCCTCTTCATGTCCTCTTCCCACCTTCTGAACTTGCCTTGCTTTGCCCTCACACAGGGATTGTGCTCCTAATGCTGAGCCAGACTGCCCACACCTCGACTTGTCCACAGTGTTTCTTTAGTGTGGGCTAACGGCAGTCCATGATGATGATTTATTATAAACCTGAAGTTCTCTTTTCCTTTGGGAAATATTTGTAGATAGAGATTATTGTGCAGTATCTGTAGTTTCCAAGTACCCATATGCAGGATGAATTAGTCAAAAATTATTCGCTGACTCTGCATTTACACTGTAGTCTTCCTGACAGAAAATAAATTGCTAACTTATTTGTAGCGGAATAAGAAGACCTTTACTCTACTGTTTGCAAGCTCTAGCCGGCAAATGAGAAATGAAAATTACTTCAAAGTAATACTTATGCTAAGCTCATTTATAACTAAATTAAATTACAGCTTCAGGAATGAATGTCAGCATTAGCTTGCACTGTGCTTCATTGTCACTGTAGTATTACAATTTGTGGTGGTAGGCCTATCCATTCAGACATACATACCTCTCAGATGAGAGGTCAGCAGGTGAGTTACTGAGTTACACGGACATGCACTGAGATTCAGATGGAGCTCCAGAAAACTGGCTCCAAACGATTTCTATGGATTGGCTTCTTTAGGTAAAGAGTCATGATGAATGCTCCGTTATACCAGAGGCAAAGATGTTTTTGCAGAAAAAGTATAAAAACAAATGGATAGTCTGTTTTTTACATGGACAGACATAGACATATAAAGTTTCCTTACATTGTTTTTCAAGGAGAGCTTTGGGCTGGGCTGTTATTTGTGAAAACGGTTCCACCTTTTTTCCTCATGTTTTTTGTATTTGATGAACCTAGGACTAATACCAATATTCATTTCAGTCTTTAATGAAGAAATATGTTCATACTGAAAGAGAATGCTCAAGTAAAGGGCACCAAAGGAAGTAAAATATTTGCAGGTCATCACATTGATTCTGTTTTTAAAGAAAATATGGGACAGAATCATTGCAGGCAGATTCACTGCAGTCCATCTGTGGTAAAATAATGACAAAATACTCTTAGTTAATTAAAAATGCCAGAATTCAAACTAACTGTTATTCATAAGAAATTATTCAGCTGGCTGAATCCATGGAGTGACAGCAATAATAAAAATCAGCAATGTTTCCCCCACCCCCCGAAAGAATTCATAATGTGTTTTTAATTAGAGGAAATCAAGTTTTCAAAAATCATGGGAAATTTCTGTGTGACCAGACTACTGCTACCTGGTCCACTAGTGCCAGCAGGAGTTAAGCGTTAGAGGTGGTCTGTCCCCCACTCCAACACTGCAGGTTTCCCTGGGGAAAAGGTATCCCCAAAACAGAAATTGTTTAGCAGACTGTAAATGAGAAGGTCTAAATAATGGTCCAAAATACCAAAACTTGAGGAAAGTTCAGGCTCTAAGCTGAACTGCATGGCTTATGTGCAAAGAATTATAAGAACTGTAATTTTTTTCCCCAAAACTGAAGGAGGGCAGGGATTCAGTATTTTCTTTAATCCTTGCTTAGATAGAATGGACTTGCAAGAGTTTGGCTTCAGTTCTAAACTAGCAGTGAAACAGACAAAAAGAAGTGAGAAGGGAAGTGTTTTCTAACACAGTTGCATAAAGCTGCCTTGCTAAAACTGTGCAGTGACATGGCAAGGTACATTATAAAGTTAAGCAACTGAGTCAACTTCTTGGCTGCAAGATTTCCATCTGAGGGCAACTTGCTCCTATTTTGATTTCTATGTTCCTGAAGCCAGCAGGACTGTTTTCTAAGACAGTGCATGGGGTAAGGGAAACAACATGAGCCCTCTGCTCCTGAAAGTTTCGCAGAGCATAAAGGCTTTCCTGACAACAGATATAGCAGCTGTAAAAATTATTTACACTCCAACAATCAATGTTTCAAGGAACTTCTAGGAGATTTGCATCATAATACATAAATTAACATGGAATAGGTAAAAACAAATAAGGCTCAATTCCGAATTTTGATCAGTTTTCCTTGTTTTACTCTTGTTTACAGTTTAAACTCTTCTTGCTCCATAACCACAATATTTCAATGCCTATGTAAAAACCAAGCGGAAGCATTAGATCTTAGACAGGCACTGGACTCCAGGCTGGTGGTTCCCAAGCAAAGATACCAAAGTTGAATCAGTCTATCTCTCTTTGTTTAGAAAGTGCAGAGAGAATGTTTCTATGTGAGAACTTATATCCTACAGTCTTAAAACAATAACTTTGATCCCAGTGACTGTTAGGCTGTGACAGAGTTTATCTCTTTAACAAAATAACATTATTCAAGATACATAGATGTATCTTTATATTTATTCATATGTTTATATGCATCTTTATGTGTATTAACATACACATGAAGCAACATAATCGTACTTACTAGATCACTTCAATAATGAAAGAATTAGAGAATATAACAGATCTTTTTCACAGGAGTGGTCCCATTTACGTCAATGGAATAATTTGCTGCAATAAGGGTTTAGAGGATCAAGTCTGTATAACAACCATCTGTGCTCCTTAGGTTTTATCCTCAGATAACATCATTCTCTGGCAACAGAAAGAAAATGCCATGTTGACAGGTAACCCAACCTGTTTCCAAACAGCATGCCAAGTCACCGACTGCTTGAGTGTGACATTTGACTGCAGTTGTTTTCACGCTTTTGATTTATTCTGCTACTCTCACCAGTGGCCTGTTCCCCCTGTGCAAATTCCTTCAGACACATTAGCATGGAGACTGTCACACTGCTTGTGCACTGGTCCCAGCTGAGCCCTAAGCTATTTAGCCGACACCCTGAGAATGACCCCAGCCAAGGTGGTGGCTCTACACTCTACCTTCTGCATTGAAAAACATGGCAAGAAGACTCTCACCGCTGTAGCAGTTACTACAGCAGACACCACAAAACTGCTAGTTGTTTCTGTGAAAATATGTCCTTATTAAGACACCAAATGTTGAGCCTTCTGCAAATATTTTAAAATTATGCAAAATAACCTTCACTACAGTATAATATTACTGCTATTATTATACTTAATAAATTAATCAATTTTACAGATTTTCCCTAACAAATGTTTTCAAAGGGAAACTAAGACCAGACTGCAGGATTTGGCATTTTGCAGTAGCCACAAGTAACAGTGTCTTTTTTAGGCAATATTCTGTCCGTATAATAGCAGTTTCACTGTAAGAATTTATAACCTATTTCTGATCAAAGTATTGCAAAATCATGATGTAGTTAAGGATTTTTGTCAGACACAAGGTGACAAGCTTTATTTCAGTTTTACTTTTTAACAGTTTAACTTGCAAATAAAACCCTTCCCTTTTGCAATGAGCAGCACACAAAGAAGAAAGTTTATCAGCAACATTTGCAAAAATGTATTTAGGGTCAGCACCATAGAATCTGGCTTGTTAGATGTCTTTGCTAAAGACAGGTTTCCCCAAGAACCTGTGCAGAGAATTAGATTTCTAGAAAAGGGTACCAAGGGGAATAGCTATGAAATTAGATGTCTGTGGATGGTCCAGGACTTAGGCATCACTGTATTTCTTTCCCCAGGGGCTTCTCAAATGTGAACTTTCTCATGTCTGATGTGGTGGGAGAGGATTGCAGAATAATTAGCAGATTCTTCTTAGTCAGAGCAGGAATGAACTTAACAGCTGAGTGCCCCAAGCACCTGGTACCTGGCTGTCTTGTACCGAGAGACAGGCTCCTTTCCTGCTAGGGCATTTCAACCTGATCTGAAGAGGTCGAGTCTTCAAAAAAGGCACTGAACCAGCTAAAGAAGCGTTGCTAACCTATTTGGTGGTGGCTAAGGCACTTCCTGGTGTCTGGGAAATTGTGATTCAGATACCTGTTCCAGAGTAGAGTGAAGAATGTCTAGGACACAGAAAATGACAGAGAGGTAAAGTAGCAAGGAGCCAACTCCAACCACTCAGAAGCTTCAGCCTGAGTCAGAGCACCTAGAACTTTGTCCTCCTGTTGTTTCCTTGTGGTCCTTTTGGGTCAGGCTTTAAAGCTGACCATCAGCTGAGTTATCTGTGTAGATGCCCTGCAAATCCTCAGCAGTATCATTCTTGCAGGAGGATTTCTGCTGCTTCCCAAGGTGACTTAAAGGAAAAGGTTCATTAAGGAGGGGAAGCAACCAAAGTGAGCCTAGAGGAAAAAGTCTTCATCATGCAGTGTAAATCTGTTCAGATTACTCCAGCCAATGGGCCCGCCAGATTGTAAAACAAACGTGGGGAGAAATATGGTGAATGGTTTCTGGGTTATGCGTAGTGGTACTATAATATCGGTCTGCTATTTCAAGTAGCTTCTGATTAGCATAAATACAAGGTTATCACAGAAAACTGTTGCTGTAAATCTTCACAATTTAGCATCACAACATTCTGCCTATTGCCTCCTATGAACGATGTGATGCAGAACAGGGCCTGCTGTTGGAATGAGATAACGCAAATGCTGTGCCTGCATACTGAAACTGAGCTTTCACTGTCATGTCTCTGTGGTACACAAGAAGGAAATAAACCACCAAGAAATAGTAACACTGACTTTCATAGGAAGAAATGCAGCATGAAGCCATGAAGTTTTGCTAGAACTGGATAAGCTGGACCTAGAGCTGTGTGAAGCTAACAGCTTTAGTTTGCCTACACTTCAGCAAATTTTGCCAGTAGACTGGTTTGCTTTGCTTGGTTTCCCACTAGTGAATTTCAGATTTGTGTGTTGGAGAATCAGAGCTAGTGCTGAACCTAGGCAAATTTTGCCACGTCCTCTTTTCCTGTGTACATTATCAGCACACAGTTAATCTTCTGCTGTCTCTGACAGTGTAGTATCATACATGCTCATAATTGCGCAAACAAGGAAAAAGACATAGTGCTGACTTAATATGACCTACTGCCACAGCACTTCCAAGGTCATTTACCTGTACCTAGATACCTAGAGAGAAAATACAGGATTTTTTTAAGGGTGAAGGATTTGCATGGCTGGTGGGATCTTCAGAGCTGCAGATCTGTGCCCACCAGCCATGAGCTTTGCTTTTGTAAACACATTCCTCCCATCTACCAAACAGCAGGCTATGGTTATTGGTTCAGGTTGGGTAGGATAGAATCACCTGTACACAGAGCTGTGTCAGGGTAACAGAAGGTGCAATACTGTGTGTTTAGTTAAATTGGGTTTTTTTGCATGAAAACCCATTTAAACCAGAGTTATGTGGGATTACACTGGGGCTGGATCAGGTGAAAATACCATCAGCGCCCACTCACTCCACTGAAGTGTTTTAACAGAACTCTTCCAAATTAACTCTTTGCAGCTTCTATGTGCAGAGAACCTTTTCTCAGAAACTCCTGTTCTGCCCCTGCAGGCCAGAATTGTGACTGGAGACTGTCACAAGTGAGAGATAATGGCTGGTGTAATGCAGTGTTCTGACATGAGTGTTAGGTTCAGCATGTCACCTGGAATAATTTAGCACTCCATGTGCAGTGATTAGCACAGCTATAGCCTGAAGTGGAGACTTCTGCTTTCCCAACATAGGCTTCTGTTCCACCCATTTTTTATGTCCCACATTCACAGCCCTGTATGACCAAGAAAATGGTTTTGGAAGAATGTTCCGTCTCCCAGCAGTTGCCTACAAACAAGTAGTGTGGTTAGCAGCCTGCCACAGCAGCTTCAGTAACTAATGGCATTTTAAATCATCATGCTACTTTTTGTGAAATGACTATATCATGCATTTGGCTTGTGCATAATGTACTGTTCAGTGAGAGATGTAAGCACTGGAAAGAACATTTTTAAAAGAATGTTTATATTTCCTAAAGATTAAAGAAAGTATATGACATTTTCCTGTATCTGTAAACAACATGAAGTCGATTAAGGTATTGTGCCAATAACAATGTCAAAATCTTGTTGAAAAATGAACATGAAAGCTCAACCTTACTAAATCATTCATATTCCAGATTTTCTGTGGGAGCTATCATAGGCTTTAAGATGTATCATCTGTGCAAGAGAGAATAATTGTTATTCACCTCATTTTCTGAAAATTAAAATCCAGAAGATGTACACAGGTAAGCAAATTTTCTTATATCTTTGCTACAGGAGCTGAGTCCATTGATTATGTTAAATGTGAATTTTTCCTGGCCACTCTCCCACAGTGTGGAGAGCAATTCAATTCATGTTTCCTTGAATGTTTAGCAGCTGGCAATTGCTGGCTGCAGCCTACCTACCAAGAAGACACTGTGCATACAAACAAAATATATGTTATTATGCACCTACTTACATATATGGAACAGAATAGGTCACATTTATCCCTACATTAATAAGTATATCAACTTTCACAGTGGTGGAACAAAGCATATTTCACTAGGCCATTGCTTCAGCAATAGATTTGCCACTATTACCGACTTTGCAGGATGCATTTCTTGGAGAACGGACAGTAGCTTCCAGTATCTTTGTCTGCTGTGAATGCAGCAATAAAAAGAATTGATCAGATGAGTACTGAAAATGCAGTTCAAATGTAGTACAAGTTTCTACCTTGGCCATTCTAGCAATATAGACAAGATAGATGTATTCTGTCTGTCTGATCATCCTAAGGATATAGATCTCCCTCTGGTTATCAGTCTGGTGAGTGCAAGAAGTAATTACAATTGCATTTGTTCTGCAATGGTACTTTCTTTGCTTATTGCTCCTTTTTACCCCACACTGAGAATGGAGCTTGCAAGATATCAGCAAAATAATGCTGTGGCACCACCGTGGGCATTAAAAGGCCATATAAGTACCCAGGCAATTATCATGTAGTGCAGTGGATAGGAAACTGAAGTAGCTATGAGTTAGAAGATGGCTAAGGAAGGAAAATGCTCAACATGGAGAAACTGAAAACTTGCCTCATGAGCTTAGCTACCCTTCTGAGACCATACCAAGTCCCTCCTTTGGTGGAGGGCCACAGCAATGGAGAGATCTTCCTGACAATGCCAACACCAAGGCATTGTGGTGACGGCAAACCAGCCCAGAGTCACGTATTACCAAATTATTTCTTAATGGTCAGCAACATTCTCACTTTACAGTACTCAGGACCCTGGCTCCAGGCTAAATTGTAGTGGAAGATGTGGCTTGCTCCAGAAGTGGTGGTGGAAGCCATTGCACCTGTGTAACTGACTGTCCTGGCTAATGCTCCCAAAGGTTCCAGGGTAAGTATATTTAATTGTTAACTTTTACTTTGCCTTTAGAAAAAGTAGCTTGCACGCATGCACAGTCCTACAGTTCCCTGCTCTGACGCAGGTGTGAGGGACCCTCCCCTGCCTGATGCACCAGCTAGCACAGCTGGTAATGACAGGGTCCAGCCAGCTGCAGGACTATGACTCTCTGATAAAGAAATATTAACAAAGTACTGCATCTCCTTCGTACTTTCCCCACCACCTTGACATACACTAGCTAGGGAAGCCACAATCGGGATATGGGTTGGTACTTAAAATTGCAACAAATCGCTGTCAATAATAATTAAAAAAATGGGTTAACTAAATGCACGGTAAGAATGGGAAATAAGATTAGAGGTGACACTTAGACCAGGAGGCCTTTTTCAGGCTGTGGAAAAAAATAGAACGCAGTTATTTTTCCCACAGCCTTGAGAAGGCCTCATGTCCTAAATGTCATCTCTAATCTTGTTTTCTATTTCTAGTGTATATTACACTGCACTGCTGGTGCCGCTATAGTTAAAGCGGTGTCAGTGTTTCCATTATAAACCCCTATTTTCAGAGGTTTGTTACTCAACCATAAAAATTTTGCTCTGGGCTGGAACTTGGCAAACAAGTTTTAGAACTGAAACATGTTTAATTTTTTCTTCTTACAATTCAAAAAAATATTTGTATTTAAAAACCAAAATTTTGCAAGCCATTAAGCTGTAAGAGCAATGCACAATATGTAGAGTTTGAAATTACCTCAGAAATATTCTGGCTTGTTAAGATAAGATTTCTAAGCTTTATTTTTAATTCCAAATACAGATCTACTACAGCGGTACTTTCTTTTTTAAGAATGAGTAGTCATACAACCAGGTCAACTTATTTGAGTTTTAAAACTATGAGTAAATTTTTATAGCACTGGGTCAATAATCTGCATCTTATAAAGGCTTCTAGAGTACATGTTTACATGATAAAATGTAACAACACTGCATCACAGACAAATAAATGAATAACATGCTTCTAGAAAACCTCATATATGTAGTGTCATGGGCCAATAATCTGCAAGTTTTTTTGACATGAAAAGGGCCTTTGTTTAGCTAAGAAAACTTTATTCATGTAGAAATAATCAGATCTGGTTCATCCATCTTTCCTTTTTTCCATGTGTCGTGGTCATGGAAGATTTGTATATATAGTTAGGCTAAGACAGGAGAGATATGATAGATGGCTACTGAGGTTTGAAGAGCACACCGTGGAAGAATTATTTAAAGTAACACAAAGGGGTTCTGGCAAGGACTGTATTAATATCATAAAATTATGACTACTGGAAAATAACAACCAAGAAATCCTGCCAGATGACTGAGGAGAAACATGGGAAAACCCCATAATTTGGAACATGAGAAATAATACTAAGTAAATAATAGAAAACTGTATTTGACAGGGAAGTACCACTAGCAGTATGGATTTAATATGTACAGGCACTTTGCACTTATTTTCTGTGCTGAAAGACCACCATTTCAGTAGACTGAGACTTTGATTTTGCAATTGGATCTTCAATTAATCATTTTGGAAAGTTTTCTGGAGAGAAATATCTGACTCAAAACGTGCATATGAAGAGCAAGACAATTTTGCAGTAATTTTCTTCACCAATGTCTAAATAAAAACTGTGAGTGGTAATCACATTGGAAGTGTTGCAAAATCAGCTCAAGGGACAACCCAGAAGTGCTAATTAAAAACAATAATAAATTGCTCTTCATATAAAACTAGATAAAGACATCTTTGGTTTAAGACATGTTGGTAACTACCTGTATATTCTGTTGACCTCTAACAAAGGCAGTTGCACTACAAATTAATAACAAGGAAGACAGCTATCATTACTCTTTTTTGTAGCCTGGCACAAATGTTGTTGTAAATAGTAGTATTAGCCCTACTTCAGGTATTCTCCCTGATTTATTTATTATAGATGACAATTTGCTAATAATGCTACTGTAGCTTCAGTTCAGTTCATACCTTTAGTTTTATAACCCCAATTTAAACATTACAGGGCATGCTTTTATAATCCCTGGAACAAAGTCCATTAAAGTCACTAAGCATCACTTGAAACCTGGTCCAAATCCTGCTGAGGTGAATGGCTCTCTTGCAGTTAATTAATTGGGAATGATTTTTTACTCCACTTAAAACTCCAATGACATCTCCATTAATGTTTATGGGAAATGTAAGCATGCATTCCTTTTATTTAAACGGCTAAGTCATTTTTCATATCTTATAATTTAAGATAAAGATTCTTGTTATATGTATGTGTAGTTTGTGATGAGTTTTATTCAGCATAAAGATTCCAGTGTATTGGCACTGACAGGAAGAATCTAAGCATTACTCCTGTTGTCCATCTTCTTACTCCTCAAGATGTCCCATTAATTTCAGTGAAATTCCTGGCATAAGGTACAACATGGACAACAATATCAGAATCTGATCCTTGACTGTCATTAAAAAAAAGGGGGGTGGGGGAGGGGCGGAGACTATTCTTCTATCCATCTATTACAGGAATGCTTACGTAATGTCAGCTGTATTCCTGACTCTTACAGGAAATATTATATCTTTTTCATAACTGACCTGGGTTGTAAAGTTATAAATGGGTAGGTACTGAAAGCCCACAAAAGCTATTTTGGAAAATGTGACTGAAAGCTTATTTCTTTGAGAAAAGAGAAAGGGAAGACTCTAATCCTAGTATAATATGGAGTGAAAGAAATACCTGTGAGATTCCACTGTTTTAATATGCTAAAACACAGGAAAGTATGCACACTGTGGCATAAATTCCAATCACCTTTCTTGTGCAAGAGACATTGTTGGGTTTAAAGGGACCAAATTTTTTGATCCTTTCATCTTTTTCTAATGTCTTATTCATAGTTGCAGTCTTAGCACTATGCAGCTCTCCATTTAATCATTGCAGCTTCCAGGAGGAACCTCTCAGTCTTCCAACTTTTAAGCATTTAGTTGTCTAAATTTATGATTGCTGCTTTGCCAAGAGATAGGAGACAAATCTGGGCTCAAAAAGAAGATGGATCCCTCCAAACACACGGTAAACACTTGGTGAATGAAAAGGCACATTTTAAGGAATTTACAGCAAGTGACCTGCCCCTTTTCACAGTGGCAGCAACTGTATTATTCACTTCACGTAATGAATTGGTAGGTTATGCTAATCTGAAGAGGGAAGCTATCAATTGTATATGTCCAGACCATCTCCCCCATTGATTTTTTAATTAATGATGAATGTACGTTTTGGGAGGGAGAGACTGCTGAGGAGGGAACTTCATGTGCAGAATAAAAATGTTACAGTAGCCTAATCAATTAGGTACGGTTGACAAATGGATGCAGGACAGCACTACAAAGTACTGCGC
Organism: Falco biarmicus; assembly: GCF_023638135.1. Taxonomy (NCBI): domain Eukaryota; kingdom Metazoa; phylum Chordata; class Aves; order Falconiformes; family Falconidae; genus Falco; species Falco biarmicus. Next base: position 19,391,436 of record NC_079300.1, on the reverse strand, counting down.
CTTAGTAGTGGTCAAAGAGTCAGAAAGAAGATGTCACATGATATCTATATTAATCTTTGCACAGGTTAAATGTGAACCATTGCATGCATCAGCAGGACCATGAGAAAACTGTTTGGTATCTCACAATCACATCTTTGAGGCTAACTTGAAACCCATTTGCTTTGTTCACCAATAAAAACATTGTAATAATGCACTAGAAGCTGAGAAGATAATTTGTCATTTTAAGGCTGGTAACAGGACTGAAAGCCATGTAGAATATCATTTTAGGTAACAAATAGCACCCTTTGGGCATAGACAACCAATCTTAAGTGTCAGGAGAAGAAGGTATGACTTTGGAAGCAGGTAGTACATCTCCCTTCGGATGCAGCCTGTGCAGAGGGTCCATCTTTCCATCCTCATGACAGGCCTTTCAGCCTCTCACTATAGCAACGGTTGCCACCAGGTGAAGTGACAATACATATAACCAAATCAAATATTCAGCTTCAGCTACACAGTGACATTTGGGATGGATGACAACGTATGTGCTAAGTTGTAACATTTCTTTCCAACCACATCTAGAAGCCTGCTGCAAAAATGCAGCACTTACTTAACTCCTCAAGTCTGACTCATGAAAATGACCACTCCCTACAGCCAGCTCTCCACTGACTTGACTATAATTATTCATAAGAATGACAGTGGTTGGCATGACAGGGTCATGTCTAGGACAACATTTCCACAGCACATCAGACCAGACAGCGAACAACGCTGCTTCAGTTCTTCAGGAAGGTTCTACTTCCTTTCAGGTGGGCTGAAGGGCTAACATATTTGTGTGTGTGTATGTTTACGGATGTATGGCATGTAAAACTTCCATTTTATTTCCCTCTTTTGACTTCTTTGGAAATACAAAACAAAACAAGACTTTTGGAGTGACTAAGAAACACGTAGGTGAGAGAGATCTGTCAGTTCTTAACTGAAGGATGGCAAGTGCTGAATTCGTACAAAAAGCATTTATTTTCCTGTAATGGTTCAGCAAAATGAGTTGTGTGACAAAAGCTCAAAAGCAAAGACATGAATTCTTATCTAGGCAAGACTGACTTACTGAAGGGACTTTTGCCTCAGTGCAAATTAAAATCAAACTTGGCACACTGTGAAGATGAGAAATCACTCATTTCAGTATAAATCCGGGGTAACTTGCTTGATATCAATAACATCCTAAAAAGACCCATTCTTATGGAATTCAAAGAGCCCTTCAGAGAATTTGAATTGTTAAGTTAAAACTGAAGGAACTGCATAATAATCTTCTACCACAGCACTTTTCACCTCTGTATATCACAAATATACACGAAAAGGACATGTCTGGGGTTTTGGTGTGTTTTTTGGAGGGGAGGGTGGAGGAGGTGGTGTGTGTTTGTGAGAATCACACTCTAGCCACCAGTACCATGTCTCTGCCACACGTGGACAACAAAGCAATTACAGGTGTACATATACCACCTATGTTTCACAAACCATACCAACATGCTCATCAGTGAGTTCCTGCATGGAAACCGCAAACACTGGAAACACTTTAAGGTAGGAGATCAGATCTGTGGAAGCCACAGCGAATAGTGATCTTTCTCCAGTTGTGGTGCTTTGCTTTACTTACTTTTCAGGGGTGCACTGGGATGACTACTTTTAAGTTACTATTTACTTTCACTTTGGACTGAGGAGCTCTGTACAATTTGTAAAGAAGGAATACAACCAACTACAGGCACAATATAAAAATCTGGATTTCATTAACTGGAAATGTTAGGCACAGTTATGGTATCTTCTAAAATTAATTGGTGCTCCTTAAGAGAAGAATTCCTCCTCACTTTAATGCAAATAAAGAGTAACTCATCTCAGGATAGTAGCATTAAAAGGTAATAGAAGGGAGCTATGTGACTCCATCATGTTTTAGATTTTTATGTGCCCAATGACAATGTCACATAGCCTCAGTTCAGCACAAAGTAATGTGTCATTACTATGCTTGTTATTGCTGGTGCGTAGCTGGAGATCTTTTTTAATTATAGGCAGGCAGATGCCTGGAAAGGTTTTTCTATCTACTGGGAGGACATACAAATTGTATCAGTGATTATTACCAGTGAAAATGATCAGAAATATTATTAATTTCAGTATTTAAGAAAAGGTACAATACTAACTGGGTTTTCCTATGTGTAAAAGGCAAAAAGAATAAGCTATGTTCACTTGAGGACTTGCCTTAAGCTGCATATTTGTGGACAGGAGCTGAATGGAAACTAAATTGAAATGTTTTCTGGCTTCCACGGTCTTAATTCTGTAATAAATCACTGGTTTCATCGCATGCAGGTAGTTTGGGGAATGCAGGTTTTCTTAGTTTGAAATTTGTCTTTCTCAAAGTACTTTGTTAGCATACTGATACCCCTGTTTCCTAGCACATGTTGCAGACTGTTAGTAGAGTGGGTACTAAAGAAGGGGACGAAAGAAAACCTTAATGTCATACGAGAAGCCTGGAAGGCATGATACAGACCATTACAGGATCAAACTCTACAAAAATCCTTACGTCTTACTCAAAAGTACACAGCAATGAAATTCAAGACGGTTACTCTTTATATACATAGATATTTGTCCTGGGAGGTGGTATAACAACAGCTACAGGATTTATTTTCATAAAGCAGACTAATATCCAAATGAAACTTTATAGGCAAGGAAATAAAACAGATAAGATAAATACTATCAGAAGAAAGAAGGAACTGTAATTATTGGTGCATCTTTTCACATGGGAATTTGGACAGGGGTGGAAGGAGTTTGTTATTTGTTTTTACAGCTTTACCCCTTCAGCCATTTCATAAGCAAACTCCCCTAAGACTCTAGTGCCAGTCTCAGTTGTAACTCTTGAGAAAGTTTGGGTTTTTAAAGTTTAAGAGTTTCTTTGTTTAAGAGTTTCATAAGAGCTCTATGTTATTATTTAGGTTTCCTTAACAATATGTTTATTAAGTTAGATAAATCCATTCTGGATTCTAAATTAAATAAAGAAGTGTCCCAGAGTCTCAGCTTTCACTACAACTCATTTCAAGCTCAGGATGCAGTGTCTGCGGTTAATTCTCCAGTGGTCCCTGGACTTAGGAAAAGGAAATGAGCACCATGCAGAGAAGGGATAAAAGTCAGGGCCAAGGTGACTACTTCAGGTAATACTAAACTGGGGGGCGGGGGTACAGCATGGAACATGACACATAACATGAAAAATCCTTGGGAAGGTGGTTAGCATGTTCCCTGCACTTTTCTTTTACAGTAACACTTCACTGGCATCAACTACAGTCAACTGACATCACCATTTGAAAAAAAACCCAACAATGAATTTGGCCTTTTAAAGATCTTTTAGACTCTCTTTGATGCTTCAACTATGTGTTAAATATTGTCCACACATTTTATTTTGTTGGTGTTTTGAGATGCTCTTTACTTTTCAAGACTGGGCACTTTTCCAAAAACTACACTCCAGCTTGTGGCTTGAATAAATCTGTGACTTGCTATGGTCCGTTTTATTCATAGGGTCAGAGCAGATAATTATAGTCATCTCTTCTGGTCTTAAAAGCTAAACAACTTTATACTAGCCAAGAAATCATAATGTTTCAAGCGGTAGAATTCTTTTAATGAAACATCTCAGTAGCCTGTAATTTTCCTAACATGTCAATGACAGTCAAAACCTAATGGAAGTTCCCTCTGTCTCTTCTTAAAGAACACTCCTTCTAATAATGTATTTTGTATCAATCAGACATATTTTCCCCCAGGACAGAGTTTACAACTGGACTGTCTTTGAGTCATATCAGTTTTCTTTCTTGTGTATAATTTTATTATTTTAGAGGACTTTTTTTTTTTTTTTTTTTGTTCAGCTGGGTGAGTTTTTGACATGTTTTCATTTACATCTTCAAGATGTAAGGAATCACACTTGGAAATTCAAATCAATTGACTCTATCTGTTGATTGGGGTTTTTGATGATTCAAGAGTCCATTTTTTCCAAACCATTTTTCAACCTACCACATAAAAAACACAACCTCTTCCCATAAACCTTTCCTTGTTTCCATCCACAGACCTTTGCATTTATAACATAACTAAACTTTCTAAAGTTGGGATTTTAAACCATTAAAACTGCAGAATGTGGCAAACATGAATTCTGCATTACCTGGTCAAGCCCAAACCTGAAGCAATTTAATGATGGAACAGAACATAATATAGCATAGAGTGAGCTGTATTTCTCATGTTATTTCACACCAACCAATCAACATTCTGGATGCTAAAACAGCCATTATAAAGCACAAATTCTTATTTTTTCATCTCCTTGAAACATACGAGAAAAAGAGATCTGTATATGCAGTGAAATAAGATATGAAAATATTTAATTCTGCTCAGTCTAACTCCTTAGTCTGTGAATAATTTTGAAGCTAAAGGGATTAATTAAAAAGCAATTCCTCCATGACACACATTCAAAATGCATTTCTTCTTTCTTCAGGTGAAATGAGGTAGTTTTCATTGGCTACAATGTTGGTCGAACTAAAAAATTTAGAATATAGAATAAAAAGAAAGCTGCTTCCACAAAAAAGGGACAATCATGTACAGGCATAAGTATATCTATGTAAAATCCATATACAAGAGAAGAGATGGGATTGTACAGAGAAATCAAGAAAAGGTTCAAGTCCACTCTGTAACGACTCAAATACAGCTGATAAAATTCCTGCATTTCTTTGCCATTGAAAAACTGCAATATTCTGAAATTTCCTTTCATTCTAAATCAGAATTGGACCACAAATTTCAAAACATCCTTCAGCACAGAAACTTTAAAAAAATCCATGTTAGATATTACCGAAATGAGTTTTGAAATTAGCACAGTATAATTAATGTAAGAGAATAAAGTGAAAGCATTAGCATTCTGGATCTACTGATGTGAAAAGTCCAGATCTTTTCTGTATTTTTCAAATCAGTACATTACAGTGAAACCTTTCTAGGTTGATATAAAATTATTTAGGATACATGGATATATTCATCACGTGTTTGCACATATAACTGAAATCCTTCTGCTAGAAAATTTTACAGTGGATTTACTTGAAAAGCAATGTTTACAGATCATATATTAGATCTCATAAAATAATCCTCTTCTACTGGGACAACGATGTGACTAAAACCACAGTCCAAAATATGAGTATGGGAGAACCTGAGGACCCAAGCTCTGGTAGTATAAAATATCTTCCACCATCCAGACCATCAGGAACTTGGGAGCAAGCTGAGGTATCTGTTATTGTATTTTCTCTCTGGAGCAATTGGGAAGGACTCAAAAAAGAGTGGAGAAGAGATCATAAAACACCGCTCAGCAGCTCACTAGGGCAAGGGCACTTGTGTGTCCAAGCAGCTGAGTTAGCGACAGTTTTAATTTGCTGATAATGTACAGCTGCAGTAGGAGAAACAGAAGAGTCACATCTGGGCTATTTTCTTTAAGCCACGATAACAAGGCTGCTCCCATCGCTGCCTGGACTAGTTGTACAGATTAGAGCACAAATCTAAAGGAAGGACAGTGTGTAAAGTACAAGCTTAGTAAAGTAAATTTTCACTCTGCTACAGCAGTATACTGCTGTAAATTAGGAAGTCACCAGTGAGCAATCAGAGCTGATCTTCCCACAGATTTTTATAACTTATGTTGTAACATCATTTATGCAGAGGCTTGATTTCTAGTTTTCTTTTGTCTATCTAGGCGCTACTAGAAATAAATTCACAATTAAGGAAACGCTATCACAATTTCTGATAGTTTTTCCTCCTGGGCAATACAAAATAATTTTTTATTTGTTTTGGGATACGCAAGACTCTGGGTCTGTCAGCTGTTACAGTTGGTTGCTGCAGGTTTCCCCAGTACTGCAGAGATGTCTCATTTTTAGAGTGTAGTTTAAAATTGTGCTTTATCAGGCAAGGCAGGTTTCATCAGTTAAGGACCAGGTGATCATCTGTTGATTAATCAACAGACATGTCATAGCATCCAAGAATGGGAAAAAAAGAAAAATTTCTCACTCCCGTAGTACACAGCCCAAATCTCTCCTGACACTGTTGAGGCACGAGACCAGAGTGGTATTAGAATATAGAGAGCCATAGCAGATCACTCCAAATGTCTGCTGAGCCCAGGATGTGTCCCCAGGAAGGTTTCGAAGGCACTGAGCAGGGAATAGCAGAAAGAGGGCATGTCCCCACAGGTTCTTCCATATAACAACTATTTTTAGCTGCAGGGATTTTCTGAGTGGATGCAGTTTCTGCAGTTTAATAAGTCTTAATGAATTTCTCATCCATAGAGTTGTGCAATCTCTCCTTGAACCCATGTATACTTCCAGCAGCCCCCATGTCCTTTGGAAAAACTTACATATCTACTACCTGTTGCATGAAAAACAACTCTCTGATTTCTTTTGACCTTGTCTCCTACAAGCTTCATTTGATGGCCCTTGGTTTTTGTACTGGAAGACACAGCAAGGAGCCAATTCTTACCCACTTTGACCATTCCGCTCATCAGTTTGTAGGTCTATCACAGCTCTTCTAAACTGAATGGTCCCAGTTTTTTTACGCACCCCATTCCTGCGATGGAAGTCATTTCACCCTACTTACACTTCCATGAACATCTCCCAGCTGTACTACATCCTATTTGAGATTAAAGGACTGGAACAGCTTACACTATTCAACCCCTGGGTCAACACTGATTCATACAGTTGTTCTCTAGTCTCTTTTCTCACTTAACATTTGGAAAACTTTTTGGCTGCCACTCAGCACCAAGACGATGTTTTCATGGAACATGATCCTGAATCATAATGGTCAGCTTAGAGCCTAGAATTTTGTATGTGAATTTAGGATTGCTTTTTCCTACATGCATCATTTTAGATTCGTGCATACTAAATTTTATTTGCCCACACAGTCTCCTGAGGTACTTCTGTGTTTCCACATAGGTGTTCTTCACATTTACTACCCTGAATAATTAACTTCCTATCATCCTCAAACTGTTTCACCTCTCTGGTCATCTGCTTGTCCCAGCAGTTTATGGTATGCTTATGAGGACAGACCCCAGCACAGATTATGCAGAACTCCATTAATGAGATCCATCATTTATTTTCTTGGTTTCCTTTAAAAGTCTTTGGCACAGGACTTCATCAAAAGCCTTTCAGAGATATAAGTACAGCAACTAGCTCACCCTTATTCACTTCCTTATTAACCTCTTCAAAGATCTCCAGTAGATTTGCAAAGTACAGTTTTATATCCCATTAAAGCCAGCAATGGTATGAACAGTTTTCATTCAAAATTTCCTTTTAATTTTAGGCAACATAACCAGACAACAATTAATGGATCACAACCAGCCTTAAATGTAAGTGGAAGCATCTCTGCTTATTTAACAGACTGCGCTCATTTCAAGACTGGGCCATTGAAGTACCAGCTGTTTATGGGTTTCTGCTGAATCTGATTTGGTCACTAGGAATTTGTAGGCATGGCCATAGGGACCCTGAGAGCTACAGCTTACTGTGTGAGAGTAACTATCATTGAAAAAGAAAGCTAGGGTGCTGAAAAGGGCCTAAAGGGGGTTAGAAGCTCATTAGCCATCACCAATTCCCTAAGTTTCCCTAGAAATCTCAACCAGATCAGTTATAGATAAGAGATACTAAATTGACATTCAGGAAGATGTCACATCCTGCTGCCCACAACAAGCACACCAGCAAGGGCAAAAATGACAGAACAACCCATATTGCTGTTATTTAAGGAATATTTCCCACTGTCCTCTCTATAGGTTCTGTAAACATCCAGCCTTGACAGGGAAGAAGAAAAAGGAATCTACAGTCTTCATAGCTGAAAGAGCTTTCAGTCACAATTGGGCATTTCTGTATATCCCCTTCTCCATTGCAAAGTAAATGCCAAAGAGAAAAAAATAGCTTTTTCTAGCCCTCCTCCCCACTGCCGTGCAATGATCTATACGTTAATTTATAATAACATGGAAGAAAATGGATGCAAAAATTCAAGTAAAAGAGAAACAGGAGAACAGATCTTGCAGAACAGGAGCTCAGTGAACAGGAATGCAATATCTTTAATTCACTATTCTAAGAACATGAATGTTAAATGGAAAAAATACTTCTAGGAATAAGTCAGAGGCTGTGTTGGTATCAATCACGCTTCCTCACTGTGGAATACAGGTACACACAAAGAGCACTGGGCAGAACAGTAAACAGATGGGCTCCCACTCCACTGCAAATTTTACTGAGTATTTATACTCATATTATCAAAAAGGAGAAAAAAGGTCTTTTGCTTTATTTTTTACCAATGTAAATACCCTTTATAGAATGTGGGTTTGTCACTCTTTTCTGTTTTATGGGGGAGAAAAGTGAATTACACGTTATGAAAAGGAATAAACAAAAAAAAAGTATGAAAGAAAATGTGGCTAAGTACCCCGATTTTCTAAAATTTTATTATTATCAGCAAATAGCTCCCTTTTAAGAGTAGCCCTAATTGGCTATTAACAACAGTAGCTAACAATTTCAAGGCAATTAATAATATTTTAAAATAATTAGATGGCTAATATATTACATTAGAGCATACAGTAAGCAGAAGTCTTGCTAATTATATATATTATTCTCCCTACTTCGTTTAATGAAGGTGTCTTGCTTTTAAACTAATTCATTCTTTCTCTAGTTTTTATTTTTTTAATCAGCGTAACTAATCCTCCTGCACACTATTGTAGCATTAAAGCAGAAAAGATGTGGATGAAGCAGTGAAAGAAACACGAAAAAGAACATTAAAATGAAGATTTAGTTCCAAGTTTCAGAAGCAGCTGCACAAAGTGAAGAATTAAGATGTGGGAAATTACAGAGAAAATGCAGAAGCCTGAGTCAACATTTATTTAACAGCTTCTGCCTAATGCTGAAAACATAAATCTCCACACAGAGGTAATCACACCCAGATCATTTTGATTTCCAGAACAAAGCAGTTGTTCTGACAAAATATTACTACTCCATAGCTTAAATGATTGTTTTTCCTGTTTTCTCCAAAAGCAGAGAGAGGAGTGGGCCTTGGATAAAGGGAGATTTGTTCCAAATTGGGAGCTAATCTTTCAGGAGAGAATAGCAATGAATAAATGGTTTACAGTCAAAATCTTCTCATTTGTATCAGCCTATAACCACATTTCACTCCCAAATATTTGAGCTCAGCTACTTTCTGCTGGTGGGATTGCACAAGTGAATTACCTTCACTGAAAGCCAGAACATACAAGTTTTCCTGCCATGTGTACCAGAAACATACCATATCCTGCGTTTTTACCTCTAGGCTCAAGAAACAATTCCAAACTCCCTGGGAGAACGATCCCTGTTTTGGGGAGAGGCAGGTGGAGGCAGCAGCATCTTTGGGGTTCCCCGATGAGGCAGAGGGCACTCCTGTGTCCCAGGCTCAGCCCCGCACATGCAGCTGGAGGCCTCTGCCCCAGCTCTGGAAAAGCCCTTCTCCAATTTCTCAATGAAGCCTGAGCAGTACCGCCTGGCTAAAATGTTGTAATGAGGAAACATGAGGTCAACCTCTCCACTTAATTACCCGACTGCATCTCCTACTGCTCTCCTATTGATATGTAATCCTCTTTAGGTTCCTGTTGGAGCTGATAATCATCACAAAACACAACTGCTCAGTAAACAGGACAAAATCACAAAAGGAACTCTTTCGGTGTGGCAAATGTCTCTTAAATCATATATAAGATCATATTTTAGCTGTGAGCTTGCTGCTGACTTCTGTATAAGTGGTATGGCAGTAAAAGTTGTCTATCCTATAAAATCTAAAGCCTTTACACCAACAATGTGTTATTAGGTTGTGTGCTCGAGACACAAAAAACCACAGGAAATGACCACGCCCATTAAATGAGCATATTTGGTTGTAAACATTCAGAAGACATGCATGCCCATCCCCAAACCAGCATGCACACAGCAATAGCTCACACACTTACAGCTTACCACTTGTACACACTTACTGTCTTTTGTCTTAGATCATGCCTATCGGACACACAGGGCATCTTTTTGTCCTACATTTCCACCTCGCTTACGAGGAAGCAGTCTTTTTCCAAGACTGAGACTTCTCAAAATACTGCTCTACCTCTTTTGTTTTCCATATTGTAACCATGATAATGAACGGTGGCTCTTGGGGACCAAGACCCAGACAGGGCCATATGAGGCAGGTTAATAATAAATGAATACATAAATGCATCCTGACTCAATGAACATTATTTTCTTTTATTCCTGTAGTAACTAGTGCACACACAGATGCAATATGTTGAGGTTCTCCCACCTTCTGAAAAAAATCTTTGCAGCCAGGTTTTGAGCTGTTGAAAGTAGCAGATGACTGATTCCCAAGGGGTAATAAATAATACTGTAAAAGACATCTAAAAGTAAAGTTTACTGGTAAATTCCCTTCCAACCTCTGTAGTAGTTTCTTCTGCGTACTAATTTCTATAAGGTTTTTTTCTTCTCATTTCAAGTCACCAGGGCACGCAAGACTAACGTGAGACATTTAACACACACATCCACTTATCGAAAAATAAATACATTACTAGTTTGTTGGAATATGTCGCAGTACGTACCCTGCAGCAGAGATAAAGACTAACCTTGGCCCGCAGATCACACGATAGCTCAACAAACTGTTGCTTTGTACCTTATCTGTCTTTGGTACCCACGCACGGTCCCTCAGCTTCAAGCTAACTTCCTAACTTTTCAACCATTATGGAAAAAAATTGCAGCACAGGCTTAAGGCAAGTGCTCAGTGGTTGCCAGAGTGAGCAGCAGCTCCCTCCAGTCACCCCCCTCCCCTCCCTGGCTTTAATATTCAGTCCAATTATGGTCCTTTGAGGGTTGATGCCACAATGGGAAAGGGCGTAAAAGAACTTAGATATATATTTATTGATATATTATATACACACACGTGTATAGGATATCAGTGCTTATATCCTACTCACAAAATGGGCAGAATCTAGTGAAGATGGTACAAGATTGAAAAAATATCCTTTCTGGTGTCTCCAATCACTTGGCAAATGCTCATTATTGAGCTGCCAGCAGAGAACAGAGACCTTGTCCCCACACCAACCTCTGACGTGGGGCAGCAATGCTACCAGCTTCCCTTTAAGCAGAACCCGAGAGAAGCATTTTATGCTTCCATCCTCTGAGAAAAAGGCACCAGGGCAGGAACACAGACTTTCTTGCAGGTGCAGAAGCCTCTTTTCGAAACATGCAGAGGGAACACCAGGTTTGGGGTTGCCAAGTACCTGATTTCAGGGTTCATTCTGTTACTGCATATAAATTTCTCTGGTGTGTGTTTGGCACGACATGTTATCCTAGACTGATCATATGTTCACAGATTGTGGAGAGTGTGTGAAAGCCTTTTTTGCTGTAGTTATTGGGCGAAGTCACGTCTGTTACCTGGTACTCATGCAGAGAAATCTGTAATCTGGGAACAGATGGTCAGAGAGAGAGAGACGCTGTCTGGAAGACTGCAGAGTTTTTCACTCAGGGAAGATGAAAGAGGAATGAACAAACCCACCACAGCATGACAAAAACATGAAAATACAGAAGAATGTCAGTCCTGAAGGTCATTCCTTTAGAATTCACCAACTGTCTATGCACCATATGTGCATATCAACACACCAAAAAAAGCCCACCATCCTGTTGCAGAGCGGGAGGTAGCTTGGCAGCCAAAAATTGTGGGATTGTAGACTTACCATTTAGAAAAGTGACACGCTCCATAGTCTAAGCATACAGTCTGAAAAGAATCTGAAAAAATATATAGCAACTTCTGCTCTGGATTTTTTACAAAATTTGGTAGCAATAGACCAGAACAGAAAAATTCACATCCTAGTCTTCAAGCATTGCCTTTGCAGGATATGTTTGGACCCAAGACTTTTTCAGCAACCTGAGAACTGCAGAACCAAGCTTAGCTTTGGAGTCCAAGTGCTCCTGAGATTGGTGACATCTGCCATCAGGACAAGTCCATCGTTCCCAAACAGTTACATGAAGCTGGCTATCGTTACCAAAGTGCAGCATCGCTTTACTCCAAAATAAAATGAGTTTGAGCTAACCTGTCATAAAATTTTGTTCAGCCTTCTTGACAGTGGGAATTTTGGTATTCAACAGCCTAACCAAAGCTATAGGGTGCTGCCTTGCTCACATGAGCACCCACCTTGCTGGCCTGAAAGCCCACATCTCCAGGTGGGAGCTGTGATGGCCTGAGGTGCTATAGTTCTCCCAGGGACGGGAGCACATGCAGCTAACGCAGGCACAGATCATCTTGTAGCTGTGACAGCCAAGGTGCAAAAAACCCAGCTGGGGGTCTAACAGAGTCCTAGGGCAGCAGAGTCCTAGTGGTCCCTGTGTGGCCCTGAATACACCCCTGTCATCACCCACGCTGGACAGTTTAGTGCATCTCGGCCCCATCCCCACAGCTGCCATCGCATCTTTGGCCACAGAGGAGCCATACTCTGAAAAATAAACAGGCCTCTCACCTTCCAGAAAATCTCATGATCATCCCAAGCCCCATGTTCCCAAAGACATTGTTTGGGATATTTCAGCCAGAGTGAGAACAAGCAAAACTCTATGTGAGAAAGCAGCATCACAGCAATGGCAGCAAGAGGTCTGGAGCGATGCTGGCACTGCCTGGTGTCGCTGCAGGCCCCTGGCATGGCAGGGCCGTGCCAGGCAGGCTGGGCAGGAGGAGCAGAGGGATCATCCGATCGACATTTTGCTCCCAGAATCAAAACGCCTCTGTGTGACAGGCATGTAGGGAAAGCTGGACCCAGTGACAAAAACCCTCCAGCCCTGTGAACGACACACGGCAGGGACTCTCAGCGTGGGCCCTTCTAAAAGCTTCTCACATAAAACCTGCCTGCAGGAGCAGGAAAGCGAGGAAAATCAAGACATTTCCCTGGATTAAATCAGTGGTATTACCCTCACATAAAATTGATTCAAAAAGATATTCAAGCCCTAATCAAAGAGGATGATTTCACCAGAAAGGTGAGGGGCTGCAATCTCACCAAATTATTGTCTGAATGAGACTGAATTTTTAGTTCTTTCAGCCTACAGCTGAAAACTCTACTTGTAACACATCAGATGAAGCCGATTTTAAGAACACTTCAGTTTTCAGCCAGCACAAGGTTTTACATTTGGGTGCTATCCAGTACTTCAGTTTTTCACAAGAAATCCACATTGTCAGATACAGACAAGCAACACTGTATTTTACTATTTATTCTTCCAGCAATGTGTCAGTCAATTTGCAAAGTTAATTTACAGATGGGACCAAACATTTTTGCCTCTCAATAGAACTGAGTGACTTCCCTAGAACATTAAAAGGCAAAATTCTTCTTCCCTCTCGTCTTTCTGTCCTGGTGAAAGGCAGCAGAGGCAGAGCAGAGTAACAAGATCCAGGATTAAACATGTTGCCAATGGAGTGAAAAAGATCTATTCTTTGTCAGTAACAAAGTGATCTATCGTACCTCATGCCTAAGCTACTGAAGAAGACAGCGTCCTTTTGGTCAGTCTCAGTTATTAAAAGTAATTGCTTGGAGCCAAAAGCTGGCTAAGATGCTCTGGAAAAGTATGAAGTATCTTACAGAAGAAATATTGTGCAATATAAAACAAAGGCTTCGACTACAGCTTTATGCCTTTGCCAAGTCAATTATACAGATGGTGATCCTGCAAACATGCAAAAAGGGCAAATATCAATTTAAAAGCCCAGAACAAGCATCTCTATACTCCCTCTCATTTGCGTATTTTTACCCCTTTCTGAGGCAGGATTAATTCATATTATGCAGGTATTACAAAGACTGTGATGCCTTTCTTTTCCTTCTCCATAGCTGTAGAAGAGAGGGTGCTGTCTTTAAGGAACAAGTTTCTCAGTCTAGTTAGGGTGCAGGGAAGTTATTACTCACAACCAAGTGGAATTGGGCACAGAGCAAGGCAGATCTTTTGCAAGAAGTTTTGAGCACCACATACCATCACTGAACACAGCACCAAGAGTGAAAACAATATTGTCAGTCTTCTAACTGGGAGAATAGAACTTCGGAAGCTTCGGAGGAGCTGCAGCTTTCAGAAGATGAGAAAATGACTATGATTTTACACCCTGAGGGTAATTCACGTACCTGCCTGATGGCTCCCACTATCCCCTAAGCTCCTGAGGCCCTTAACTCAGACAGCTGTGTGATGTTCACCTTCTACCTACAAGTGGTGGGTGTCAACAAACAGAAACCAGTCAGCTGACAGAACTATGCAGGGAAATGGTTGATTCAGAAGCACTGTAATGTTCTTGGTAATTTACTGCTAATGAGGCAGTGAGATTACAGACATCGGAGTACTGCATGCTGCATAAAAATGAAATATAAAAAAGCTTTGGTTTTAACAAAAAGAACAAGGGAGCAGAAAAGGCATCTTCAGCTAAAGCTGAACAGTGAGACTCAGTAACTGGTAAGAGTTGAGCACTGGGACTGGGATCTAGGGAAAGACACTCAGAGAGGAAGAGCAAAAGGCCCCCAGATTAACTCTGTGCACTATCACAATGTGATGGACACTGGTCCCCCAGCCTGGGCCAAAGCTATGAAGAGTGTACAGTAGTGTGCCACTAACAATGTGACAAAGAGTCCTTACAGACTGTGTAGGACAGAGAAGAGGGAGGACAGCCCTCCAGGCATGTGTTCAGGGTGCAGGAGCACACAGAGGCACAGGCCGGGACAAGGCCAGACTGGGAATGGTGTCACTTGTGAAGAGTTTGTACTTGCCAGCAGAGTGGGCACAGACATAGGGCCAGCGGACAACTCTGCCACAGAAGATGAATGTGCTATCAGCCTGAAAGCAGATGGCACATTTAATACCTTTAAGTTGGACACTGATGCAAAAGCCAGCAGGTTTCAATTAGGAGAATGAAAAAGCACTGGGAGTAAGTAAGTAACAAACAGTCTTTTTACAAAGTATCTCAGGTGTATCCTCCATCAAGAAAGGGAAGCTAAGGGCATCTCACACCACTGTTGTGATGGAAGCAAAACATATTTTGGAGTAGCAAGGGGATTGAAAATAGGCATAGCAAGTCTGCCATAGAAAGACCCAAGTTTAGTGAGAGTACAAGACTGAGTTGAAAGAACCTAAACCAAAGGAAGCGCTGCCCCAGCTCATTACTCTGGAAAATATAGTGAGAGAAGAACCAACAAAACAAATGTTCTGAACAGATCATGATAGGGAAAGAGATGATATTCTTTGTTGCTACAAAAAACCAAGGACAAAGGGGTTCAATAAAGAGATAATGAAAGATTATCTTCTATTATCCAAAACAAACAGAACAGAGACACCAAGCATGTGTCTACATTTGTCATGCTCGGCAGATCAGCAGGCTTCTGGCCCTTGGAAAACTACAGAGACAAGGTCTCAGGCAAGACTGGAAGTTTCACCACTCTCCTGTGGGAGCTGTACTGAAGTGGGGCATGAAGAAACACAGTTTCATTAAAAAGAAAAAAGCTGAAGGTTTCTCAGGATCTGTGTCTGAAAGTTGAGCTTGAAAGCAAAAAGGCTAATGGGATCTGCTATCCACAAACTGTGCTACTGACAAGCTACATCAAGGCTATTTAACTACTAAACTGCTCTGGTATTCTGCCTGCTGTCCATGCCCTTCCTGTAATGAAGCACAGCCCTTCTGATGATCATGTCCTTCAGTGCTGGGACCAGACAATGCATGCTGCTGCTGAAGTCATTTTGGTTATACTCAGTTATACCAATGGAGTGCCTGGCCTTTCACTCCTGCCACTGTTGCAGTACACAAATTACTCCTATGGAAATTCAGCAAAGCCCGAGGTTCTTAGAAAACCATAGTTGTCTTCACACCCGAATTCTCTGACATGTGAGTAACAGGAAGGTGTTTCTTCTAGGGGTGTACAGTAGCACTGCAAACATGGGGCACGTACTGAGGCCAAAAGAGTACAACTACAACTTCCTAGTACTTCCACAACCCTTAAGCTAAAACACGAAACAATTCCTGGACTCTCTATCTGTTAATAGATCACACCTGGGTAGCCTCTTAAACACTGTATGATTTTACCTGCCAGTGCAACTTTGGTACCAATTCTGATAGAATTGCAAACATAACAGCAGGATCTAAAGCACTTCTACTGCTGGTGCCAGCGAGGCATGCACACAAACTCCCTGAAAGAAAGTACACACTTGTTGAGCTCTATGTATACATTATGTATATGTTAGAAGTAATTTTATAGTAAGTTACTTGGCTTAGAATATAATGCCAGCTCTTCGCAAGGTCCTGGTGAGCCTAGAATCCGTCGAGGTTTCATTTATTGGTGCTGATGATAGGGATGAGTTAAATTACAGAAACAAACTGCTTTTAACATTATTCAAGGGGAACATTTCCAAAGAGCATACTGTTGCAAAAGGCGACAGTAATGTCTCTTCCAACATTTCCCATTTCAGAGAACTCCAAGCTGCCAATGTCTAAAGTGCAACAGTTTCATTAAAAGAATCCATGTCTTGTATTGAGCAACCTCTGCAGATCCTAAATGTGCTCAGCACCTTAGGGTCAAGCACTAAGCAGCTTGTCCTGGCACATTTGGAAATTAACCGTAAGACCAAAGAACCAGATTTCTGTCCAAGTTTCATTTGGTGTATGTTCGCATTGAAAGCCACACTAAATCCACCAACAAAGTCATCCTCTCTTTTCCTGCACCCCCCTTATTTGTATGGTAGGAGCTCATCAGAGCTCCAATCATGAAACAGTTCTAGGTGCTGTACAAACATAGAAATGATTCCATCCCAAAGAACTATTTTGTACACATCTCCAAGGAAAGTCAAAACAGAGAACACCGTAAGCAAACAGGTAATCACAGACTCTGGTCCTCAGAAGTTACATGCTGGTGAGTTAATGGGAAAGTGTTATGACTAGGTGCTGGATTTCACGAGGTGCTTTTTCAAATCTTTATGGAACAAGACAAAATCTATATTCTCTACACAAATTCACTCCGTTTAAGTTAATGTAGTCCAGAAGAGATTTAATTCTCCACATCACTGTAGAAAAACTTCAAGTATAAATACATGTTTCAGTGACAGAAATTGCCTCATACTTAGCAAAAGCTGCCATTTGTAATATTGTGAAAGAATTAACATTTTCTAAGACTTCCTGATTTTACATATTCCCAAGAGGTGCTCAAAAGAACCTGTTTTTCAGACAAAATCCATGACTTCCCAGATCCAATGGTTCTTATCAACAGTGCATAGTAACTGCTTTCTGAAACATGCCAAACCGATCATGATAATTCATTTAAAAAGTAGGATCTGAGCTGCTCAAGAAGATAGAGCAATCATGAACCCTTATTTAATTTTGTGGGATGCCACATCAATTGCAAATAAGAAATTAAGACCTGAGGTAAAATCTTTGATGGTAATACTGAAGGAAAAATGAGACTTACTTAAAAATAAAATTATGGTAATATGGAAAAGAGTAATTAAAGACAAATTATTCAATAGAGCAAGTACAAATGAGCTTCCAGCAGACGGGGTAGTACACTTTCCTCAGCTCATAGTCAGTCTTTAAGGCGACACTGTGGTACTTGTGGCCAGTAGGAACATGCAGTGAGAAGTAAGTTCTCGCTATTCATTTGCAGCATGTTCCAGTGCTCAGCACCACCCTCCCCTGGACACGCACTTCAGCATTTCCTTTCATCACTGCCTTCCCAGGGTTCATACAAGAATCGACAGAATGGAAAAAAATACATTTTGCTGTCTCATCAGTCATACATTTAAACTCACTCCGCTAAGAAGAGGGAGATACCTTTTTTTTTTTTTTTTTCCTTTTTCCTGAATACTAAGGAGACAACAAATCTTTGTGCCTTTGAGGACACTGCACTAAGTGGGAGCCAGTGTAGGGCTGCATCAGCCAGGGAGAATGATGACATGATACCTTTCCTCTGCAGCTTCCGAAGTCAAAATCCCTACTGACACGAGTATGGTCAGAATTTTGTGTTACTGTGAAGACCCTCTTCCTGATCTACTGTACACAGATGTGGTACATTCTCCTTATTCAGATAACAAATTATTTCTAACAGAAGCCAACTGCAAAGCTACTTTTCTGAGGTGATCAAGTACAACTCCACTCATCCTTCTCATCTCCTCAAAACATTTTGTGTCTGCTGTTTCCCCAGCCTTTTCACAGAGGTGGCCCATTTAAACCACCCACAACTGCAGTAAGGACAGTCGAGGTTTTGTATTGATAGGAAAATACGGAGCTATCGCATGTAAAGGACATGTAATATATGGTACAGTTCACAGAACCATCTATACAGAGCAGCTTTTGATCACCAAAGTTGTAAGGACTAGCATACACTGTATGTGCACACATTACAGGCACATGTATTCTCACCAAACTTGTCCAAGTCAGAGCAAGTCCTGCACAGAGAATATTGTACCTGTTGTAGCTGGGCATGGAGGCATCTTTTGAACCTGCTGTTTGTTTCTCTACTCTTGTTTCACTAATTTATCTTGAGCATTTGGAGTACCGTACTTCTAACACTTTACTATGGCTCTTATTATTACAAGAAGACAGCTTTGGAAAACCCAAAGATCACTTTTCTTTGAAAGGAGACAACTAAGGTGCTGATAAACCTAAGAAAGCGGCAGGGATGCAAAAGGAGAACAGAATTTTTGCTACAAGTAGGATTTCACTTGACTCTTCAAGAACAAAGCTTAGCTTTTCTTCAGGGGAATTAAATCTTTTAAAATCAGGCAATTTTTTCTTACCTGCTACACTGTTCCCTCCAGTCCTATCCCTATTGCAGGAGTATTATGAAATTGCTTCTTCTACAGCCAGCATAGCTTACCACTCCCCTTGCTGAAAAGCGTGTCTGGACATTGCTTCACTCTCTAAAGTCCCTCCCCACAATCTTTTATTACTGAGTAGTGCTAGCTTTTCCTGAGAAAAGGTGGTGGTTTTTCCTGTTATTGATTTAATTTTCATCCCCTTTCTGAAAGCCCTCAAAGATGCCCCTTAAAATATAGTGTGGGTGAACAGATCTGCCTGTCCATGGCCCAGGACATAGAACAATGCCCCAAAAGACTGTTTGGTGCTCTGTTGCCACCCTGGATAGCAGCAGCACATACAAGTGACTCCCAGCAGGGCTGACTGCACGGGGTCTGTGAAAGCAATCACGTGTACAGCAACGTTTGAGAAGCTCAGAGGCATATTGAAAAAGTTATATAGAACACAATTAAGCACATTACAATGATAGTCTTTCCAGGAACTGGAAATTCCAGAAAAATTCTGACTTTGTATTCAGAAAATTGTCTGGAGTATTTTTGATTTAAAAAAACCTTGTCCTTGTCAGACCTAGTTCATCTCTACCCCCTTTACATTCCCATCTAAAGGAAGTGGGGCTCCTCTCCTGCTCAGAGGGGAGATGGGTAAGACACTGGGTAATTCAGTCTCTAAGCACATACAGCCCATAACATCTCTGCTGAGCGTGCCAGCAAGCGTAGCGGTTGTGAAAAGAGGTGTTTAACCCAAGTGATGTAACCTGTTACAGTTCACTTGGTGTCTTGCAGAGACTGTGGCTTCCATTCAAAGCATTACAATCTCTATCCCAAAACCAATTCAGCCCAAAGAAAGAAAGAGTTGTTACAACAACCCAAATGGTGCCAGGATTGCACAGAAGGCTCCAGCACATTCTTTGTTATGATTATTTTTATTTCTATAGCTCAGCAATGCCCACTGCATGAATACATGGTGACCCACTCTCATTTCATCCACACTACTAAGAGTCAATGAAGCTGTCAGTGCAACATAAACTGGGATAACTAATAACTGTACTAACACGATAATAATTTTATACCCAGGTAGCACCTCAAAGCTCCAGCCAAGACTGAAGCCCTGCTAGCTTGGCATCATACAAACACCACAAGGGACAATCCTTGTCCAGGCATGCTTACAAACTAAACAGACAAGACAGGCTACACGTAATAGGGAAAACAAAACCACAAAGGAATTAGATGTCTGGCCGAGAGTTACACCAGCCAGTCAATGGCAAAGCCAAAAATAGGATCCAAGTTTCTTATTCTACTAGATGTGGCAATGGGAACGATGTGGCCTATCAAGAGCCTGATTAGTCCACCAGTCTCTGGCGAGACCTACTTAAAGTTCTTCACAAATATTGAAGGACACTATTTGTACTGTGCTCTATTTTGCTTGCCTTCTTTCTCCTCAGAATGGAAACTTTTTTTGTGAAGGAAAACGGAAGAGGCTCCTTCACATGAATGTGGGTCGTGATGACTGCTAGGGAAGAAGCAGATGAATAAGTAACTCCCTCCAAATCCATAAAAAAGCCCCTCTTTTTAATGTAAAGCGTTATCCCTCTCAATGTTCATAACTGTAACTGTCAGTTATCAAAATTAGGATGGAAGCTATTGTATTTTTCAATTGTATACTGAAAGCACGTAGAGCTAAATGAAGCCTATTACTCACAGCAATTATGAAGAGTAGCAGTCCACTCAAACATGAGATCTGTAAATCGATCCACACTTTTGAAAATAAGAGCCCATATTTAGACCTAAATCATTTTATTTTTTTTTTTAGGCACGGGATTCCCAGGTGGCAGGGTAGGATAAGGAAGACCATGGGTAATGAACATAGATTTATCAGCTTGACATTAGGCTCCTAGCTTAGAGTCCACTCACATCCATATTGCCTGCATTGCATTAGGGTTCTGTATGTGGGATTTTGAAAAGCAGCCACCAACCATCTAACGCCTCCTCTTTCGCCATTAGGCATCTGATTTGAAGTACAAGACCAGCGCTGAGCCCTTCTACAGTCTCACCTGAAGCAAGACAGCCAAATGACACAGAAGCAACAAAAACATCTCTATACCCACTACTTGAGGACACATCAAAATCTCACAGTATTAATTTCAAACATAACGCATATTATCCTAATTACTATCAGAGAAGTATTTCCCTTATTTATCGTTAATTTCTTGAATAAGCCCCTGTGTATTATATGGGAACTGAAAAATCAGCCCCCTTCCCCTTATATACTACTCCATATGTTAAAAAAACCTTACACAACTTTTGGTTGCCAGTCATTTACGGTAAATGAGATTTGAATTACAGACTTTGGAGTGCTGCCATTTAGGATATGCAGTTTTGCAAAGTATTTTCCACAATGAAATGTCCAATGATTTGAAGGTACTTCACATTAACCTAAAGCAATTTATTAGTGCAAAACCCTCTAAGCTACTGATCTATCTGGTCAAAGAAAAACATCGTAAATCCAGTGCTGGGATTATAGTCATTGTACTCTGGTGAGAACTGGATTTTTGAGACGCTGGTGGTTTTTTGGATCAATCAACAGAATTTCTCACAGTGCAAAAATTAAATTACAAATGCTTTCAAGAGAAATAGGTGCCAGCTCAATGCATGCCTTTCATGTAGTGCAGGGTTGATTTGGAGTAACGTTAGTTGTTTACATGGAATAAGCCTGTAGAGAGCTTTATGGCAAGTGCTGGAGGCCACGATGCCTGTGACTCTCTACATAAACCTACAAGCAATGTTGGTGAGCTCCCTGGGAAAAGTCCTAACAGATGATTTGCAGAATTGGGCCATTTTAGCCAGAAAGTATAAGTGTTATTTCTATAGCTATATCTTTATATACCAAAGCCTCCATGAAACAACATCACATTCTACCTTTGGTCAAGAGGGGCCCAGAGATACCACCAGCCTGTGAAAAATCAGATATCTGAGATTTGTGCAGCCAGCAGTTTCCTCCTACCCAAAAAAGCTTACACACGCTCAGATGATGCAAGAAATTTAAGTTACTGCAAGTCAGCTGAGCCATGGTAACTTTCTGGATGAATTCATAGGCCCACTGCAAGTTTAATTCAATTTAACTTAGCTGGCTATTAAAGAGGGTTACCCAACATGGATTATATTGTCTTCGCTGCCACTTAATACCATACAGAAATAAATACAATAACTGAAGTGATGCATAGTATCTTGTGAGGCTGCATTACCTAAATGCATTTTTTAGTTCAATTTCTGATCTTGTGTTTATATATAGGTGTCACAAATTTACAGCAATAGGATAGAAGCCTGTAGACAAGCTCTCTGGAATTTTGTTTGAAATCTTAATCCAGAAATGCAAACAGATTCTACTGTACCTCCAGCTCATATCTGATGTTTAATAAGTCTTGTGTTTCCCTCAAAGTTGAAAGCAAATCCCCTAGTAACTGAGAGAACTTAAACTTTTGCTTTCTCATAAGCTATCTATTTGCTTTTGCTTTTTCTGACAGCACTGCCTTTGCTAGCTCATGCATTCTGTGATGGTACTTTGGTGAAGATCCCTTATTTTATTGCTCTTTTAGGGGTTTCACTCAAAAGAAAACATCCTTGTGTCCTTGTGAGACAAGGCTGTTCTGGTTTACCTGTAAATACCTTTGCATCTGTAACAAAAGGGGTCCTTTTTAGTGCAGAACTCAAAGTTGCAGTAGGCTTAGTATAGGATGCATCTACAGGGAACACAGCCTCAGTGCTCCTTGGTCACGCGCTTGTTCTCATGCTGTCAGAGGCCCAAAAGAAGGCAGCAGCTGAAAACTGAGCCTGAAGGTTGGCATTGCTAGCAATTCGCAACACAGCAGGGTAGAAGGTTCATAGGGTTTGTTGTGTTAATAGAAAGCATGGCCACACACACTTGAAATTTTATAACATTTTCCTTATCTTCTGGAAGTCACAAGATATGGAACAAATTTCTTCCTTTCTGGCAAATCTGTTTACACAGATCTCTGCCAGTCTACTCAAGGTTGAATTGGCTTATTCTACAGCTGAATGCACTCTTCAAGGAGCTCCCACCGAGGGGAAGAAGAGTGAAGACATTATTAGAATATGTTTTAAAAGTTTCACCCTCTCTCACTGTCTGTTCTTCAGTGAAGGATGTCAGGCCCTACATGTTAGGACCTTCTTTATGTCTATCACAGCCTGATTTTCCGTGCAATTGGCAAAGGAATATTGGGTGAAACATCACTGAAATCAATAGCATATCAACATAAGTGAGAGTCAAATTAAATCTTGATATACAAGAACGCATTCCTGCACATTAAGCATAAGATGAGCAGCTGTTTGGGCTTATATTTGAGATAATGTAACACTACCGTGGGCCAGCTTCCACACATGATCCCAGAGAGGAGGTATGACAGACTTCTTGCTAATACAGTTGCTGGGGGACAGGGTAAAGCCTCATCCTAACATCAGCATCAACAATGCCGATAAACTTCCAGGTCCTGAATCAAAATACTAAATCCTGAGACCTGAAGTGGAAAAGCCTTAAGCACTAGCTGTAGCCAAAACCAAACAGAAACCAACCCCTGACTTGAAAGGAACATAAAACAAAGCACTGTACATTCATGTGGGTTTTCGTATGCAGCTAACTTACCCCACTGTAATAGGATTAACCCAATGCTTAGAGCCAAATTCTGCAGTCCTTCAGGTCAACAACTTCCTTCAAAAACCAGAAGAAATTGTTATTTAATACCCATCTGCTTAGCCTAGTGTTTGAGGGCAAAAAAGAGCAAGGCTTCCTCAGAACAGAAGACAACTATAAGAAAATTACAGTAGAGCATCTGAGGGACATCTGGTCTTTAGGTAGATGTTCAAAAATGCTAGAAGTCACTTATCCTTAAGTAGGTTTGCTTTTTCCCTGGTATCTGTGGACCATTATAAGCAGGGCAGAAAATAATTACTCCTCTCCATGTATCAGGCTTGCACTGATAAGACAAATATTTTGTGTGATGCACTGTTGCAGAACCCTACCATGCTATAATTAGTGGCTGTGAAGAATCAACTCCACAGCTGTCAGCACATCCATCTCTATCTTCCAAAGGGGTTTGTGATATGACTTGGAAGAATATGGACACATAGGAATTCCGAGTAAGTTATTTCAGCTCAAAGGGAAATATTCATCTGATAATACCACAGTTCAGACCTTTGCAATACTTAGATACAGTGGGCCCAGTTTAAAGCACCTAAACATTAATTCTAAAAAAAATCCTTGTTGTTTTAAAAGTTTCAGTCCATCTTTTATTGCCACTTTACCATGATTTTGATTGAACATAATCATTGACTTTTTTTTAAAAAAAGTACTTCAGAAAACTGCACCAGCAGTAATATTTGCAAATACTATTTCAATGACCTCCAAAGGCAAGGAATTTCCTCATTAATGAAGCCTAAGTTGCTGGCTGCCTGATGTAAAAGCAGACTCGGGAAGCTCTGGACTCTTCCTACACTAAGACAGCGCAATGGCTGCCACAGAACTGGGCTGTGCTGCTGCTGAACCAGGGCTTGGGTTCCTCGGCAGCCTCTGCAGGGGATCAGCCATAAGCCAAGCAGGCGAGCGGGCAGAAGGCAGGTGGGGTTCCAGAATGGACCAGCCTCTGGTCCATTTAGATAAAACCAGACTATATTTGCAAAACAGTTCAGTCTTGCAGGCTCAGCAAACAGTATGCAATTGTAAATTTTCTCACCAATCCTGCACTGCATTGCTCTTAGAAGCAACTACATTATTTGTTACATTCATCAGATTTAATCACATGTCCCCAGACCTGGCAATAATTTGAACCTGCGTTCAAATTTCATAAAGCCTCTAAGAATGGTGGAAGCAAACTGTCCAAAAAGCAATACCAATCAAAGCTTTGGAAAGTGACTTTAGAACCAAACTAGTGATTTGGGCCAACTGTTACCTATCATATATTATCTCCTCTGAATATCTGTTATGTTTCTAGATCAAGTGAAATAGATTTTTTAAGGAGAAGCATGTCTTGCATATAAATTATTCTTGCATTTAACCCACTGCTAAACCAAATACAGTTGAACAGTAACATGCAATATATATAAAGTCGACTGCCACGAGAAGTGATCAGAATGGTTTGAGGTATTAAAAGAAGCCATAAGATAGTACTGGTGAAAGTGTGGGACTTTTGACTGAAGAGTCATATTCCAGCAGTAAGTGCCAGTACAGTTTTTCCTTGTCAGCACGGTTTTTTCTTGTCAGCGTGCAAGAGTTTATTAGCTGTCATGCAAGCTAAATATAGCTATCTGTAATACCCTGTAACGTTCTCTGAAATATGAACAAATGTGTTCATTTTAATTACATTCACTTCCTTCACAACAAAATCACAATCAAATCCCCACATTTTCACAACTGAAATTTAAGATCTGATTCTTCTCTGACTTAGGCATCCCGCTGTCATTTTACCTAAGCAAAGTGGATGCAAAACTTCCTCATGAGAAAGATTTCTGATCTGCTTTGCCTAAGCAGAGATGGCTATGGAAACATAAAAGCAGTGCTCTGCATGTAAAACATGGGTTGAACTGAAAGTGCGGAGTGCCACAGTACAGTCATACCTCATTGCAGCTTGGTTTGTTTTTATGGAAATTCAGCTGTACCACATGAAGAGAGCAGAGCAAAAGGAGGAAGCACAGTCAGGTTTTGTTACAAGGTCACTATGCTCCTGGTAAGTCCGCTTCCAGTAAATATGATCTATAAGGCTAAACTATTTTACACATTACCAGAGGTAAATAATCTTGAAAGATTTAAAGGTATAGTTCTGCCCAGCAACATCTTGACTAACGCACTCAAAAACGCAACTTTGCCAATCACTAACCTCAGTAAGAGTAATCTCCAAGTAATATTTTGCCTTAAGCAACACAAGCTCCAGATGCAATTCTGTTTTAAAAGCAAATAAAATGAAGCGTCTAAAGCAACTGTTAACAATAAGTATTGCACTTCCTTCCAGTGACACTAGCAGGAGTTCTGCCATTGACTAAAATCTACAGTTCAATAGAATTTTAGGCAGGAAATTATGTATAATATTTTTCTAAATGAAGCACAACATTTTAGTCAGGGGCAGCAGAAATATCAGAGCAGAGTGACCCCAAAAACATTGTCACTATTCATGTCCAGCAAATGAGATATCTTGATACTGTTTTATGACCATGGGTATTCGCTTTAAATGGCTTGAATAAGATCTCGCTTACTCAAATCTGCTCAATCCTTAAGGAAAATTCCAGTAAGCATCACTGTGATTTTACCCAAAACAGTCACGGGAAAAAGGAATAAAATCTAGCACTGTCGGCATTTTCTACATGTTCTAATTCACTTTAATTTTTGAAACTTAATAAAAATTGCTAATAAATATCAAAATAGGTTGTCTAAACTCTCTAGAACAGAGTAAGGTTAGTATGAATTTGGTAGTTTCACTAGTTGGTGGATGAAATAATTTTCCCATTAGCCAAGTTAATTTTTCACATATTTTATAGCTCACTTAATGCTTTTTGACTGTGCAATGAAAAGCAGAAAAGTGGATGTAGTTAATTTTTTATGGATGGCTAATGTTTGTGTCTTCAGTAATTTTAATTATTTTGGTGGGTGAAGTCACTGCCACCTCATACTATTTGAATGATAATTTCTTCTTTGCAATAAAAACTTTTTAAAGAAATAATCCCATAATTTGTTTCACTCAAAATTATCCATCAAAATATCCAAATATCCAGTATAAAGTGTTTATTATGCTAACCAAATTAATAAGAGAAGGATTAAATCAATCACTAAACTGTAATTCAACTGAAGCTACAGAATATCAGTTCTCTGGTCTTATTAATGCATTAAAAAAAGCATGAATCAGAGAAAGGTTTTCAAAATGTCTGCATGTCTTTTATAACCTGTGCTAAGCATCATCATTAACTGCTAACAGACAATAGCATAAGCTGTTATAGCACATAGTAAGGACAGGCTGCACTGTCACAGCCACTGCAAAAATTGGCAAAATATTTTTTACAAGGGCCTCAGTATTAATTTTCCCCATAATTCAAGGTGACAGAGTGAGACATGCAGGCTGGAATACCAGATATGGGTGGAGCAGTTGAGACAGCCCATAAAGCTGACGTAGACTGGTAAATCTTCCACAAAATTATGTTAATTGATGGACAGACTATTACTAGATTGAGCCGTTATCCCTGGCTAGAAAGGAAGTTAAAGCTCTTGGTTGGTTTAAGTTCCAGTTGTTGTTTCTTTTATGTTACAGAAGTTGCCTTCCTCTGAGAAATAATCTGCTCCTAAAGCGGGTTATTCTGTGTTACCTGTAGAACACCACAGGTGTACATGATATTGTACAGGCAAGCATGAGGAAAGGATCATGGCAGAGAAGGTTACAGTTTAAATTAGACATTAAGCAGAATACTGAAAGCATGCGGTAGTGATGGAAGCAGAAGGAAGAGATGCATTTCATCAATAACGGGTCAAGAAACTAGTTTTGGACTGGGTGTCGCTGCACTCCTCAGGCCTTACTTATTCTTATAGATCCTGAACACAACAGCAGAAATAGTCTCCCGTTCACATAGCCCCATGACTGCAGTGGGTTAGACCCAACACACAGGTAACATGCATGTGAAATAGGTACAGGTGAGAGAGGGGCACTGAGGGCTCACACATACTTTTACACGTAGTCACCTGTGTGCAGTTCTTTTATGGTAGGGAAGCGTGCTATGAGCATCCCATATCAAAACCTTGAGGCCTCTGCAGCATCTGCAGTATGGTGCTGTCAGTGCTAAGTGGCCTAAGTGGAAAGATAAATGCTCAATGCCTGTGATCTCTGCAGTTATCCCTATGAGCTGGATTTCCAGTTTGGCTCAGTCTTTTGGACGCCCGACGCAAATGTGGCAAACAAGCAGTTAAGAGCATTTGACTTTAGACCAAAATCCCCAGCTCCACACCATCTGAATTAGAGCTTTTTCCGAGCCTATAAAGTTTCATCATTCATTTCATTCAGGACTTGACAGTATGTTAGGGATGTTACAAGACCAAGTAAAGGGAAAAGTAAAAAGAAAAGGAGAATAACACCTGTCTTTGCAGCTGGTCAACAGGCAGACCTTTAATGTGCTGCCTGCTGGGAAACAGGGCTGGTTTCACGTTACACTGAGCCTTCAGCAAAGGATGGAGTTTGCAGAAAGGAATCCTGCAGCTAGAAGATGTGAGGCTTGGGCTTCGGCCAAAAACAATGGAGAACAGCATTAAATGAAAAGTTCCGTAAGTCCAAATGCATTCAATCACTGAACAACACACAGCTTTGTGGTTTGAAAGAATTTTAAAAAAAGAAATTTAAATCATCACTGCAGAGCTACCAGTTGTTTCTAATTTTGAAGAACAATCACTATTTTACCCTTAACTACCACCAAATGCTTCCCAGAGTGACCATAGTCAGACATAAACAGATTGAATACCTTCATTTAGGAAGAACAGACCAACCCTGATAAAAGCTGATGTGCTACTCTGAAAATTGCTTTAGTGCCTGAGGCAGAATTTCATCTTTCATAGACTAAATTTACCCTACTAAGTGGCACCAGTTTTGCTTTAGGTTACATCCTTAGAAGCTCATTGGCTACAATTGAAAAGTCATTGAAGAAGAGTTATACCAAAAGGTTAGCAGAGAAATATACATAATGGTATTACAGTAGACATTTAGAGAGTCCAATCTTAAGAATAGCAAAGAAAGGTTGTGGCAGAAAGCTGTAGAATAAAATAAAAGTTGAGCTGAAAATCCTAAAGCAGTGAAACCTGCATAGTTCTACCTCTGAAATGAAGGTACAGCAAGGACAGGACTACAGAATAGCTCACAAAAATGATCAAAGCACTACACAGCCAGGGAATAAAAACACATATTAGAACCCAAAATGCCCTTTTTTCATAGTCTCAATAATAATGACTGATAGGAAAGGATAAAGGTATGTACAGGTGTGTAAGAAGCATATCAGTAATGACCTGCATTTCAGCAGTGACCTGTAATTTTGGTTTCATAGGGTGAAACAAAGAATCTTTTTTTCTGAGGGATCTAAAGCATCTTAAACTCTCCCAGCTTATAGTAGGAAATGCAAGGACAGTAACCTTTCCTGATGAGGGAGTGGGAAACATATTACCCCCAAAATGCTGAGAAGCAAACTGTTGGAATGACAATTTCACAATTTCAGGAGCCTGACAAGACATTGAGAAAGATCTTGAGTTATTTAAAATCCTACGATATTTGGAAGGGGACTGATTGTATGAGAAGAGTTTTACGTGCTAGAGATTGAAGAATTAGTAAATATTTTAAGGTCATACACAGATACAGTTTCTACTGGCCCATTCAAGTGAGGGACAGGGTTCACATTAACAAGGCTATTTGGGTTTTGGGTTTCTTATTTTTTGGCAGACAATAATGATCCTTTGGGGAAAAAAATAAACTGCATTTCAGCTCTTTGTTTTCAAGGTCATTGCTAGAGATTTAATGACCTAAGGTTCCTTTAATCTCTAATTTTATGATTTTATTAAACAAATGATAAATAAAAATTTCCTATAGACACACAGGGCAGGGGAGGAAATCACCAAAATATCGGAAAAGGATCCAGGTTTTCAGTCAGTTGAAACCTCCCTAATTGGCTGGCACGTTTTTCTGCACTTATTACAGTGAATGCTGCCATCTGTTTCTTACTTCAAAAGAAACAGTCAAAATGATAAGCAAGCTACCAGAGAAGGAAGTCTTATCATGCATATAGAATATTTTAAAAAGCATAGTATCCACTAGCTCCCTGTAGATACAGTATTTCCAGCCTTGACATGATAATTACTAGTAGAAAAATTGTGACAGGCAAATATTCAACCAGCTTCCATTTGTGATAATGGGGCATGTACAGAGGAGATCATTTTGATTTCAGATTTTCCATTACTTGCTTTAGGTTTTGCCCTACAAGTATCACAGTAAGGGTGCTTCTTTGTGATGTCAGGCTGTGCACTGTCCATCCATTAGATCACAGGTTGTTGACTGAAGATACTGAAAAGTTTGCCAGTGTAAAACATCATCTTTAACAGCCCAAAGGGACGTCTACTAAGCAACAATAGAAAGAGCATGAAAGAAAAGGCACGTGCAATGTTAGGGTAAAGGAAAAGACATATAAGAGGGAGAATACACAGCCACTTCCACTAGACAGCTAATTTATCATCAACAGTGCCATCATCACAACTGAGCAAAAAACCATACTGGCTTTTTTCCTAATTGTTAAGCATCATAACAGAGAGCTGATACTTTAGCACTTCAGCATTTAATTCCATCAACTGCTGCTTAACCCAAGGACTGCAAAACTGATGCTTGAAAAACCAGTAGCATCGAAGACCCCTTGCCCATATATTAATGTTAGACATTCACTTCCTTCAGTACTTGCAGACTGTTCAGTGGAACACAGCCTGTTATGGGTGTACTCTAAAGGCAAAATCCTGTGCCAACCTGTACAGGAACAGCTACATCTGAAAAGTCATGGAAAAGAAACTATAGCACACAGGATATGCAGGAAACCATAGTAGCTACCACAGTCAAGAAGTGACAATACCACAAGTATGAAATACAGGTGAGGAATTCCCACACATGGAGCCTGTTAATGTATCTTGTCACCCTAGTAGTGAAATGGAGAGTAGTGAGATTCACAGCTTCTCTCCATTCCATTCTTTTCCTGTCTGCCTGTAGGAATCCAAATCTGGATTTGAATAGGTCTGTATGGGACCAGGAAAAATAAGAGCTTTCTGCTCTCTACAACTCATAGCAGGAAACAACAGATCCTATTTGCTACAGGGAGCAAAAATAATTTGCAACAAAACTTGTTTTATATCATTACATTTTTTTTTGTTTTGTTTCACAAAAGACTATTAATTCACCTTTATGCTTTGCTTTTTCTTCATATGTCAATGACAGTACCATAGTATTTCCTAGTTTTACAACTTGCCCAAAAAACGGGAGCATGAGAGACACAGGCAAGGGCTGAAGCATACCCAGCAGTAATTCCTTTTACTTCTATCTGTAGGCCACAAAGAAA
Organism: Falco biarmicus; assembly: GCF_023638135.1. Taxonomy (NCBI): domain Eukaryota; kingdom Metazoa; phylum Chordata; class Aves; order Falconiformes; family Falconidae; genus Falco; species Falco biarmicus. The sequence continues at coordinate 19,360,528 of NC_079300.1, read as the reverse complement.
TAGGCAATTTTAGAAGGAATAGGATGTCAACATGTATTTTACCACAAGATGTCCAGATTGTAGAGGCACCTGCTTAGGAATGAATGCGGCAAGTTGGAAGAAAAAGAACAGAAAATAACAAGGGTGGGGGGGAGATGATGAAGGAAAAAAACCACCCCAACCAGCAAACCACAAAAACCAAGAGGTGACTAACAGGTCATCCATGAACATTTGCTATTGGAACCTATAGACCACAAAAGGTAAAGAAGAAAGAACATACAAGCCTCAGACCAGAGAAAGAAACATGTCCTGATAATGTCACAGCTCAGCTTACAAACTTGACTGATGACTGCAGTTTGTGTTTTTCACCCACTATTTTTTTTTTTTTATATATATATATATATATAAAGGAAGGTATACACACATGCACAGTGTGGGAAACAGGAGAATGGCTATAAGCTGATGTGATAGCTGCTGGCTCTTGCTATCTTAAAAGGGAAACCTGAGAAAGCCCCAGAACAGCAACACTTAAATTGCACAAGCAAAGGAGGTGTCTGTTCAGTGCTATTGCACTGAAGGGCAGTACCGTAGCCAAGGATTTAGCACAGTTCTCAGGCAGATGGACCTTTGGAAATGCAGATAAAGTCAGAGGAAATATTTGAACCTGTAAACAGGATATAAAAAAGCATGGGAATTCCATCAACTCCTCTGTGAGCGTCAGCGAGTATAACACGAGTTTGATCTTCGGGAACTATGCACTAGGATGCCTAATACAAATAGTTCTTAACCTAAATTAAAAAAATGAACAAAACCAAAAACAATCACAGCTTGGATGAAGATATCTTTTGCTTGTAGAAGTGTCATCTTTCTCATTCCAAGACAGAATACTTAGCATCTCCTATTATCAATAGGCAAACCTTAAGCTGGGCAGAGCTGCCTAACTCCACTTGTCACAAATATGTCTACTTTGCTACCAGAACTTTTTTTTGATAAAGTAATTGGAAAACAGCCTGTTTATACTGGGTAATAAACAGCAAGTGCTGGAGGGTATTTAACATGCAATAGATACATGCCACAGAATATTATGCCCACTGCATGACAGCCACTGAGGAAACTAGTTAGACATAAACTCTACAATTTCTTATGGAAGGGAAGAATTGTAATTGAAGGTAACGTTGTACAACTGTCAAATCAGTGCTGACAAATATCTGTTAACAACTTCAGCCCTTTTTCCAATTACCAGCTGTTTGCAAACAGCCTACTGTTGTGTTTGTTGTTGTAATTGTAGAGCAGACAATTGAAGTCCCTGAGCCAAAGTCCCAGAGCCTCATCAGCTTCACTGGGCTATAGGAAAGGGCTGTAGATGAACAAACTTTAATCAAAGAATTGGTGAAATATTCACTTGGACTATTTCCCACTTCTTATTTATGCTGTGTAATTGGTCATTCATGTCATATAGAATTATTTTTTTTCTTACAGATTAAATATATGAAATATTTCAATCAATAGTTTAATAGCAAATAATTTTTATATATATTCACGAGACTAAAACAATGTGAAGAACACCCATAATCCAAATGTGTATGGCAGTACAAACATCCATGAGTGGTTGATACCAAAATGCTGCAGTAAGTCTGAAATGTTCAAAATCCAAAGCAGTGTAGTTTCACTCTATTCAGAAAGCTACTGCATGGACTAGTCTGAAGCAGTAGTCTCAGAACAGACTGTATTGCAAGTTGATATATTGAATGTTGAAATCACCAATTAATCTGTCCCTCACATGAATAAAGAAGAAATCAAACACTGGGATTAAACATGTAACTGCTTAATTTTTCAGGATCTGGAATTATATTGTCTGCCTCTACAGGGGAAAGTAGTTGTCTTTATAATTCAGCCCTACTCTAGTCTGTTATGGTTAACAACAGCAATAACGTATCTGTTCGAAAGTACTCTGGGAAAAATCCTTCAGAGGATTTACCATTTAATAGTGAGATTATTATACACTTACCTTTACAGAATAACATCCTTTTTTCCTAATCCAACTGGCTTTTAATAGATTTGTTTGAGGGCTCGTGTGACATACCAGCTACAGAAGGATATCATAATCTGATCCTTAGCTTCTTCTAAATGTCTTAAGCAGTATGGATCCTACTTGTGCCTTTTATTTGAACATACCAGAAAGTTTCTTCTTGATATTCAGGCATTTTAAAAAAATATTCCCTACCTCTCATGTTTATAGACTGATTTTTCTCCATCTTGGCCTTCACCTATTAAAAAGTGGGTGTTAGGACTTGATCCTCATAACCAAGATGTCATGAAGCAATACATTTTCTTTAATGGGGCACTGTACAGAAAATATCAACTACAGTATGTATGCTGCAGAATTATCTATCACCTACCAGTGCTATGTCTATGTAGAAATTTTGGACTTACCTCTCTTTTTTCCCCTGAAATTCCTTCTCCTGAAATATGCCTAATGCAGATCAGATATTATGATTATTTATATGTTGTCTTGCATTGAAATCCCTTTCCAAGAAACACCTCCTCAAAAGCAATTTAATGACCCAGAAATTTGTGAGCAATTGGTTGAAGCTCTGAGCTACCACAAGACACCCTGTGGCACATCACAACGATGTTTTCCATCTCTTGATTCTGATGTTTAGTTTCCAAGTATTGAAATATAATATTTACTACAAGGACCATACAAACACAGTAAAATCTATCATCTGTTTAATATAATAAGCAAGCTTAAGCTGTAGACGTTCTATTCATTTTGCATTCATTTGTTTCTTCTTGATACTATCTTGAGAGCAGCAAGTAATGAATGTGAAGAAAATAACATTGGTTTAAGTGTTCAATGTGATACATAGAAACATTTTTATAAACTACCCCAAAAGCTCAAGGAAAAGGGAACTGGGGAATAACATAGGGTATGACAAGCTGAGCCAAGAATGTGATTTTGGACTGTTTCCATTGCGGTTTTCACTTCAGAGTAATTTGTATAATTTGGAAAGCTAGCAATATAACTCTGTGTAGGGATGGGTTATTCAAGGTAACCTCTATGTTTAAAGGATGGGGTATTTTTATAGCCGTGGACCAAAAACGAGGTCGCATGCTACAGCTACCTAGAGCTAGAAAGGAAGACAGAGAATCCACTGTTTTTAATTTCTTACATTATCTTGTACTGTACAGAGAAATGTATTTTACTGTTCTTAAAATACATAGGTATTAATATGCTAACGGCATGGCGAGCTAAACAGCAAAGCCTAATAAAAGGTCCCTCTAGCAGAAATACTAACTTTTCAGATTCTTCAAGGCTAGTGCTCACACTGAATCCCTCAAGAAACACAGTGAGGTAGAAGTGTAAGAGTGTACTATTTGGAACTTTTTAAATATATTGGAATTTAACGCATTCCTAGTTCATGCAGCAGCCCAGCCTGTTTAGTGCTAGATTTTCTCTTTGAGAAATCTTGAGCTAATTTCTAGAAAATAGCTAGAAAGTTTTAAGCTGCTAAAAGTTAAATCTTGTGATTTTTACATAAACCCACAGCAACTGTGGGCTCAACAGAGTACATAAAGATAGGACTACCATAATTTAACATATTTGGGTGTGAGCAATATTTTCTTAAGCACAGAACATGTAAAAGATGAAAAACATCAAATTCCCCAAAGAACCTTGAAATCAACCATTAATGAAAGTTCTACAGTGGGACCTTTTAAAGGCTTAGGTCCAGATCCTCACCTGTAGTGAAGTTTCAATGAAGGAAGTGGAAATACCTAATTTACATCAAAGAAAAACTGGACTTTTAACTATAAGGTCAAGATAATACAGACATTAAATTCTCATTCTACTCCCCACTGCTTACAAAGAGTAGAATACTTCCAAGATTTCTACAGGACCAATCTAACCTCCATTCTGGAAATCATCCACGCTTATAGGATGATTTAGAGAAATACTCATAGGGTCAAGGTCTTGAGATATCTTTATGTCCTTGACTAGAAGCCAGGTGAATAAAAAAAAAATAAGTTAGAAATTATGTAGCATTGTAATGCAAAATTAAAGGAATGATTAAACATCTAACTAAATAAAACACTGGCACTTAATAAGAGATGTCATTTTTACCCCCTTCTTTTTTCAGAAAGGTTCAGCTGTGATCTTTGATTGTTGCTTCAAAGCAACCTTTCAATTTATTGACATGATCCAAGCAATAACTTCAACCATCTTCTGGTTCATTCCAACTTACAAAAGCTTAAAAGTATGAAAAAAGGTTCTGAACCATGCAGACCTTCCATGAAAGAAATCCCTAGCATGGATGTTCAGCTCTTTTCCCACCCCTACTCCTCACAAACCCATACATCACATAAGTCCTGGGTGGGAGAAGTGGCATGCTGGGGGGACATCGCACTATATCACCAAGATGATACTGGTATAGCATTGTACCCCTAGTATTGCCTCAGGCTGCCGTACTGCAGATCCCAGGCCTAAATGGGATAACATAAGTAGTAACTCAGATAAAGAATGAGTTCAGGACTAGAGCGTGCCTGCACAAACACACACAGCTTGGAGTCACCCAGTCATCTCTCTGCATCTAGTAAAGGGATGCCAACCTTGGGCTGTGCCTCTGGTCAAGTACAGGCCTGAACATTACCATGACATCCCAAATATGTGATACTGCTGCAGAAGCAGTGGATGCTTTTGCTGAAGCTAGATGATCTGTCTGCTTTGTACGGATATCCTCCCCAGAGCCTGTCTTTATACCATTTCACTCTTAAGTTTTTAGATACTGCTGACCATCAGGCAATATTTCCTTTTCTCATACATTTACTATTCATTAATACTTTTACCATTTCAAACTTTCTTTACTGACATCTTTTAAGTTCAGAAATTTCCTAGATGTATTTTCCTTACATTTTCCACAGATGCTCAGTTATCTTTCATCTGCTGTACTGGATCTCCACGATTGCCTCTCCTTTTTCACATCCCCACCTGACAAGAACTAAGTGGGTTCTGGTCTGGATGAGGATGTGTAGTTCTGGTGACAGGATACTTTCATTACCACATGCATACTAATGCATGTTAAAGGTTTTATGGAGAGAAGAAAGTCTGATTTTTACACGAGGCAAGTTAAAGTCTACTGGGGATAGAAATATTTGTGTTGCTTCAGGAAATGTTCAATGCAATTGCTGCAGCTTTTGCTAGGTGAAGATTTTACTATGTAGTTGATCCGGATTGCTTAACTGCTACTTAAACCTGTAGGGTTTCCTCTGGAAGACAACTTTAGTTTCCTTTTTTAGAGAAATTATTGAAATTGTATTTTATAGTGAAAGAAAGAGTTTGGCTAACACAAAAGTCAGCTGACAAAAAAATTCTGTCAATGGAGTGTTATCTAAGATAAGTAAAAGCAACATTGCTAGACAGACAGGCCAGAGCATACACTGTGTCAGGCACAGCAGCTTCCTTTATCCCTCTTGCCGCGTGGCAATGCCACATGGTCAGGACTCAGCACAGAAGACAGACCAAAGTCCTTGTAATCCTTTTAGAAGGCTCTTGATATTGTCTCAGACAAGGGAAAATGAGATTTGTGGATAATCTCAGCTCATCTTAGCTCCACATGCCCATAAGAAAAACGTGACTGTAACCTGCCACAGTTTACACACACAAAAGTCCCTTTGTCTTTTGCTCTTTTCTGGAATCATGTAGCTCAGGCAGGTGGAAATACAGTGGTGGTTTCTAGTCCACTGGACTTTTTACAAGTGCAAGAGTACAAACAAATCTAGTTTCTCCCCCTGACTGAGCCCATTGGTGGGCTATGCAGAGTTGTGCCAATAAGCCAGAAGAAACACAGTTCTGTTGTGATTAGAAACCTTTAGTATGTCAAAATGTAGCAACTTATCTGCAGTTTGGCTGTTTGCCCCAGGAGTTATCATAAGCTTTCCATTTCTGAAGCTAGCACAGGAGCAACCAGAAAAGAAACCAAACTGTCCAGAAACAGGCAGATTATTGCAATCTGTGAAGCAACACAGCACTAAGAGGAGGTGATGCTGCCTTACCTTAATTTTTTTCCCTAGACTCAATAAATAACAAGAAGAAAAAGCACACTGGCAAACCTGAACGGAAGAGCTGATTCAGTAGTCAAGCTCTGATCTTCAGTATGTTCACTGAAAGTTCTGGTTTTTTTAAGGAAAGTTTCCCTGTTCTTACATAACCTTCGACAGTTTGCTACAGCAGGCTAAGTGAGGGAACAAGATTAACAGATATGAGATATTTTTACCGCTTCACCCAAAGATTCACAGAATTTTCTGGGAATTTTAACACTTGTTCAAAACAATGTGCGATTCTTCATGTTGCTATCAGTGCAATCAGGAAAGAATTCTACATAGCCTCCAAATGATTTGTACCAAACAATTTTACATAATTATTTAACATCCTTCTTCAAACTAATAAATCTGATAAATTGTTGTTTGGTTTTTTTTTTTAATAGGAACTGAAGTGCAATTATTAAATATCTCTGCAAAATAACAGCATTGGCAAAGTGGAAGTCACTAAGCTGCTATTTCTACTTACTGCTGTGTATGTTGCCATGAACTTAGCCATGAAAAATGCTAAGTTAACTTACAGGAAATATATTTGCATTGATTAGTGCAGATTATGTGATAGTGGAACAAGATCAGTGAACCACAATGAATACCGTCAATATCTACTCTGAAGTATGACATGGATTTATCTAAATGCAGTATCTCGGCTTCACTTACCACATCTCTTCCTGTTTCCCTTTACTAAGCATTTAGTAAAAACAATGCTAGTGTAAACAAAGTATGTATCATATTTTTAAATTAATTCCCATTACAATGCTGCTACCCACTGTTCCTCTAATACGATTTCCTTGCCTCACTACTATGAGGATCCACTGTTTTTATTGTTACCAGTAAAGTCCTCCAAACAGCAGCCCTGACCTCAGCTCCCAAGAAGTCCACCACAGATGCAAAAAAGAGTAGCATTTTCTCCACGCTACACAGATCCACCAAAGCAGAAGCTGAAGGTATGACGGCATCGCAACAGTCGGATGGAGCACCAGCTGTGCAAACACACAGCCCAACCTGTGATAAAATCCTTTTTCTTCTCTACAACAGCTGTAATATTGTCAGAGCTCCTTGGATACAGAAAATCCCTACAATTTCTCTAGTAGGGGAAAGCCAGTGAACAGTCCTGTAATGTAGAGTATCATGGACTATTAGTTAGCCCAGAATTCAAGAGTGTAAGCCACAGGAGAAAATTTCTTGCACCAATTACAAACGTCAACGTTTCAAAGCCTTCTGCTATGCATTAGGCACCAAAATCAGATCCCTCAGTCGCATCTCCCCAACTTCACCAATGGCACTGAAGATCTGATACTCCCTGCTCAGCACTGAAACCTCAGAGCTCTGCATCCACCCAGGACAGAATGGTTCTGTGCAGGTCTGCATGGGAATGCTTCCTGCAGATGAAAACAGTAAAGCTCATGTGCAAGACTGCCAGCAATGCTCTGCTAGCCTGCGTCTGAGAGCAGAGAGTCTGCTTTCATTGATGCAAAGAGGGTGAGCAGCATTTATACAGGCAGTTGAATCCGGGGTAAGAAGAACAAGACCACCTCAACACTGCATAGGAAGAACTCTGCATCAGAGTCAGGACCCATACTGTAAATCATAAAAACATGTGAGTCCAGGATTTCTTCAGTCTTCTGCTTTCAAGCAAATTCTCTAAGCATGCTACTGTCTTTTTTTATTCTGCTGTTAGTTGTAACATTCAAAAGTGTATTCCCTTGAACACACATTTTGAGAGACGGGTCTGGTTTTTGAAGGGGGTATGCTCAGCACTTCGCAGGACCTCATCAGGGGAAAGATTTAGCCATAAACCAAATGGACATATCCTTAACCATCAAAAACTTGAAAATTTTAACCACAAAAAATATGTGTCTGCATATGTAAATGTAAAAATTCTTATTACACAAACTCCTTGTTTCAAAATATATCAGATAACACAGCATTAAGAAAATTTACCAATGAATCTGAGTGTAATCATTTGTGTGCAAAGGAAACAAAACAAAACAACTTCTACATGCTCAGCCTACTAAAATGCATTGCCAGATATTTGAGAACAAATCAAGAATTTGTTGCTATTGAGAAATGAAACATGCAATCTCTGGAACCAAACTGGTCACTGGTGAACAGTAAAACCCTAATAATTTCCATATTTATTAAGTAATCTATTGCTGTTTACCCCAGAAATCACTGCACATGAAAACATGACAAAAAAACCCAACCTGAGAAACGCTGGTGTATGCTGCTATCCCCTTCCATTGTTCTTCAAGGAACATAATGGAAACTTACACAAAAAAAGAAAATATTAGTTTTTATATTGTTACTGGAATAATGCAGAGATAAATGATTATGAAAAGAAGATAAATGAAACTCATTTTATTTATCCTTTTCAATTTTTTTCTCTTACTGTCAGTATTTCCAGAATTTCTTGATTTAAACAAAGAGAAGAAAAGATTACTTTATAGAGGCAAGACAAACATGAAAGGAAGGGGAAGAAATATAACAAAGGAAGATGTATATGTATCTTCATCTTTCCACAGTCAAAATAAAAGATTTTTTTTTTTCTTTTAGCACTTCATAATTTTGCCGCTGTCTCCCGTAACACCCTCCCAGGTGAGCGCAGGCGGTGTGGGTCAGGCGAGCGGGCAGCGAGGTGGGCTGAGAACGGGCGGGATGGCGGAGCTCAGAGGGCTGTGACCAGCGGCGCAGGGGCCAGCTGGAGGCCTGTAGCTCACGGTGTTCCCCAGGGTCAGTGCTGGGTCCAGCCCTGTGCAGCTCATCCATCAGCGGCCTGGGTGGAGGGGCAGGGGCACCCTCAGCCAGTCTGGGGGTGGTGCGGAACTGGGAGGAGTGGCTGGTGCACCGGGAGGCTGCGCTGCCATTCAGCCAGACCTGGGCAGGCCAGAGGGTTGGGCGGAGAGGAACCTGGCGAAGTTCAGCAAAGGCAAGTGTAGGGTCCTGCCCCTGGGGAGGAGCAGCCCCACGCACCAGCACGGGCTGGGGCTGACCTGCTGGGGGGCAGCTCTGCGGGGAAGGACCTGGGAGTGCTGGTGGGCAGCAAGGTGCCCATGGGCCAGCAGCGTGCCCGTGTGGCCAAGAAGCCAGTGGGACCCTGGGGTGCACTGGGAGGGCCGTGGCCAGCAGGTGGAGGGAGGTGATCCCCCCTCTGCTCTGCCCTGGTGAGGCACATCTGGAGTGCTGCGCCCAGTGCTGGGCTGCCCAGGTCAGGGGAGACAGGGAGCTACTGGAGAGGGTCCAGCGGAGGGCTATGGAGATGGTGAGGGGACTGGAGCATCTCCCATATGAGAAGAGGCTGAGAGAGAGTGAGAGCCGGGTCTGTTTAGCCTAGAAAAGAGAAGACTGAGAGGGGATCTTATCAATGTCTACAAATATCTAAGGGCCAGTGTCAAGAGGATGGGGCCGGGCTCTCTGTGGTGCCCTGTCATGCCCAGCAATGAGACAAGGGGCAATGGGCACAAACTGTCACACAAGAAGTTCCATCAGAATACAAGGAAAAACCTCTTTAACTTTAAGGTGACGGAGCACTGGAACAGCCTTCCTCGCTGTGTGGTTGTGTGGTTTTCTCTGGAGACATTCAGAACTTGCCTGGATGTGAGTCTGTGCAACCTGCTTTAGCAGGGGGTTGGACTACATGATTTCCAGAGGTCCCTTCCAGCCCTGACCATCGTGTGATTCTGTGATAATAGTCTCTACCAGGTCCGTCCTATTTTCAGCATACACCTAATTTCCATGAGCATTAGAAACTGATGTATGCTCACATAAAAAGAAGAATACACTCTACTTTGTCAAGTCTTAAAACTGGACAACACATTTAAATGAGAAAAAAAAAAATCCGAACAACTCGGAAAAGCTTGGAGACAAGTGAAGCAGTACATAACAAGTCTAGAAAGGATAATAAGGAATACTTAGCATACCTGAAAAGACTTCAAACCAGTGGTAGAAGGCCTAAATAAATCATGCAAATGAATAAAAGGAGTATAAAATCTTTATATAACAACATGAGGAGCAAATAGTAAAAAGTGCGTATAATACTAAATTATTATATTAAAAAGCAAGCAACTGAAAATAGCCAAGAGAGCTTTTAAAAATTTAGAAGATAACTTACTCTTATGAAGGATGCTGGAGAATGAAAATGTTGCATTTATCAGGCAAAAACAATGGTCAGAATTACATACTTTTTCAGCCTTTGATTCACATCCTGCATTTTAAATCCAGTCATTTACATTCTTTATTTTCCAAATTTCATCTTCTGTATTATAGCAGTAATTTTCTCACATGTGTATCAATGTATAGTTTGATACATAAATATTTACAAAAATATTTAGGTATATGGAAAGATTAATTAATACAGATATTGATGAGCAGGGAAACAACAATTAGACAGGTGCATAGCATATCCCTGTACAGCATGGCTTTTTCTATGAAAAATATCTTGATGGCCTATAGAGCCAACAGCTTACATGGAGATATGACAAGTTTAACTGGGGATCTGTTCTTCATATTTTGAAGTTTATCACACAACCTTTCTTTACAGTTCAGGCCTACCTGATTTTTAGCTATTTTTAACTAATTCTCTGAACAAGTCCCAGAAACAACAAATATACTACAAAATAGCATAGAGATTAACTAATTGTTTTCATTCCTTTTAGTGAGCTAAGAGCCTTAGCTCATACTAAAAAAGTAATAAACCAGACAATAGGCCTCTCAAATACTAAGTGGGTATCTACATCCTTTAGTAAGTCTAAAAATTCAGTCCAAATTTCAGAACCTAACACCTTCTACTCACCTACTACCCCATCCTGAAAGCACCTTATTTTCCTGTGAAGACTAGTTTTTACTAATAGTTGCTTGTATCCATGATCCAAGCCTTGTAAGTTCTGACATGACCGTAGTTATGTTTCTTTCTTATTTATCAGACATACCAGCATTCAGAAAGTTAGCCTTTTCCAGTCTATCACCACCTTTGACCTAATGATCCATATACTCAGGCAGGATCTAGACAACAAAAGAACCAAAACTCTCATCTTCCCTCATCCTACAGACACCTCAAGAGAAGCCTCTACTCACAAAACCTTTGGGTTTCCCAGGGTAGGGTACTCTCAAGCCTTCCCACTGAAGCTAGGATACTTCCAATGTTCAAGATACCCCATGTGAATTATTAAACAGAACGTAAAAATTACTATAAATTATTTTAGCTGCAACCCCCTCAATATAAGCAAAAGACTGCAACTGCAAGGACCCAACTTGATTTTAGAAGCATGCAGAGAACACTCCAAGGAAACATCAATATTAACAGCCTTCCACTAACAAGTCCTACGCATTTAATTTCAGTTGTAACCTTTTTTATTTGTAATACAAATAAAATTGTTCAAATTAATTGGAATATTACAAAGAAAACTTTTCATAGTCAGGTAGGATGAAACTAGATTTTGAACTCTCAAAATTTCCAGCAGCTACAAAGTCATTGCCTTGATGAGCCCCTTATTACAGGATTGGTACAGGGGGAAACCAAATTATGAAAACTTAAACAGGTTACCAATCAGATCAAATATCTGAAAGTTTGCATGTTTACACAAACAACTGAAGTACCTGCTAATCTCAGTTAACAAGCGTAGCTGGTTACAAGAATCTAACTGCACGTTAACAGGTTCAGGGAAGAAGAATATAGTGACATCTGTATGCAAAAAGATCTACCTCCACCACACACTGCAATACAACTATAAGTTAAAGATCTTGTCTCATGGCATTACCTCAGAGAAAAGTCATAGGGCAACCAGAAGCTGGTAAAGTTTTTGTTAAATTATTAAGCAAAAGCTCAGTGATAGAAGTTGACAGACACAGCTGTTCAGGCAAACTCATCATTATAACAGCACTGTGTCCTCACATGCCACATAAGATTGGCACATTTTCTCAACACAAAATTGCAAACACAAGTAAATCTGTAAGAGTGCTCTTGATTCTAGATGCAGGAAAAATCAGTATGTGAACTTTAAGCAACAGCTTCAGCAGCATCAACAATTTGTATTGGCATGGGTGTCCAGACAAAGCCTATGTTGTATTGTGGTATGTAGAGCAAGCAATGGGTCATAAATAGTTTGCACTGTATGCTAAGGAGGTGAATGCATTATGCATAGTATGTTCTTTATCAATTGCAAACAGAAGGGAACTGCTTGTGACAATGGAGTTTGTCCCTGCCAGCAAGAATATGCTATGCGGGCATTTAGAGATAGTGAAGTATCCCTTAACTAGTAATGTACTAGCTTTTGTAGAAGTTGAGTTGAGGAGAATGCCACACTTAACCAGACTGAATTCCTCTTCATTGGGATATTCCAGAAGAGATACAAAGCCCAGCAGAATGGTACAATTTGCAGGACATCAATGGCCAAGTGTTCCTAGACATGTCTCCTGCACACGCTGCCTACTTTTCCGGCTCTCAAAGTCCTTTCTTTGCCCTGTTCTCCCCCAGTTCCAATACTTCTGCATGGGCCAAGGAACAGGAACAGGTTAAGGGAAGCACAACGTTACCATTACTCAACCATCCCCAGAGAAATGTTGTTACAGAATCATTTACCATTACCGTTAATCAGAAGTTCAGACAGGACACCCGGGCTCGTGACAAGTCTCTCAACATCATCAAAGAGCAGGGATGTGCAACAAGCTGCTTTTATAATAATAACGGAAAACCCACTGGATTTCCTTCCCCAGCTCATGCAGGGTTTGCTAGAGGTATAGCACCATTTTTAATGTTGCAGAGGAACATAGAAATTGTCCATGTGGATTTGACAGCCTTGTTTCTTCTAAGCAAACCAACCAGGAAACGCACTTAAGAAAACTCCCCTTCTCTTGTCTTGCAAAAATATATGTACCCATACATGATTTTTCTGCAGCAAAGGAAGTTTTGATGGTTGCCTAGTGCTGTGCACAGCTCACATATCAGAGATGAGCTAAAATGACAGCCCTGTGCCCCACACCAGAACTCCAGTGGGACACCAGCGTCAATCTCCAGTCTTGCAAAAGGGTTCCACAGTTTCTTTTATGAGAGTTATACCATTTGTGGCTTTCAATGCAGAGACATGGGTGATGAAATTTCATCCTCTAGAATAGCCTGAATACCACTAAAGAATTTGACATATACCATATTGCCAGCTGACCAAATGCACAACATCCTTGCATGTTCTGACTTTACACTGAGATACCACGAGTCATAAGAATAGACTAGATGGAGATGTTCTCATCAATTGAAAACTGATCTTAAAAAATAAAATCCAGCTTGTGAATCTAGGGGATGATTCCACAGTTAAGTTCAGAAAACAGGCTTCTGTTTCTATTTCTTTCTCTTTCTATCCTCTTTCTGCTTCAATCTATTACAGGTGTATTCCCACTTCTGAAAAAAACCCCACAAACCCTAGCAAACATGTGTATCAAAGTCCTATATATATATACACTACAGGTGTGTTAGTCACTCACCATGTCCTTTCTAGCCTAATGTGCAACTTTCTAGTCTTCTCTGGAATAAATGTCATAGAACAAGCTGTTAGCTGGGAATTTATCTGGAACACTTAGAAATTTCCCAGTTATGTCAGAAGATCTTATCTGTGCTGCTGCTTTGCTATGGAGACCAGGACTACAAAAACCAGACACAATTCAGGGTATCCAGTCCCTACTGCACCTTCCTGTTTAAAAAGCCAATTCTCACAATGCTTCTTCCTACTTTCCAGAGGCTTTTTCTACACCTTTTTTCCCCAGATGTTTTCTCCATATGTCTTCCTTGGCATCACAGTTATACTCTAGAGTCTCCTCCCCAGTATATTGGCAAAGTAAAATTAATATTGAGTTTTACATTTCTTCTATTTCCTGCAAAGCTGGGTACAGCTTTGAGGTCTCATTAGTCAGCTTATAACTACATATTGAAGAAACTGGCTCACATCAAGGGTGACTCCACATTGGCCACTCCAGATGGAAGAGGTAGCAAAAAATGACATCACAGTTCATTGAAACATTTATTTCTGTATGCATTGACTTGTCATGCAAACCTAAACTCCACTCAGTGCTCCTAACACAGATGAATCGTGTGCAGGTGCATCCAGAAGGCCTGCAAACTGGAAAGCATAAGTTACTACTGCCTTGGGGCATACTATGTTTATGCAGAACTCCCAGTGGAAATCAAGGTAGCAGCGGTTAATTGCTATTTTATAGGAAGCTGGGATAATTTTTCTATGGGTAACATATGGTGCACTTTGCTGTGACATGGTACCCGGACTGTCACAGATCTCACTCCAGTCTCAGGCAGGTGTGCTGGGAAAACAGGGACAGTGGTAGATGGGAGTATTTGACATAACATGAGACACACATTTTTTTTGTTTTCAGGCATGCCCATTCCCCAAAGGTGATCTGAAAACATTCCCAGGGTCAGCATCTCTAGTTGTCTTCCATTGCAGTCACCACATCTTAGGATTCTTCTCATAGAAAAGGAAATTCAACTTCTATGGGCAATCACATTTTCTGCCCCCCATAACTCTTGCCAGAAAAGTGTTCAAGAATGCATAGAAATGGTTGGGTTTTTTCTCATTTTGCAGCCTAAATGTATTCATGATCTATCCATACACTTGTCTTTTTGGCAGTGCTGCTCTTTAGACTAAGTAGTTCCTTGTTGTCTGTGGTTCTAAGGTAAGCTGCAGTGATGACTCTTGTTTCAAGGAGGTAGATAGCACTAAAGATAATTAATACCATAAATTAATACCTTAACATAGAACCAGGCTCTTCTAATAAGCATTTCAAATAAGCATTTTTCATTGAACTGTGGAAAGTGAAAACTGGACGTTTTGCAAAACTCAAAATTACATTATCAATTGTGAAAAATTCATAAAACATGGGGAGAGGAAACTGACGTTGCAAAAGAGAACAGTATCTTTCCACAAAATATTTAATTAGGTGTCTTTATGCTCTGTTTTCTGGCACTGTGGTCTCTGTATCAATGTTGATTAGGATTCCCGTTTTTCTATGTTTAAATTCAGAATTCATTCATCTGGGGTGAGACGTACCCCAAGGACAGTCAGAGACACCCCTTGCAAAAAAGCTACCGGTTGAACCAACACAATCATCACAGCCACGTTCTCCATACACTGCCTTGTCAACTCACAAGACATAAACAAGATGTGGGCTGGCTTTGGAAAAGTGGTGGTACTGTTCTGATGCTGGTTCCAGCTCTGATGTTGATTTCTAGCTCCAGTAAGCAGCTGAGGGGCAATGCAGCAGGCATGCTCTAAGTTCAGTTTATGGAATAGAGATTTCATTTCCCCAGTCCCTTCTTTACACCATTTAAAGAGAAGTGCTGTCTCATTGTGTATTTATCTTTTCTTCCTACCATTAATATTATCCTGGTTTAATTTTTCAGAGACTAGTTCACTATTTTGACAGTACAAGTGCCACCTCCTAATGAATATGGGCTTCTCTGTATATTGACATAACACTTCCTCTGCTTGTGCTGGGTTTGATCAGTTCTTTAAATAACTAAAAATTACCTAAACAAATCCAATCAGTTGATTTGTTCGTCTAAGGCCAGTTAATTTATTGCCACCAAGAAAAAAGAAAAAGTTAAAGTATTTTTGAAACCTCAGACCATAGGCATTTCAGCTCTTTACAGTGAGAGATGGTAGTTGTCATGTATTATAAATATTTGTACTGTAGAAGAGGACTTTCACATGACAGGAACCTCAAGACCCCATGCAAATTGTTAGGCTCATCCAAAGTGAGCAAGTAAACAGGATAAATATTGAGAAGACATGTCTGAGCCTTTTATTCAGAAAGTCAGAATACGGAATTACAGCATGAAGGATTTAAGTTTCTTCCCTTACATTTTCCCCAAGGTCCTGTCTGTAGTAATTTCAACATTACTTACATAAAATTCATCCTTACTCAAACTTTGCATTTTAATGGAACATTATATTTGTGCTTCCTTGTAAAGCATCACTGAAAATGCTATAAGGTGTATGTGACCAAACCAACTTTTACCCTGGCAATTACTGTTTTGTCCAAATATTATTTGGTAATGTAGCTTAAGTGATATTGGCCCTTAGGTTCACTTTGCACTTAAGAATACAACTTACCCACAAAAAATAAACAGAAGGCTTGAAAACCCTGTTTGAACATACAAATTTGTGCTTACGTATAGTTATGTACCTGCCATGGAAACTATCTGCCTATAAGAATCTTGCAAGTCCTTAGCCTGTTTGGGAGCTAGCAGTCGAGGAGCAGAAAAACAGAGGACACAACAAAGGCAACAAATCTAATGTGTCATGAAGAGGTCTGCTAACTGGAGACTTAACAGCACAAGAAAATAGCTCATAAGCAATACACTGCAATTTGTTCACAAAACACATTTGTTAAATAAGGGGCAAACTAACCACGGCCTTACAAATAAGTCACAAACAGAAAAACTGTAGAAAATTCACGGTATTGTTCACTGGTGCATACTTTGCTTCCTTAGACAAATCAGCAATAGAGTACTAAAGTAGCAAAGATGTGCTCTGTGCTTTTAATCCTCCAGTTTACAGGTTGTCATGTTCACATGTCCTCCCAGGACACGAAGGATTTCAAATCAAAAGCTATAGCTGAACCGTACATAGTAAATTGATGGGAAGCACTGGAAAAGTTGCAGGTTCACCAGAACGCATCTTTGGTTCTGCAAGGACAGGCAAGGCTTTCCCATTGCCTAGCCTTGTGGAGTACATTTTGTATGTGGGGTTTTGTTTACCTCTGAAGCCAGCGGACCTAAATGTCAAGAAGGCAACTTTAATGCAGAAACACCTCCCCAGAGGTGCTTCTGTTTCAGCTTTCTGTAGGACCCCAGATCACCAGATTTTAGATGGTTAGAGGTAGCAAAGAGAAATCCCACCTTCAGAACCTTCAGAAGACCTTATTCGCAGCAGCACTGCATCACAGGTTCCTGGTTTATGCCCATTTACTTATTAGTATCGCATTATCCACCAGACATACTGACTACGACAAAACTTTAGAGTCCGAAACCTTACTTAATTGAGATCAAGCATATCATGAACAGCATGATTTAGGAAATGCTGTTGCTTAATAATGAGACTCATATTTCCTTGTCTGTGAACAGCAGTAATAGTTTTTATTGTATTAGATCCCCACATGTGCTGGCCATGAGGGTTTTGGGGGTTTTTTTTTGTGAGGTTTTTGGTTTTGTTTTGTTTTGTTTTTTTTTCATGGGTTTGGGGTTTTTTTTGGGGGGGGGTGGGGGGGGCAGTGGTTTCTTCTTCAAAATCTGTACATAGCCTGGAACACACTTTGGCTTAGTGCACACTAAAGCTCAAAGAAAAATACAAAGCAACATCAATGGAAAAAAAAAAATCTTATAGCTTTAAGACTTATTTTTCAGGTGCACCTGTTCAGATGCATTTTTCCAGAATAAAACTGCCTTGCAACAGGGAAAGAATGAGAAAGAGAAAAGTCATTTGCAGAATTCTAATTCACCTATGAGGATGATCCTATTAATCAGCTTTCATATTGTTCCCAGTGACCTTTTTCTTCCTTTCACACTATTACTACTCTACTGCTGGTTTTAAATCTTCCTTCCTGCATCACTGAATAGGAAGAAAATAAGTTAGTTTAGAACAGGCCATGACCCCAAGTACACGAGAGACAAGTGCTGACTAATGTTGATTAATTTCCTCTGAATCATGTTAACATTACTCTCCAGACCCCATCAGTTCAGCTTGCAATGACATATGCAGTGACTGCAATCACAATCTGATAAAAATACTGGAGTGTAAAGTCAGGGCTTTTGTAATAGCAGTCTTTCTTAAACCAAAAACCCCGCATCTTTGTAGGCTGAATTTTCTATTAAGCATACTTCACCTTCCATTAGCACTAACAAGACTACAGATTATTTCTATGAATATGAACCTGAGAAAGTTCTAAAAACTAAAAAAAAAGTCTTGCTAAGAAGGACTTTATACGCCATAAAATATTTTAAATTAATCATATCTCACTAAAGTTTTGCATCTGCTAGTCTCATTTGCATGACGTACACATGAATATAACTTCATGAAGAGCATTGCTGAAACAGGTTGGATCAAATAAAAACTAGTGGTTTTAAAAATGCTTTTGACAGCATAAATAAAATGTTTGGAATTGTATTAGTTACCTTATCTTAGTCATCTGTTTGGTTTTTTTTTTGCGTTCAGAAGGAAGAGATGCAATGTTTTCTTTCAGCTGAGATTTACAATACGTTTAACCATGAAGAGAGAGATTATTTTTTTAACAGTGTCAGGTGCTGAAAATACCCCTGAACAGGACCAGCAATTTGTTTTTCTCAAGATACTGTGTAACAGGCTGAGTTGAGGGTTCTGCATGTGATTTTTTTCATGTCCTGCTGGACTACACTTAGAACTTCTACGTTACAAGTTTTCAGCATATGAACCTATTTTTCTTTGTAAATTTGACCAAGATTTGTCTTCTAAAAGCGATGGACTCTTAAGTTTTACTCACAACAGAGGTATCTCAAATCCAAGCACTTAAGCTTGTGGCTGGATTTGGGTTTATTATTTCCAGTGCCTGAGGTCCCTTGGAAGTACAATACCTCAGTAAATCTTGTAAAAAGGAGCGTACCCTTAATAATTCTCACTTCTGTAACCTTTAACGATTTGGCTGATTTTCTTTGGGTCTTCTTCCTTCCCCAATTTTGTAGCTAGATGCCACAGCAGTTTAGTAAGGAAATGCAACAACAAAGAACAGAATGAAGAGTGAAGAACCTTGGCTTAGGGACCACATGGACCTCTGTTCCATGACGTCCACTTTTATACAGAGAAACTTGGTAGACTAGAAGGTATTATTGTCCTCAAGATTATATCATGTATTTTAACTGGGTGTCACTTGATAAAAGCCTAATGATTGCGAGTAAAAGCGCCAGCACGAGATCTTCAGATCCCAAATAACCTTGAAAAAACTCAGAGTTTCAACAATGCAATGAGATTAAGTTGCCATTTCCATTATTTCCTAATGGTCACATTTCTAACAACAGACCTAGAAAGCCCAAGCCTGACAAACTTTTTTTTTTCCCCTGCTTCTCTTGGCAAATGCACTTGAGACAGCCTCAGCTAATTAGGCTTACTGAGCAGGATAAACTGCATATCAAAAACTTTTGTTTCTGGGCGCTCGGAACCATGTGGAGACTGCTGTAGTTGAATGGATATTTGGGGTGCATGAGTCAACTAAACCTGCTGAAAAAGCATTTGATTCCAAGCAAACTCAATATGAATGCTTGCCTCACAAATTTGGATCTAAGATGCAAAACTGTTCCTCACATTAGCCTTTTCTTTATCAGCTGCCAGCTTCTCAAGCTGCCTATCTCAAGCCAGGGCACTGAGTGGCAATAGTACAAGGCATGTGCCAGAACTTCTATGCCAGACTAAAACACAATGTGCTCATTGCATGTGATTAGACTTTTCCTTTTTTTCCTCAATTAGATTATCCAAATGAGCACCTAATGCTCTATCCTACAGGTTTGTAGAGATTCATGATTTCAGAGTCTCTAATCTCTCAAAAAAAGTAGGTGATCAATTACAGCTTCAGAGTCAGTATATCAAGGAGATGTCAAACTAGACTAGCTATGATTTTACCTCCACAGAGTTATGTTCCATGGGTGCAAATGGCTGAACATTAATAAAATCCCTAAAATCTTACATCAGAGATGTCTGTTAGACTGCCATGCAGCTATAATGATATGTCAAGGTGCATCTGAAGGGCCAGAACTGATAACAGAAGTCAATGCCTCCACATCAGTTATCACCCATTACCTCTCAGGCCCTATTCCAAAAGTGAATCCAGATTGCTCCATAAAACCCCTACAATCCTTAAATCATGCATGTAAAAAGTGACACAAAATTACAAAAACATCCTGTGCACTGATTAGGATACAACTGCTCCTTGCAAAACCTGACGCACCTGACTTCAGACTATAAAGGAAGCACTTCCCTTTTTCTATGATCCACAGACTAAAGATTTGCCTTTGGGTACTAACACCAGTCCTTTCAGATAATTTATAAGAAAACAGTGGTACACAATTAAACACAATTTCCTGTCACTGGAAGAAGCCATGCCTCCTTTATTCAGAACCCTCTTTCTGTCGTTGACTTCGGTTCAGCCAAGGAGGCAAAAATTCACATTTGCTACCTCACAGCAGAGTGCTCAGGCCAGCAGGTTTTAAGTGAAGATGGACAGGGGCACATGCTAAAACAGTCCATACAGTTAAAATGGATCACAGTGGAGAGACACAAATCAGGATTCCTGAGCTGAGCTGGAGCAGTCCTGGGAAAGCAAAAGGGAAACCATCTAAAGAATATTAGAGGTGTTAAAATCTCAGAGAGAATAATTATCTCTATTACTAAAAGATCTTGATGATCCCAGAATCCCATCAGAGTCATCAGACAGCAAAAACATGTAAAACCCAAACCAACACCCACTGCACATCATCATTTTCAAACTTCAGGGCTGCTGTTGTTAAACACCTGTGTCTATGTTTAGTCACTGAAAGACCTGTTAAGATCCTCATCTGAAGATCCCATTACATTTACTGTGAAGTGACACTGCTGCTTACCTCTGAAAATCAGATTACTTGGTTAGACTCACACCATTCAAATCAGCTGTGCAGAATTCAAAATGTTGTTCATTAGAGGTTTTGCATCAGGTTCAGTCTTATTCCCACTGACTTTCATGATAAATGGCTCAGAATCAATTAACATTATGATCCTGAACAACTGATGATATACCAGAACTTTCTAATCCTGTTATTTGATACAGAAACCTCTTACACAAGCAAGGCACACTATCACATACTGCAGAGCATGGCTATGCATCTCTTGTTGCTCCTTGATATTTAGCTTGTCAAAACTCCAAGGCTTAATCCAGTTCAGAAACATGTATAAACCAATTATACAGATCTATACAGGAACGTTTAAGTGGAAAACTATCTTACACTGGAACTGTTTTTCAAAAAGCTATCACTTTGATATTCAATGCAAAATAATGATAAAGTTTGGTGAAACAATAAAAGCACTGAGAATATCTTGACCTCCATGTCTGCCAGTCTGTATGAAAATTCGTATCTTTTGTAAAAATCATTTCACAGTTTGGAATTTATAGGATCTTCCTCTCTTGACACCTGAAACTGAAATATCCATATTTCCTTTCCAGATCCAGTTCTCCATATCCCCAAGACCAACATTCAAAAAAAAATATACACACATATATGTTTGTGTTCATGAGTATGTGTTCATATATATTTATGAATGTGCATACATACACAAATATATATATGTTTATGCTCACATATAAGTGTATATAAACCATAAGATAATACCACCAGAATGAACATAATTCTGACTACCCATCACACCTATAAAAAGCCACAGAAGCCCTTCTGGTAGCAGCCATGGTATGATATGTTTACATGTAACACCTCTTCAAAACAAAAGTGATGCTGTACCAATGGTAACTTAATTACATAGCAGCCAGATTCCAGAGAAATTAGAGCTAATTTAAGATGTCATAAAAACAAGTATAACTTCCAAGCCAAAAAAATCCACCTCATAGAAAAGAAACATAAAAATATGTGCTAGAAAAGGCCTTTTGAAAAAGAAAAGCTCATACAGACCAGAACTCACTACTGTGTCTTTAATTCTCTGCGCTTTCCTCTTGAGCTTTTATACCTGGCTTACACAGCCCATATCTCAGGCATGGATGGAGGCAGCCCCATTTCTGACCCAGGGAGGGGATAAGAGGCCGCTCCCATGCCCTGTAGCTAGCAGGCGGGTTTCCCTGCTTACTGGTATCTGGGGAGTGGGGCCTTGAGAACCCACCACCACTAATCTCCCTCTGATTTTATTTAAGATTATGATGGAGGAGACCCCAGAAGCTCCAGTTTACCATTCCTCCACCCCTTGGCTCACCCCAGGCCACTTTGTCAATGGAGACAGTCCTGGCAAAGATGCCACAGTAAGGGTGATGCACCAACATGCAGTGACTCCCCTCTGGACAGGGATCCGGCTGTGTTTGGTGCTGTATGTTTACCACATGCACCAAGGAGTTCACAGCTTTAGCCATGAACCCTTGAAAAAAAATCAAAAGACAATTTGTTAAGATATGCAAGTTCAATAAATGGCATGAGTTCCCCCAGTTCTCTTTATGAAGCAAAGCTTTTTTTTTAGACTATAGTAAAAGTGTTTAAATAATTTTGAAGCTATGATTTTTAATCAGTCATTGATCAGCATAAAGAACACAGGTTCATCTTTATAACCCTATATACCAGGTAACATGAACATTAGCACAGAAGTATTTTCAGCTTCAGTTGAAACTCGGCGTCTGTTTTTACAGGTACTTCATATTCCTTTTTTTAAGTCTCTCAGCTGTGAAAAGGTAGTGAGTAAACACTTTCATTGATAAAAAAATGTATAGTGTAAACAGATGTGTGTGCAAGTGTGTGCCTCTATCTGTTTGCATGTGCTTGGTTCTATGAAAAAGATGAAAACATTTGGCATCATCTAAACAAACATTTCTCATACACTTCCAAAAAACAAAACAACTTGGTTTCCATGCGCACATTCCTAGGGGTGGCAGGTACAATATGGCACACGAGGCTAAAGCTCAGTAACAAATCCTGGCTCAAGTAACAAGGCTGCGTAAGCTGAGTAGTACAACAAGGTTGTGTAAGCTGAGTAGTACAATCTGGTTTAGCTATGCACATTATCAGCCAGGTGCAACCAACACCAACCTGATGCGACCACATACATGCCCATTAATCCAACCATTCCTCTCTACACCACATCTCTGTTTCTTTGACTTGGGCAGTGGTGTTTATATTTCTTGGGCCAGCAGACAGGATGTAACACAACTTGTCACATCCACACGGCCAGCTACAGGGCACAATCTTCTAAGTGGTGGCAACTGAAAAGCTCCTGTTGACTAAAGCAAACTTGGATCCAACCTTTCACCTTCAAGAAAGAATCTATGCAGCTGCCAGGAGATGGTGTTTCTCTCACCAGACTTCAACACCTGCTTTTGATACACATTTTTAAAATAAAAGGCTTCTTAAAACAGCCCTCCAATATTTCTGCTTATAATAAAGTATGTATATGTGTGTCCATGTATCATGAATGTGAAAACATGTATGTGATCACTTCAGTAAGAGTTACTGGATACACATGAAATCCTAAAAAAAAAATGAAATTAGATACCTAAACCTAAATTAGCATGAAGCTAAATACTGAAGATGAATGTGAAAAAATCCAGGCCCAGCACACTGGAGCCAGTTATTGTGCCTCTGCTCAGCCCATCCTGCTTCCAGGAAAAATTTCGAGCATTCCCAACCGTGCAGGATTTGAGATTACACCTGCATTCTAGACCAGGAGCTGACCTGCAGCATGCTAATGTCCTAGCCATCAGATTTTGTTCATTTTAATCAGCCCGAAAGTCCTGTCAGGGTTTTTGTTTGCATTTAATCACTTTCTTTTATCACTGCTTCCATAATAAGGGGAAGTTTTGATTGCTGACACATTCCATGGCAGCTGCTATGGGCTTACCACATCAATGTAAACAACTTTTAGTTGTTCATTATTTATGGGGCAAATTTTACCTGAAGTAATACAAAGCTACTCTAGGTTTTGTTTGTTAGCAAGTCATAGTCAGGTTTCTGAGTGTCACGGTCACCTAGCACAATGGCAACTATTATTAAAAATGTATCAATAATAGTCCCTGAATACATGCAATGTTAAGTAGCATATTGAAGCCTTTTTTTGTTGTTGTTTTTTTTAAGAGAGCGTATCACTTCTTTTAATTGCAAAGGGCATATGGCAAATCTGCCATGTGCAAATGCAATCATAAAATTTTCATAGATATCAATGTGAGTGAAGGATTAATCCAGGGGGACTAGTGTGATTATTTTGGCAAATACCATACTGCAAAAAAAAAAAAAAAGCTTTCAAATACAAATTCATTTCAGCAATTTTTTCCAACTCCAAAAAAGTAATACAAAATAAACCATTTAGGCTTTTTGTTTCAAATGACCTTTCTTGAAAAGTTCTAAAAGGGTAAAGCAATAAGAAGATGGAATGAAATATTTAGTTTCATGACAAATTAAATGTTTCAAGTCAACCCAAAACATTTCCAGGCCAGAAACCAAACAGAAATATCCCGTAATCCCATAACACTCATGAATAGTACTGAAACAGGTATGGGTTATAAATACGAACAAATTTTCAAAATGCAACACCATGCTATTCTGAATCCATTATCTTAATTTAAAAATTGTAAACCTGCATTGGTGTTCTGTCCAGATAGTAGTTTGGCTCAAGTCTAATGCAACTTTCCGTTGAAGTATTTGAAGAGCTTATTATAGCATAACACAAGAAGGAAAGAGTCAAGCTTGAGTTTCAGACAATTATTTTTAGAGCAAAATAAGACTAATGGTGTATGATGGCCTAAAAGACAATTCTGCACGATCCTTTGACTGCCTGTTAAGGCTTTACTCTGGTCTGCTAGTGAGAAACGTTACTATTAGCCCCAGAAGCTATCACTGAACCCACAAAAGCTGTAACCATGGAAGGGTTTGAAACAGCACCAAATCCACTCAAAACCTACCTCCCACTGCTGCTCTCCAACACAAGGTAGTGAAAAATTCTGAGAATCTTGGAGGGAAAGCACTAAGTTGTCAGTAGTGGCTGAAAGACCCTGGAGCAAGACAGGGACTGATTGGAGGCACAGGGTAGAGCACAGACAGCTGGGATGTGTAAATATAGGAGGAAATTTGTCTCCTTGTGCCTCTGAGAAGGGACACTTTATTTCACAATATTGAAAGGAGCAAGCTCCTGCCAATACAGAGTAAGAGCAGAACATATAGAAGGGCCCTATTTCAGGAATATCTAACGAAATTATACCTAACAAATAGACAAATGCTTCTAGAAAAAGCCAATCTCCATTCATGTGAAAGTATCAGTGATGTAATATACTATATACTATAAGGGTGGCATGCGGTAAAAAGAAGGAGTTTAATGCAAAGAAAATGCTGTCAGGAAACAAATGGATTATCCAGGGAAGAGCAGCCTGGACTCCACTGTAATAAGTTGTGATACAGCAGTGTGAAGTTAATGTTAGAACAAATCCAAACCCACGCAACACTGATTACTTTAAGTAGTACAGAAAAAAACCCTCCTTTAAATATATAAACTGTATAGAAATACTGTGGGCATATTTCAAGGGTATACATTACAGGAGGAAATGCAGACCTGAAATACAGAAATCTGTTAATGAAATTTAACCTCAGCACCACTACAAAATTACTCAGCAAAGGTGAAATCCTGCCTGAGTGTTCCATTCCACCACCCACTTCCCAAGGAGAGACTGGATCCTTCCTCTGCTTGCAGCGTAGGATGGGACTGCTTCCTTTCCAGTTTGCCCCTGCAGTGGAATAAGGTGAGCAAGTGTTTCACCTGCAGTCTTTCTGCCCACAATACTTTCAGATCCATGTCCTGCTTATCCAAAGCAACCCCAATGCTCATACAGAACTGGTCTGGTACTTAGATTCACCATGGGGCTCAGGAGGTAGTAGAGCCTCCCCATTTCATGTCTTCCCTACCTTGCTGGAAACCACAGCCATTTTGTGGGAAAGCAAATGTCGTTCTAAAAAGTAAATGCTGTCCTGTAAAATACTGCAATGCAGACACCACCACATCTGGTGCCATTGGATAGTTGCTAAAGTCATTTGTAAGAAACCCTGTGCCCTAACACACCAATCTTATTTCATCCCTGAACAGTTCATTAGAGATAAGAAAAGCAAAATTCAAATGGTTTGGTCTTGCTGTAAGACAAGTCAATTCCATAAAAGCTCTGCCTGCCTAGGAATGAGAAGACCAAGAAAAACAAATACCATAGGTAGCCTGGAAACAGAAGAGCCTCCAGGGAGCCACTGAGGTGGAGTGTCATCTGACAAGGCAGCAGGAGAGCTTGGGGGCTGTAAACACGTACCAAAAAAGTTGGGAAACAATTGAACTGAATTCTGGGCACCCACGGAGAGCGTGAAGTAATGGGAACCTCAGAAGGTTATCTAGCTAGGAATGGCAAACAGCAGCAAAACAGAGCTATGGCAACAGAGCCCAAGGGTGTGAGCTGGGGACTCACCAGGAATGTCACACTGTAAGGACACACACAAGCCAAACGGGGAAGCAGCTTTGTCCAAAATGAATTATTGCATACAGGGGGCTGGAATCACTCTGTGGGTTTTGCCAGTGAAATTCAGGCTTACAGTTTCATTCCCGTCTCTTAGGGCATGTCTACATTGCATTATTTGGCCTGAAGCCTGAGCTCAGGGGCTTTGGCCCGACCAGTCTCCTGACTGATTGTGTTAGTGTCCAAATTAGCACACAACCGGCATGCCTCCTTGCTGAGGGGCGGCAACGGAGAGCCGAGAGGTAGTAAGGAACAACTTCTTAACACACTTCTCATCTGGGTTCGGAGTCCACATGTTTCAGTGCTCCTCCTCTGCTCCAGTGCAGTAAGTATGGGTTAGTCCAAATCCCTGCAGCCCATGGCAGGGCAGAGGGAGTGTTTTCCTTCCATCAGGTAGAGCTGAGAGGCTCCAAGGAGTTTGGCTGTACCGCCTCTCAGCTGCTGCTTTCTGCTCTTAATGCAAATTTCTATGTTGACATCTCATCAAAACATCTGAGCACACCTCAAGTCCAGGAGGGCTGGATCTTTGCTTCTCAGAAGAGAAACCTCAGTGTCACTGACCAGGCTAAGGGCAATGACACTATTTATTTAACAGTGTGGATGGTTGGTAAATGGCAACATAAACATTGATTCAGGCCCAAGCCAAACACAGAATGCAAACCTGGCTCAAGTGGGGCCCAACTTACCAGTTATTTTACTCTGCCAAGAAAGCAGAATAGCAATTGAAGGGGGATAAACTGACAGTGGAAAAGCACAGCTAAACAAAAGGACGTATCTATAACACACCATTACTGCTGCAACAGAGGTAGAACCAAGCAAGCCTTTAAATACTCCTCAGATCATGAAGATACTAGTTATTTAATTCATATCAATCAGGACACAGCACAGCTGGATTAGCATCAACTGCTTCCACAAACTATTTAACTGGGTACGGTGCCCAGCAGTAAAGCTGCACACCTTACAGCCTTTTAAAAGAAACCTCTCCAGCCTCTTGCTGCATTTGCCTTACCTTTTGATGTTCTACCAAATACGTTCGCAGACAAGAATGTTGCCAATAAAAAAAAAAGAACAATAATTAAACACTGGAAGAATGCTGACTCAAAGTAAATGTCAGATTAGTGATTATAAGCATTTTTCCAAAAAACCCAGCTCCAAGAAACATAGTGTTTGGTAAGTAACAAGTGACCATGTGAACATTTGAGTCTGGTCAAATCACATCTTATTTTAGGCTTTAAAGGGTTGTTACAAACCGTGTATTTACTGACCAAGAATAACTCAGTGAGTAAAAGTGAAATAACAAGCAAATTTCAGAAAATTGTGATGTTTTCACAGGATTAATAAACAGAAAAGAAGCAAAAGTCACCAAATAAGTTACTTTTTTAGAAATCTAGCCATGATAATTAATTACAAAATTTACAGGCATGTGACAATAGACTGATTAGTTTATAATGTGCCTACCCTGAAATACAATTAATTAAGGAAAGACAATTGTGATAAGTAGCTGAGTTGCACAATGAAATTAGATCTTGTCTTTTAATTTTAAGAAATTCTATCCTCACCAGTCTGTCCAACCACTATCCAGGCCAATCACTACACTGCAAAATAAGAGACAACACGCTTCTAAAAAGGGTATAGAAAATAGAAATCCTTGTCAAAGAATTCACACTCTAATGACAAATAGCATACATCATCTTCACTGGCCCTGAAGACTGAGTGTTAAATACAGATATTATGGATCAATAACAACATTTTAAGCATAAGAAAGAAAATACTATACCCGAGACTACCACTTGCTAACCCCAGAGCAGACTACAAGGAAGGAAGGTAATGAGGAGAAATGTATCCGATGGAAATTAGATCTGCTGTTATTAGCCAATGTACAATATGTCATGCCTCAGTCCTATTTAACAGATTAACATGAAGCAAGTTATGCCATGACAGTTTCTCTTGCCAGAACTGAATGCAGCTAACGCAATACTTTCATATGCTGGAAACTGGCTTGACTTTAAGACCAACCATCTCCTCAGTGAAACCTTTCTCCACAGATGGGGGAAACGCACAAATGATAGCAAGTAAACAGTGACATGACATCAGAACTAGTAAAATCAGGCTTCCGTGACTGGATTCTGCAAACAGGGACAGAAAATTTCTCAGAGTTTGGGATATTTATAAAGTATTTCTCCTATATGGACACTAATGCCAAATAATATAAATAATGTATGAATTCAGCAAGTAGCCTTTTGCATCACTAGAAAGCTTCCAGGACATAATTATGGGACCTCTTTTATGTATACTTCTCTCATCTACTACCCAAACTTTTGGGAGACTAATGTTTTTCTGATCTCTCATTCCTGTGAAACTGAAATTAACCACAAAGTACAATCATTCAAGCCTTATTTCCTTTGGAAATCAGACTACAAAGAGGCATCTGGACTCAACTGCTTCTGAAAAATCTCACTCCATTCATGTTTCAAGCTTTTCAGTTCGTTCCTGCAAACCTAGGCAACTTGAATATTCACCTGAAAACCAGGCTTTTGGGGTTCTGATCACATCACAAACTCAGAAGACTCGGAGATTCATTAAATGCCAATGAAAGTACAGCACTGAAGTAAAGCAAGCATTTGAAATGATAGCACTAAAAACTTTGCTACCAAAATATCCCAATATATTTTTGGATTGGTGCCATTCCTATGTTGCAAATTCACAACTATTTTAGTTTTTTGCTTTTTTTTTTTTTTCTTCAAGGCTATCAACTCAATAGTTTCTTTTGGGGATTTGCTCATTTTGATGCTGTTTTAAAATGTATCTGCCTTTATACAAATGTTGGATATCTCAGTTTTGCTTACACATTTAGTGCTCAGATGATTTGCTCCAATGGTGCCAGTAATCTGTGAAATTGAAATATGCGACAAGAAGCTCATGCAAAAGCCATTCAGAAATAAAACCGAAAACTGAAACCAAGGCAAGGGACGATGACACGTCTATATCCACTTTACAGAAACACAGAAAGCGTTGGTGGCCTTTAGTTTACCAGCACTCGCACATACAAAGTGTGGGAGCTAGTTTATAGTTTAACCTTAACCATTTGCTCCAGCAGTCTCTATGCCTCAAAGGGGATCCAAACCTAGAAAACAGGAAGACTAAAGACATTAGGAAGTTCTACAGCTGTACCAGAACAGCTGGTGAAAACAGCTACTGGATCTCAAATAAGTATAGGAAACAAATTATTAGCCCCCTTTTCTGTGCCTACAGAGGGAGGAGGATGGGGAATAAAATAAAATTCAAAGAACATCCATTAATACAAGCAAACATGCAAAACCATGAAATTCTCAGGGATTAGATTCTGTCATGACTTAGCTTTCTGGAAAGCTGAGATCCTGAAAATCATCACACTTCTTAAACGAAGGCACGCTGAAATAATACTGGTATATTTGGTTTGGGGGGGAGTGTAATTTTCACTTCAAACATTAAAATGAGAAATGGGTCATTTAGAGGCTGATCAATGGACATTACATTAATGAAATAGTGCACCTCATTTTTCTTTTTCTTTCTTTTGACATTGAGTCTTGTAACATTCATCTAGAGAGAGACAGTGTGCACTCTATCAATATTATCTGATGATGATGATCCTTCTTTGATAAATGCATGATCTGAGGGATTTGGATATTTCCATGGCAACTTTAAGTTTTTGTTTGTCTAGTAAAGAAAAGCATCATCAGGAATATCAATGCCAGATCAGCTTTCTTTACTTGCATATAGAAAGAAAGAAGGATAGAGTGACAAACATGAAGGCTGCTATACTTGAGATAGACAGGTTTTTTAGTAGTATAAATTGGTTTCTAGCTACTCTAAATAAAAGCTGCATGCAACTTCTAACTCCCATCCATTCCCTGACCACTAATGTAAAAATTAAAGATGTGTAACTCATCTCAGTCTTGATTTGCTTGTACACACTCAAATATAGCTTCTAGACTCAAAATGCTAAGTGTTTAAGAGAAAAATAATTATGATATCATTAACTGCATCCCAGCTCCCTGAAAACCCCTTAATGTCATGATCCCTTAGTGGCAGCAGCGAAGATACAGGTTACTGGCTTCACTGTACACTGAGATTAGGTAAAAGTAAATAACAAATATTTTCTACAAAGGAAGGTCCAGGCATTTTTGAGAGTGAGAACAAGTGAAATACGAAGGATCAGGAACAAGAAAGCATGCAGTCATTGCTTTAGAAAGGTCTTTGTTTTTGCTTAGAGCCAATGGTTAATAAATAAGCCAGTTACAATAAGTATGTAATGGTACAATGGGTCTGGAGGTACAGAGTGAGTGGGACTATGCACATTCACCACCCACATACTAAAATGGATCATACCCCACAGCATCAGCTTTAATCTCACCATGTACAGCAACGGTCTTTGGTATTCCAGAGCGGAAAGGTATACCTTGCCATAAGCAACATAACGTCTTTAGCAACTGAAATGTTCTAGCCTGTATCATTCTTGCTGTGGTAACATTCTGTATATGTACATTTCTTTTGATGGGTTTTACATGCAAAAAGGGTCCTAGCAAATTTTAATTAATTTCCCAGTGCTGTGATAAGTATGTTCAGATGATTCTATTAACAGTGTTGTCTCCGATTTGATAAAGGAGACATACACCAGGCATACTTACATATTTTAAAATGGTATTTTCTCACAGTTTGCCTTATGAGCAGTTGTAAACTTGGAGTAAAATCTGTTTCCTGCCAAATTTTCCATCCTGTTCCCCATCTCACTTGTTTATGAACCCGATTTATTATGGGTAGACTCCTCAAGGATACATTCTATGGCTCTTATTAGTTTATTTTTAGTAGGAGTAGTATAATTTTTTTTGAATACTTGAGAAAGTTAAATGGGGCCAAGTTATTCAGTGGTTTACAATGACATCATTCTGCCAGGCTCCAACAGAATATTGGCGATTTAAAACAGCTGCTGATTTAGTTCATAAAAGAACTTGAACAGCAGGTAGAAGTATTAATTACTCATTGTGAAAAATGAAGTCCAAGAGCTCAAATCCTTCCCTATATGAATGAAAAGGGGAGTCTGCTTTAAATATATTTTATGAATAATGACTTAGCAGACTGGGTTACTACTTGCACTATTGTGGTTGATCACAAAAACATATTATTCCTGGAAAAATAAGTCAGTGCAACACCATACTCTCTCTACAGCTCAAGAGAGGGAAGGAGTACACCAGAGGAAGCAGTCTCTCGTTTGGTGGAGAAGGAATCCCCACGTTTGAGCTCATGGTTTAAAGGCTGGGGTTTGTATTCTACACTAGTCAGTGGTAAAAACGCACAAACTGTTTCTGGAGATTTCCCTCTTCCTATGTAAATAGAATATTTGAAGGAGAATAGGAGTCTCTGTTTCTCTCTGACCTAAGGAATATGAAGCAGAACAGTTCTGAAACATGGGGAGGAGAGAGACCACTGATCCTCAACCTCCCTGTACCAAAATAGGTTAGAGCCTGCTGGACCAAGCAGCTGAGGTCACACTTTGAACTGTACATAGGATCCAATTTCAAAGTTTGCAACACAGGGCAGGAACTCCATCCAGGACAGATTTACAAGAAAAGCTAAATGGACAATCTTACTACTGCTTTCCCAACTTGCCTTTGGAGCTCGCAATAGCTGTGCAGTTGGTTCCCCTCACGCGTCACTGAGGCTGCATATTTCCCGTTGCATTTACAGACATAACTGATTGCAGGGAAGGATTTGCAGACCCACTGTGGTTTGTGCAGAGCCTTCAGTCTGCTGAGCTTTCAGCAGGCAGGTGAGCTGGGCTCTCGCAGACCACCAGGCATTTCAGTTCTGTCAAAGCACAAGTACCAGCCACATTTCTGGCTACCTAGCAGCAGCAGAGCTCGATGTGATGCGGTAGCAGAACAGTGTCAGGGGAGCTTTTGAACGTCTGTCAGAAAATAGAGTTAGGCACCTCCCTGAAGCACTGGAAGTAGAACAGAGGTTTGAGAATTGCAGTTTGCGGTTTAGGAACTTATATTGGTGTTCAAAGGGGTGCATAACCTTCAAGCTACTCTTAGTGGAAACTTAGGCCCTTTTTAAGACAGTCCTAAACAAACCAAAAGTGGCCCAGCCATTTTAGTATAGTTGTTCCACCTGAGCTGATTTACCTTGCTTATACCAAAAAGAATTCACGCACATCTATTTGTCCTGTCAGGAATGCATCCTTGTTACCAGGTTGTAACTGTTTGTTGTGTCACTTCCACATCCTTTTTCTGAAGCTGTTGTGTAGGCATTTCCACCTACCTCTTGGGCTAAATTAAAGACAGCATGCTTAGTGACAAAGAGGTGAAGTGTTTTGCTGTGGACCCAAAAGCCTTGCTCAAAGCTTTGTTCAAGGTTTGCTCACCTGAAATGCTAACCCCAGCTGATTCAGCTGTCAGTGAACACCTGGTTATTACAGCTGACCACACATCATTCCTCCAGGTGTTGTTCGCCCTGATGGGCTACATATTCTAGAGCGAGTCTCTGAACTCTGGAAAAACCTACTTGCTGCCTCTCCTAACTCCTGCATGGTGGTTACAGACCTTCTTAAATCCTTTTGTGGAGTTTTGTCCTTAGGGACCTACATTCTGTCCGAAACATCTGTGCCGCTGAGTTTATTGCACAGTCAATTGAAAATACTGCCTGTTGTTCCAGAGAATAACTTGGATTAAAACTGTAGGCTTCACGGGTCTATGATACTCAGGGGGATGAGCTGAGATAATCAAATAATAAACCATTTTATCTAAAGTTGATGAAGTGAACCCTGTTCACATCTTTCTGTGTCTCTCAAGAAAGGAAACATATCTGCATTTATGAATTCTTCATGAAATGACTTGGGCAGGCTGGGGGAAAATATCTTCACACCATCATACTGCTGATACAGACACTATTACCATAACGGCTGTGAAAGTCAGGGCTCTATCTAGCAGAAAATTTCCATCAGCTCAATTAACTGCTGTTCAGTAGTCTCTGCAGATAGGATGATTATCAGCAGTTGTTGCTGGGGACACAGGACAGTTCACTTATAGATCTGTTAAAGTCAAACACAAATGCTATCAGTCAAGAGAATCAAGCAGATTGCAGATGCCCCTTGGAAAATAAAGCCTCCAAGATGCTAAGCAGTGATGGCTACTTGCTAAAGAAATAAGCCAGTGTGTGCACTGTATAGCTCATATTAAGCTGCAGGAACATGTTCTCATATTCCTTACTCAGAAAAGTCCAGACAGTCATGTCTCAGCCTGAAAACCTTTTAGAAACACTGATGAAAATGACTTTCCATCATCAAAAAAGTATTCACACCTCAGCAAGAAGCTAAATAAGGACACTGTTCTGGGAGTGTCCCAGACACTGAACTATTGTTTTTAATCCTCTTACTTAAATACGCACAAGCACAGAAATCTCCTAAGGTGCTTAGTGCTGCATTTGACAGAAACAATCCCTGCCTGTACAAAGGTAAGGGAAAAGGAACTAAGCAGACACGCCTGCATTTGTGAGTGGAGAAAGTTCATGGACTGGGTCAGCAGACTGTACACACAAAGCAGATCAGCGCACACAGTAACAGGCATCCTGCCTGCTTTCTGACAGTATGGCTGGAGATATCTCAGGAGGCTCATACACAGTCTGGGTTTCAGATCCCAGGAGGTACAGGGGCCTCATGTGCAATTCTAAGCTGGCCTTTCCTGGCAAATCCACTCAAGAGCCACAGCATGGAGGAAATCATCCTATGAAGCAGATTCTAGACTAACAGCAAACTCTTTTTGATTCTTTTGTTTAGGTTTTTTATGGCTTTTTGTTTCTGAAAAAGGTCATCTGAACTCAGCAGAATTTCTGCTTGCAAACTCTGCTACACAAAAGCAGCTGGATCCACCCAAAACATCACTGTTTTTCAGAGCAACTTAAACAAGCAGCCTAAGCAAGGATAAAAAGACAGCTCTGTACATCTGTTTGCTTGTCTTTTCTCCCATTCTTTTATTACTGTCGCTGTTTCATGCTGCTTTTATCTTTCATCCTCATTCTTTATCCATTGTATTTTTTCCTCCTTTTTGAAATTTCACCTACACTGCCATCTCCAACTCCTCTTCCCTACCTATGCTATTTCAGGAGTAGTTTTTGCACACTACAGAGCCACCCTTTAGCTAGTGACACATATATTGGAGGCACAGACTTTCCTCTTAGGTGTTGGATTTGGGATTTCGCTTGGACTTGCACCAAAATAGCAATCTGGATTACTGAGATATAATGTGAGGAAAAGGTGAGACCAAACCCAGGTGAATGACTTCAAATAGTAAATATGGTTTGGGTTTAGGTGTTGGTTTTGCTGGTGCATGCATTTGTTGGGGGGGGGGGGGGAGCAGGAATATTGGGTTTGTTGGTGGTTTTATTTTTAAACTCTTTTCTGCAGCTACAGTAGGTTAATATTAGGAAAAGCAACTGAATACACAACCATAAGTACTTACAGGGTCAGAAAGGTACAGTATCTTAAAGTTTATGAGTATATAAAGTATAGGAGTGAGGATAGATAAGCTGCAAAGCAAAAATGCAAACCCAATCAAGCCCAGTTGCTGCACTTCCCAGTCAGGGTCACAAAGATACAGTTATGGGAAATCATGGCATACAAGACTGAAAAAAGACCAAATGTCTATAAAGTCACTACAAACCATTGTGAAATCTTGGGTGGGGTTAGCTGGTTTTAATATCCTAATTCAGATTTTCTACCTCTATAAAAATCTTTTTCTAGGCCAAATTCTCATTGCGAACATCAGAAACAGCAAAAGTACATACGCACAGGCATCATGAAGAACATTTGTGCAACTTCGAAAAATGTCAGAAAAGAGCAGAAAATAAGTTGTGTGATGAGACCTAGAAAACGTGTTTGTTCCTGGTAGCTACTCCTTAGCAGCCATCAGCTCTTCTGTTAAACCAAACATCAAAGGTCTGAAATTCCACAATGACTTTTGATGTCGGCACAAGTTCAGTAGGTAAAGTTGAAGACTTGTCACATAAGCAGTTTATGCCAATTATAAAGCATAAAAAAAGAAATCACACACATGCAGGCATATGTTCATTATTAAAACAAGTCTACCAGCTCTTCTCTTCTGAATGTTTGGCTTATTTTATGAGAAAATAAAGATGAAAAATAGCTCCAGTTTTCAAGGTAAAATGCTTGAAAGAAACAAATAAATGTCAGTAGTCACTTCACCTACATGTATAATCTTCCTGGACTCCTTTTTCAACTGAACCCTACTGGTACATCCTTCACCTTAACCCTCACCTGCCCTCCCCATTTTTCTGTAATGGATACATTTTTTCTCTTCAAATACAACAGCTTGGGTTTCTAATTTTTATACCATTGCCCAACGCACAAGTTGGTGCCCTGTGATACTCAATGCATACAATAATTTTCCCTCTGCATTAAAAAAAAAGACTATAGGTTGTCTAAACTTTGCCTATCATGCATCTTTTAACTGTCCCTTAATACTGCTAACACTTCACAAGGCTGTAATTATCCCCAAATGAGCAAGTGAGAAGGCCCCCAATTGGTGCAAATAAGCATAGTTTAAAAAAAAAAAATCCAGAAGTTTTCACAGGCAAAACCTATGTCATCTTAAAGTTTATGGGTATATAAAGCACAGGAGTTAAGATAGATAAACTGGAAAGGAAAAATGCAAACCAAACCAAGCCCAGTTGCTGAACTTCCCAATCATGTGATGGGGCAGAGTGAGGAGGACTGTGTTTATCTGAAATGATGCTTAATGTACTCATTTTTAACTTCAAGTGAAACTTTCTAAACCATCTTAACAATTTGGTACCCACAAGTGGTGTGTGAATTTCTTGTTGAAAGAGCTTTCCCATGGGGAATACTGATGTATTAATATCTCATGGAATTGGTGTGACATTTTCCCAAGACATGCAGACTCCTGTTGGAAACAACTGGTTTCCTTCCACCTCACCTGATACGCTTCTGCAAACCCACCCTCCCAGATATTGCATCGGACAGCAACCTGCCACAATGACTGCCGAAGCAAATCACAGGATAGTGCTTGGAAGCCCTAAAATCATAGCTGGCATACTCAGAGCTTCCCGATTTCCCGCCACACATTTTGGTGCCTGACCACCATCACAACTCCAACCTGAGCAACTCTAACTTCAGGGAGCTTCCCAAACCACTTCCAATGGGACAGGAGCTTCCTAGGGTGTCTCAGGGAGCCATGGCAGAGCCAGGAGTCAGAAGTTATGGCAGCTGTTGATTGTTTCACTTGGGAAAACTCAAACCACATTTTTTTTATTTTCCTGAACTGAAAATTTTCCCATTTTGCTTTGAATGGAAGATTTTGAAATGTCACTTTTTTGTTCCAATTCAGCACAAAAACGTACTGGAATTCACGTCTCCTCCAGCACTCCTCCCCATCACAAAATTTCTGAGTCTCAGCCAGTTCTTCTGTCTTCAATGTCCTTATGCCTTTGAAAACCACCCTCTAAGTTCTCCCTCTGATGAAACAGTAAAAGCAAATATGTGCAACTACTCAGTCAAATACCAGATGTTTAAGTATTCTCATCATATTCAACACGTATCTGTCCAAAGGTTTCACTTCACAATATTGTAGGAATTACTGTTCTTCATACAAATGCCGTATTAGAATGCTGGGAAGATAATTCATGCATAAATAAGAGCATTTATGGTTATTCATTTTTTGGTACTTGGTGTCCATTGTTCTTCTTGTAAAACAATTTTATCAAGCAAATAGCAGTCTAGGATTTCTGTGACCAACCACTCACTACACATAATGAACAGTGAACGAAGCATGCAGCCAATATAAGTAAAAATTTCAAAATTTATTTCCCCAAATTGATCTGTAAACAGTAGAAAACAAAGTTATTCACAAAAAAGTTGAATGTACAGAAAAATAGCAAAAACTAACTGCTAAACACACTGCTACGACCAATTCTTTGACCTGCTTCAGTAAAAAAAGCAGGCCGCAGTGAGGAATTAGCCCTGCCACCTCTCCCTGCTACCAGGGCATGCCCTGCCGCCTCGGCTGAGGAGAGGCTTTTCTGCAGCTGCCTCTGGTCTCCCACTGCTCCCTGGATCGTGGGAGCTGCAGGGCTTCTGGGGAACACACCATTTGTGCTGGAAAGTATCCTAAGGCTTTTGAAATCCCAGCTGCCACAGGCAGCTCTTGGGAAAACAGGATCCATACAATCTTGGTGCAAAATTGTGTCACCACAAAAATAACACAAAAGGTTTCTGTGCCATGGTAATCGGATCCCATCTACAGCATTCGCTTTAAGACAAATAGGAAGTGATGAATGAGACTCAAATTCTTTTTGGTATGCATCAACAGCCTGGATTTCATTAAGACCAGAGATATGGATAAGGAATGCAGTGGCCATAGCTTCTGAGTAGTTCTCCTTCTAGTATTTAGCAATGAACTCAGGTATCTGCTATTTGTTCTGGGTAATTGCATCATGTAGGCTAAGATGAAGGCCAGGTAAGGCACAGTATTCTCTCTGCAAGCATCACCCAAGAGGGTGATGTGGCAGTGACTTCTCTGTGCACTCTGCTCCACTTCACAGCAACATCCATTCCTGGAATAATTGTACGTTCTTGGCCTCACATCTTTCAGTGCTTCAGAACAACATGGAGGGCTGTTGGCTTTTATCGACAGATTAAGGTACCGAGCAGCTCACAGTATTACGCCCTATCAAATGTAAGAACTGCCAGCCCCTAGCTAACATATGTTTGCTATCCAAGTCCTTTTAACATTCACTACCCACCCCACCCCCCCACTCCATTTTCAGGAGGAGAAGCCACAGGGATCCCCTTGCACAGGGAAGGCGTAAAAGGGAGACAATATGCAGGAGGCAAAAAGCAGACAATGAGCTCACGAGCTCCTCTGCCTCAAATAACACCTGAAAAGTCCTTGGGGAAAAAGAAGGGGAAGCAGAAATAGCATGTTTCTGTTGATCTTTGGAATCCTTCCAACTCTGGCTTTTCAACTGATTCAGATGCATTGCAGAGTATTAGTTATGGGGTTTAGCAGGGACATGTCAGGCTCCAGAGATGCAGTAGCAAGCTGTGAGGCTGTTTGGCCCACTCTGTGCTCACCTGTTTCACACAAGGAAACACAGAGCACAGCCACTGCCCCAGTGAGTCAGCGCAGGCTCCTTCTGCAGGGGATCCTGGCAAGCAGCAGCACAGCCACTGAAGCTGAGGTCAGTGTGTCAGAAGTCAGGCTGCGACTAAGCATTATATATCCCATAGAAAACAAAAGCAAATTTTCTACCATTCTGAGAAATACATATAGCTGTCCGCACCACAAAAGCCTCAGAGGATTACTTATCACAAATCAACAAGTCCACCCCAGAGCCACAGTCAGAACAGCTTTGGGCTCAGTCACAGCCCATCAGGGGCCATTTTTGGCAAGAGATGAGTCTCCTCCCTGTTTGAAAGACACCCTCAAACACAGCCATCGGTGTCACATCAGAGAAACTTTTGGATGAGAGGGGATAGCAAAACTTTCACACAGGCTCTCCCAAGAGTTGGTATTAGCTTTTAAGCAGTTGTGCTTATGACAACCCCACAGGAAGTGCAGGAATATAGCATAGGAAGGATACTTGCTGCTTAGTATTTTACACACTTAAGAGTGGCTCTAGTCCCTTGGGAATTTACAGGTTAAACCTCGGATTGTCAACATATTTCCAAGCCAGGCATATATTTGCAGCAGCAAAACCAAACATAATATGAAACTGTAAACTCAAAAATTGGGCAATAATCAGGTCTGGTGGAATACCATAAAAGATATGTGTTAAATATATTATTCAGCAAATTTGACGGATTTAATAATTTCAGTGCAATGTAATATATTTATTATTTTATTGCTGAAATAATTATCTGTTGAAATGTTGTTGCTCAAGTATTTCTGAGCAATTGTAATAATATTAGTCAAGACCAAAACAAGTATTATAAATCTAATTGTTCTAAGAACTGGAACATTAAAGTTCACCAAGCCTGGCTGTTGGCAACTACATTTATTTACCTTCTGGTTTCTGACAAGTGACTTTCAGAAACCTATTAAAGGTGCTTTTGTTTTCAGAAGTGTCCTGTTATAAGATGCAAAGTATGCTCATTCTCTACTGCCATTAAGGGCAACTTTCCAAAGAACATCAACACTCTTTCATTGTTGGAATACTAAAACTGCTTTTCCTAGAGGATGTTATGCTGCTATTTATTCACTTATACAGCAGATCTATCATCTTTTTTGTGGTATTCCACTACTCACATTAGTGTTTTCTAAGGTGCTTCTAAGAGCAGAGAAGTTCCCTGTGGACTTGGATCATTTCTGTTAGTTTCTCAGGAAGCCACTAAATTGGAGCACTTAGTGTAGAAAATCAGATCCTATGCCTTATTTAATATGTGTTTATGTTGTATTGGAATAAAGAAATACACTACAGATAGTGAAATTCTGTTCATTAGCTTGTATTTATGATCAGACTACAGCTGTAGCCTTTGGGCTAGCTGACATACTTGAAGTGTTTTCTAAAATAATAAGTACATTGGAGAAAAACAGAGTTAGCAAAGTGAAGCCAAATTCTAAGATGGTTACAACAAATGCTACCCTTATTTACTCTGTTAACTTCTTTGGAGTTGAGCTGACTTTAATTAAAAGCAGAATTTGGGCTGCATACTTTGATGTTAAACATATGTTGATACACAGAAATAGAGCACAGTACCAAGTTGTTCAATGTTGTATAGACTCCCACTAGCAAACCCACGTGACATAACACAGTGTGTCATGTCAGGAAGACTTAACAGCACAGGTCCAGTCCAATCCAGTGGGATTAGCCTAACCCAGGAATCTCAGCAAGGCCTATAGCTGGAGAGCCCTTTGCTGCTGGAACGCAGCACATCCTGCCTTGGAACATAAACCACGCCACCAGTGCTGTCCTTCCCCTCCACTTCCATGTCCATGCAAATGGGGTCAGTTCAGGCTCACTTCCAACAACTAATTCAGACTTGTCCTAAAGTCTCAGAGGTGCAAGCTGCCTTTTTGTTGTGCCTCTGTGAAGCACACAGTAGCTCTGACAAGTAGTGACAGTTCAGGATACAACTTCAGGAGAAATACTAGCTAGTGGTAAACTAATGTCACCACTGATTGCTACAGAACGGACAAATCTATGATTTATTTCAGAAGATGTTGAACATGTTACATCTGCAAAGCCAATCTACTGAAAGGTAGAAAATGCCTGAAATAAGATTGCCCAGGAAACAAGTTTATTAAATGAAAGAAACAACAGAAACTGTCGTGCAGTTGCAAAGGCAGGGTGACTGAACCCCACGAGCACTACACTGAGCCAAATGCAGTGAAAGCACAGCCTATAGCATCTTCTATATTGGCCAGCCACTGGAGGGAAGATATTGTAAGTGCTTTGATAATTCAAATTTGTATGACAAACAAATTCAAGTCTCAGGAACACTTGAAATCACCCTTACAAGACATGACTTCCGTGATCACTCCCAGTATCCTGTCATAGTTCCTGCCTTCTTTGTGATCCAGATGCCACTCCATCTACCCAAGCTTTTGTCTCACTACTGTTTTCAGCTAATCAACTCCCACCCCAGTTCTCTAACACCTTACTTGTTCTCATTTATCCCTCATTCACAGTTTTTCTGACCATGTCCTTTTCTTCCAGTTTACCCCCCACAATCACTCACTGGTTTCCACTTGCAGTCTCAACCTGACCTCGTCAGAAGTGAACTTGCCTCATGATGCAGCCTCAGCTTCCCTTAGTTTGCACAGCCCTTAATCCTGGTATCCTCACCCTTCTCCCACCAGTTCTGCTCCTTTCTTTTCCTCCCTGCAACAGAATCAAATTTTTCTATCTGATATGCTGTCCTGCATCTGCACAGCCAGAAGAGGTGAACACAAGGAGAACAACCACAGCATCTGGATGCCCTGGAGTGATGCTTAGGGCAGCACTCAACCTTAGATGAAGTCACCTGCTTCTACTGAGCAATTCTGAACCGAAACATTTTGATATTTAACTTTGAACAAATTCATATTAGGTCAATGTTCTCAAAGGAACAGCAAAAGCTATCCCAGAACTACCTCTGCCAGATTTGCAGTTCTCCTAAAAGCATAAAAACACATTGGTAGAAGAGAAAGTGGGCAAATTCCTTTTTACTTGAGTGAATAAGAAGATATTTCAGCTGAAATACAGTACAGGCAAGGGGACCTCACACACACACGTTATTAACTAGTCAAGAATACATTTATGGTGGAATTTAGAAAGTTTCTAATCAAAGAATCACAATTTTAAAAAGAACTTCCTGGCAGGTTCCTCAACCTTTCCACATCCTGGCATGAAGAATTATAGGATGTACTTTCCTGAATGACTTTACAGAAAATCAGACCCAAAGGCTTAAGATGACCTTTCCTTCTCCCAAGAAATGCAGCCTATAGCAAACACTCAGCATGAAATTTTTTACCCTAACAGATAATGTAATAAGACACTTGTAAGGGGGAATAATTTTGATGAAGCATGTTAAACAATCTTAAACATCACTGTTGCCATCAGATCTGCCAAAGAGATGCAGAAGAGAAAACTGCAAATGCAAGAGAGAGGGGAAGCAGATACTACATGAAATCACCAATGGTTTTTGAACAAGTCCTAAACTGCCAATACCAGCCGCTGATCAAACCCAGTTTTGCCAGGGATGTGATGATGCTGTGACACAGTTAAAGCATAACTTGGATGCACAATATGTAAAGATGCAGACACACTGATCATCAGGAAAAAAAAAAAAACAAACTTCTTAGTGTTTACTGGGCTGCAGGCCCAATAAATAATACTTCATCATGGAATTCAGCATTAAGCAGTGGGTCATACTGCCTCACTGACTGGAAAGGGTCTGGTTTAAAAGAAAACTGGTCTGTTCGTCCATTGCCTCTTTATGTTTGACAAATGCCTGAGTGTTTCCTGGAGATACAGAGGTTGTGCTCAAACATCAGGTATTGTAAGACATGGGGAATCATGTAAGAATTAGTGAAATGGTGAAAACCCCAGAGGCATGACCACAGAAAAAACTGAAAAGAAATCTGATGTGCCTACATTAACATTTGACTAATGTGAAACAATTAATTAGTCTTTCAGATAGAAAACACACTCATTAAAGATTTAGCTGAGGCATACGAAATCACAGCAGGCATATTACAAGACCTAACCCCTCACTAGCAAAGAGCAGGTTTAATATTCCTGATGTTTTTCAAACAAAGCAAATGGGGGCCAGATGTTATTTTTCTCTTTCCAGTAGATAAAACAACTGAAAGTTGATTGTACTTGTGTGAAAAATTATTTTCTAATCGGAGATTTTTTTTTTCATGCCTTTGGATTTGAAACACCTAGTATCTACCATGCAATAGTTAGTCCAAAATTTAATTGAACTCCCTGCCTTCCACCTGCACATCATAGTTTGTGTGGAAAAAGCTTCTCAAATAGTCAGTTTTATTTTTAAAAATGCCTTGTTCCTTTTTGGTTTTTCTGCCCATTAATGAAGCAGAAGCCTACATATGCTAGCATAGGCTACTTGGACTAAGATGCTGATATGTACGAATGTGGTACTGGCCCATTTTACTATTTATTTTCTTAGAGTTTAAAATAGTAAGGTCTAGACAGTATATTGTCCATATACTGATCTGCACAAAAATCCCTTGCCTATGCATGTGTGGCTAAGATTAAAATCCTCATTTTCAGTCCTCAAATGTAGGCAAGTTACGGGTATAACAATGTTGTCAGCAAAAACTATCAGTGTACCAGTTACATATTT
Source organism: Falco biarmicus (assembly GCF_023638135.1). Lineage (NCBI taxonomy): Eukaryota > Metazoa > Chordata > Aves > Falconiformes > Falconidae > Falco > Falco biarmicus. The sequence continues at coordinate 19,317,348 of NC_079300.1, read as the reverse complement.
CATATAGAAATATTTTGTATTCTGAGAGAAAGGGAGACATGCAAAAAAGCAGCATCGGTTCAGTCAACAACAAACAAGAGGGGCTAGACTGCTCACACAGTCTTCACCACTTACCAAGCCTACCCTACAATACCTTTGATCATAAATACCTCTGTGAACAAGCACTGGTCTCTCCAAGGGATTACTTTTCTGCAAATTACACAGACCCTCAAGCCTTTTCACCTTCTTTTCTGCCCCTGCTTAGACTGGGGGCTCTGCAGGGAGCAACCTCCACTGCCTGTACAGCACTCAGCACACTGCCTGTCCTCTTCCATTTGAGATCCTTGTGCTGTTCCCACTGCCACATATGGGTGCAGAATAAAACAAGCTTGCTGACACCTCTGTGTGTATGTGACTGTGATGATAGTGTGGCAGGAAACTTAGCACATTCTGAATGTACTTGTGAAAATCCCGATCTCTGCATGCTGGCATTTAGACTTATAACATTTTTAAGGAAGCCAGTGTGATTACCAAGGGCAGGTCACAGTGTTCTGGGTATGGAGGCCTCTCGTCCGTGCAGAAGTGCACCGCTTTTTGACCTTCCTCACTTCAGATGCTACTAAACTGCAACAAAGCCTGCTATCTCATCCCTGCCACCACCATCTGCAGCCCTTTTCTTCTTTTCATGTTACTCAGGAGACCCTCTGGTATTTTTAGGAATATCCATTTACTCTTTTCAGAAAAATATCTATGGGAGCATGCCAAAGAAATACTCTACAAACCTAGCAGATGCATTATGTGAAGACACCTTGCAGCCATTAAACGAGGTGACTGATCTCAAGCCCATCACTTCCCACTTCTTTTCACATCATCATGATTTTTTGACCTCCCAGTCTATACCCTTTAACAAGGATTTAAATACACTAAAAACACCACAACACTCACTGCCAGCAGTTTGCCTTAAATATTTTTCAATTTCCCACTGTAGGTTTCATTTTATTCTCTTACTGTCATTTATAATGGCTTCTTGGCATCCTGTTTCCTAACAGCATACTATTAGCACTTTACTATTGTAATCCCTTCTTTAGCTGCCTAACCCAACATTAGTATTAGCATCAGCGTTATCGTGTTATCATGTAACATAGCTGCATGAAAAATTACAACAGTTGTGCAGCAGTTACAGTGTAATTACTTAGTGCCACTCAATGTGAAGTGCTGCAGTAATAGGTTGTATAACCAATTAAATTTCTGAATTCTGCTCACATAAGAAGCCTCTGAAACAATGTCACCATAGAGGTTTCTCAATCCTGTCTGCGACTGATTTGCACCAGTGGTGTACGAAAGGGAGCCAAAACCTGAGGTCGGCTCGTTTTTCCCAATACTTCCAATAGCAAGGAGAACATACTACTATGGTTTTGTGAATTGCTGCAGTTATTAAAACTGATGTCAACAAAGAAAACAAAAGTCATCCTTGGGGGGGTGGGGGGGGTGTGGAAGTGTTTGATGACTAAATGTACAGTCTCCAGGGGTGTTCTTCAGCCTTAGACACAAAAAGCAGACGGAAAAGAGTAAACTACTTTTTCCAGCAGACTTTTATAATCAAGTTACTGTTTATGAATATAAATTGTATCCAAAAGAGAAATGACTAAGCGTTCTGATGTCTATTCACTGGACTTGTACAGTGTCTGGGCACATCTGGAGAACTACTTCAACAGGCTGCTTTCATACATGGAACAGTTTTCTTTCTTGAATAACAATGTTTTCCATTTTCCTGACACATTTTTGTTAATAAATACTGTGGGAAAATGAAAATGTAGCATTATTATAACACAAATGCAACGAAGACTTTTGTAACCAATTTGCATTGGTTAGGATTTAGTTATTTTCTTTATTAAAAATTAAAATTAATTAATTTAATTAAAAATTAAAATTAATTTTAAAAAAAGATTTAAAATGGCTACCAACTTTGTAATATACGTGTAAGATTCACATGCATCATTCACAAAACTTGACAAAATATTATTCTGAAAAACTTGAAAGATTCAAATTACAGTTACCTTTGGAAAGGCAGAAACTCCAGGATATGGATTTTCATACTATGGGAAAGTGCCCGCATCTGTATTTTGTTACTAGAAGATATATACACACAGAGAGAAGACAGATATATATACTTTCTAGAAGATAGATACAAGTCTAAACAACAAGATTCACAGTCCTCAGTTCCTTCAGAATTCTTAACCTTAGATTGCCAGTTAATAGCAGCAAAAGAGAAAATTGTGGAGATTTTACTATCCATATCAACTAGATGCTTGTGATCTTTCCTCTGAAGTTTAGCACTTGCCTGATGTAAATTGCTGAAGTAAATTTCCTGGGCAACCGTCAAAGGCTACGTAATAAATTAATCTACTAAAAAATGTGGTGGGTTGTTCATATGAAGCTGATTTTTATAATTTGTTTATATTGGACCAGTTTCCCGTTGGTTACTTGGTACAACTCATGTTTGATTCTATAAAATTTTATAGTACACTACAATAACAAACCAATCTTTATCCTTAATTGGTACAACACTATGTTCAAGACAGTAACATTAGCATCTATCCTGAGAAAAAGGAAAACTGTAGTCTCTATAATGCTACCTTATGGAAAATTTTGCAAATGCTAACACACCTAGTGAATGTCTCAGACTGAAATGTGATTGCTGTTGCATTTCTGTAATTAGAAGTTTGAAGCTGCTCCCTTATTTAACTTCTGCTCTCTCCTCTCATTGGGAGCAGACAAGAGAGACAAACATGTTATTTTTCACTAAAATAAGGGAGATCAGTAGGGAATTTAGTATCCACTAATTAAACATGAAAACTAAAACCTTAGGATTGTCAAATATCAAAGGAGGCAACACGGATTGGGGATATAGTATTGGAGTTGGGTTTTTTTTTTACTTCATTGGTTTTTTGCTTCCGCCTTTTTTTTTTTTCTTTCTCTCTCTAAAATGACATAAAAATAGCAGCTGGAAAGTAAATGTTTTAAAAAGTTTCATAGGATATATATATTATTAAAAAAAAAAGTGAAATATCCCACAGAGGAACAGGGAAAATGTTTTTCAATAAAACTTCATTCTGGCTGGGGGAAAAAAGTTACCTTCTCTCCATAACAAATAGTTTTGAATCATTTGCTGTACTGCCTGTATTAACAGTACCACATTATGAGGGATCCCAGTGAACTGAGGGCCAGTTGTGAGGAAAGTGGCTACAGCATATAAGGTTGGTGGAATCAGCTAGAAGAGTTTAATTAAAATTAGATTATTGATTTGTGATTTAGAATAGGCCGTCAATATCTGACAAAATCAGATACCAGGAAGAATTAAGGCATTTTTTTCTCTATTGTAATTACCCTTTTAAATAAAGTTCTTCAAGAGAAACAGTAATCCTTCTATAAAAATTAGATGCTGCTTCTTGAAAAATGCCAAGACCAAATTTAGAACATGGTCCAACTGAGAAACTCCTTTTGCTTCTGAAAGGTTTTCTAGCTGCAGAATGATAATAGGTCATAGTATTTGTACTACGTGCACATGTATGAAAATACATCAATGGGTAGTGACTAAAAGAGAATTACAGAAATAAATTTAAAAAAAAAAAAAACCACAACAAAAAAAAACACAACAGAATGAGACTTCATATCAAGCTCCCTAAAAAGAGGTATTAATTTCAATCTCTGAGTTAACAGAGTAAAAGTCCCCATAAATGAGTGAAGATTCAACTTGGTCAGCAAGTTAATTTGAGCAGAAAATCATAACTTCTACACTTTAAAGTGATCATCTTGCCCATTTCTCAAGGGAAGTCAGTGATCGCTCTGACTGAGCCCATAGACTGGGCTTGGAGGTGCCCAGCTCATATTGAAGTCTACTTGTGTTCCTGGTAGGAGTTCTTCACCTACCTCCTGAGGAACTGCGTGCAATAAGCAAGTTATCATGCTGACTGTAAACATTCCTATGGAAACTGTTTGAAAACGTGGAGATCACAGCTTTTCCTTTCAACCACACAATGGGAAGTGTTACAGTTATTAAGCAAGACATAGTTCAGTACACAGCTTAATTTGAAGAGGAAAGATGGTCAGGTCCCAGCCTACCACCTGCCAGGACAGCACATATCTACAGATGCACAATGTCCTCGTGCACCTCTGAAGAGCTGTTGAAGCTGTGCCACTTTGCAAAAGAGGAATCAGTATTTATAGGGCTAAAGAAAGACATCACAGTAGTGCAAACAAGAGAGCAATATCCCAGAAAGAGCTTATGTGTATTTCACTTATTCCTTGAAGAATCTCTTGTGCATTTTTGCCCACCGAAAAAATTCAAAAAACTACTAATGCCTGTTAACAGATGAGTATTTTGATCTTCTGTCCTTCCTGGTTTTTCACTCTTGTGTGAAAAATTTTGCACCAAGAAGAAACTTCTTTTCCACATCAGTTTTGGTCTGTCCTAAAACTCAACCTCAACTACTGCCAACAGTTTGAGCTGAACACTGCCATGCAGCAACTAAATATAGAATTGAAGTAAAAAACAAGGGTGTTTTTTTCTCCCCACAATTTCTACATCTGTGCTTTACATGGCTTGATAACTTTTTCCAGCTTTTGTCATTACATAAAGAGTGGATCTGTATAGGAATTATCTTGCAATGTTCTATTAAACCATAGTTTAAAAGCTTTTAAATGATTGCAGATTATTTCTATTTTGCCATATGACAGGCACAGTATTTCCAAGTTGTTTCATAGAACAACCTGAAAATTTTACAAAGTTATAAAAGAGACACTACTATTTGAGATCAAGAAATTGTTTTGTGCAAGCTACCCTGAGTTAGCAACTCAAGGCCACCTTCTGCACATGTCTTTAGGCAGTCTTAGGTCAAAATGAGATAGAACATTCCTCTGATTTGCTCCTGCCTGTACATCTGGCCAGCAGCAGAGAGACTTATTAAGGTCGAAACCTAGGTTACAGCATTTATCTAATATATTTTGCCTTTTTTTTAATTGCATTTATACTGGCTTTGCCTTAAAAATGGGGGACACCTTATATCTTCAGTTGGGCTTGATCTGCCATTTCTCTCCCTTTACAGTAGAAGTGAAGGAATAAAGCCTTACTAAATCAGAATTTACATTCCTCAGCCATATTTTACAGGTATAAGGAGGCAAAAAAAACAAACAAAAAACCCCACACAAAGATGATCAGCCCCATCAGTTTTGATGAACATTAAGAACTTTTCAATATTCCACAATTCAACATTCAGCATTAGTGCAGATAAAAAATATTACTGTGTTAATGGAGTAGATTTCTGTGACTAATGTTGTGACTTTAGTCTCTTTTCCTTCTTCTTTCCTTTGGTGCAAATATGAAAATAATTTTAAAAACAAAACCAAGAAAAGCAGCTTTCTCTCACTGAACATTGAAGTGTTCAACCACAAGTTCCCCAGAGGCTACTATGATAGCTCATTTATAATGTAATTCAACTAGAGCAGTTAAGTGATGCTGTTGTACAGTTTAAGTGCTTTTGCTAATTTTCTTGGCCCTGAGAGGTTTTGCATCATATATTTCATTTGAAGTGATATAAATTTCAGAGAGCAATCAGAAACATTCCCTAAGGAGTGCAGGGGGACATCTGGACAAAGAACTCCCTTTCATAAATATACACCCTGCATCTTTTTGTAGTCATTCTTCTAAGAATCTCTACATTCAGTTTGCTGAACTTCTTATCTGGGACTCTGCTACAGATTTAAATACTAACACACTCTCATTGTAGATATACATACTTACACTGTTAACACACTTTCATATTTATGATCAAATACACACATGAAAATGAAATTAATCTTTTTCTTGGCAAAGTCCAAAAGCAAACAGTCTGTGAACCCTGTGGCTGAAGGCCACACACAGATAGCACTATCTCAGAGATAAAAGAGTAAGAAGCTCCAGGAGTGGTTTGCAGATTTCCTGGAAGACCCATCATCCCACTGCAGGATGACAGTGGGCTGGATATGCAGTTCAGTCCCAGAACAACCCAGCAATACCGATCTCAACAACCCTAGCTGGTTCACATCTTCCCACAGCTAAGCATTCAGATTACCCAGAGCTCCCTGGGCACCTCTGCGAACACCAAGCAGTCCACCATGACCAAAAGGCTATTGAGCCAGAGCACAGAAAGTGTCATATAAAAAGACATATTCCAATTCAACTGGATCTTGTTGAACTGTTGCAGAGATACTCATTAAAATGTATGGCCACCTTCTGTAGTAGACCAGACAACCATTCAAGGTGCTGTAATTTTATTTTTTTTTTTGTCTCGTTGCATGAGACACCAAAAACATGTATTAGACCAGGAAATATCATAAATCGCAAACACAGGCCATCATTTAACACAAATAGCCAGAATCTCCATTTCCACTGGCAACACCTAAAACCATACCAGTCCCATATCGTTGTATTTTATTTAATATGCTGGATAACTAGAAGGTAGGTATCCTACAGTCCTAGGCCTAAAGAACTCTTCAGAATAGTAATGAAAGAGAGACAGGGGAACATTTATTGTGTTTATTAGCTTCCAGAGCTCACTATTTCTCATATTATCTAAAGGGGAATCAGATGTCACCCTATACAAGGTGGCCATACACCAAAAGCTGGGACTCCAGGATATGCATTTAAAGTATAGCAAGGCCTGAAGTGTTAATGCTGCCTCTGAAAGGGGAAAGACATCTGGGTCATTGGGCGCCTGGCAGATATGCCAGGTGATAAAAACCGCTGTAGACAGACAGACCTAAAGAAGCTTAAATCACATAGATAAGATTACTTGCACATTAAGAAAGACCTAACAGCATCCAGCCAAGGACTGCTGCAATCTAGCCAGTAGCATTATTTAGATTGTTCTGTGAACTTAAGTCCATTGTAATCACATGTGAGCAGATCTAAACAGAAGAAAACAAGATGGGAAAATGGTTTTCTGTGCTTCAGTTAAAGCAACCCAGATCAGCAGTATCTAAATAGAATATTTATACACACTCAAATTTCATGTCCTTCTCCCCAGTCTGCTGTGTATCGACCTTATCCCTTCAAAGATCTAGCTTAGCAAGACTGAAATACCAAAGTCTAAGTATTGAAAATATATTGAAAGAGGAAGGGATTTTATAATCTTTTTTATACCTACAACGGTTCTGAGTGGTGCTGGTCTTTGAGATTAACAGGAGCCAGCATTTTTCTCAAGCAGCTGCAACAGTGCTCTGCATCATCTCCCTTTCCCTGCAGATGCTATGGGGTCAGACCAGCTGAGGCTAGAAGCATGAAGGCTGAGATACCATGAGAATGGCTGTTCTTGCAACAGAAGTAGTGAAATGCATTCAGGAGTCACAGGAGATGTGGCAGCAACACAACATGTCCTTTTCAATTTAAAAAGTTCATTGCTTTTGGATGTGTCTGTTCCAAGCTTCTGGGAACTTGAACTAAATGCTTCAGTGTTATAAAAAGTGCATGGTATCGGCCAGAATAAAGACAGTCTCTTGATTTACTTTCTTCTTTTTGAAGTTTAACACTAATACCGTCTCTACATAAGTTTTTCTTTAAATAATTATTTTCCTGAAATAACAGCAATTTGCTCACTGAAATAACTGGGGAAACCCCTGTGTACTTCAGTGAGCACTGACTGAGGCCTCCAACATCAAATTCTATCATCCTTAAAGACTTGACCCTCACCACTAAACATTACTGGGAATTATGCCATTGGCTTCAAAGGGAGTAGGAACAGGCCCTAAATAAGCAAGACTCTTAGTTATTGCTCCAACGGGAGTAATCGTGTCAGGCCACAGAATGTGCCTATATAAGCCAAAAATTCAACAGTGCTTTCTAAATTACATCCATACACTTTGTATGAGAGCATTCTGTATTTACGTATGCGTGAACCATTCCAATGTGTGTATCAGGTAATTGTACAGAAGGGCACAGGGGGCTCCTAAAAGAGCTTGCATATGAGCCTTAGCCTGCACGTCTGATGGGTTCAGAGCCCTTCCCTTAATATTATCCCTCCAAAATACACACAGACAGACAATGAAGTCTCTTCACAGACCAAAACTGACGCAGCACATCACAAAAGTATTATAATTAAGCTCTCCCCATCTTCTGCCCTCCCCTGATATGAAATCAATTGAAGAGGAGTTGCATAGGGTTTTTTTCCTTAGTGGTGTCATATTGACACCATCACTGACTGATGCACTGACAAACAATGCAGATTGCGTTCAAAGCCACTGCCTTAGGCAGAAAAAGGCACAAGAACAAACCCCACATACAAATAAGTGAATTACCTCCGCAAGGTAGAACCTGGTATCTTCGCAATAGTGTTCATTGCCCACATAGCCACATGTAGCACAATATTACGAGACAAACATGGGAAAAAATCATTAGATTTATATCTGGAGGTATGACTGTAGGTATTTGAAACTGGGATTTGAATTCAAACAGTGGGAAAGCAGTTGTAAGTGCTCTAGAGAAGGTTCCAATAAGCAGCTAAAGCTAGGGGCGCTCAAATTGGATCCAATTCTAATAAACGTGGTTTAAAAATTACTAGAACTCTTGGTTCCCACACACACACTTATTATTTATGCCTCACCCTCCCAACCCCACAAGTCACCAAGATCAGAAAGCTTATTGAACAGATATCTAAACTGCATTTAAATTTCCAGAATCTATGATGCTGAAACAATCTAAACCTGAAACATTTTTGAGTAGTCAGGCATTGCATTTTGTTTTTCTAAATCAAGTTAACATTTCCTCCACTTTACTAACTTCCACAAGGCTCAAAACATCTCCAGAATTTTGAACATTCAGCTTTCTTTTGGATTTCTCATTTCGCTACAAACATAGCTTTATCCTGCACAGCAAAGGAATCAACGATGGATACAGGCCAGGATAAACTTTCAAAATATCTCATTCTGGGTTTTTCCTTCTCGTTTCAGAATTCATGACTGTATTTGAAAACCACAGATATGCAGAAGAATGACTTCTTGGTATGAAGCAGCATATTCAGATTCAGTTTTTAACTTAAGAGTTCAAACCTGGTGCTACATTTTGCATGAAGGACAGCGATATCTAATATGCTGAATGAGTAGAGGAAAGCTTCAGCACCACAAGAGACAGAGAAAAAACATTTCTAAGGTGATTGTATACCTCTCTTGGCAGAAAAGAGGCAGATTTATCAGCAGCAGAAAGGAAATGCAACAGCCTGAATTCAGCAGCCCAGGAGTTAAGCTTTAACTAAATAATGAGTTCCAACAAAGATGATGATAGAGGCTACTAAATCTTGAGACACCTACTGCACCAAAACCCAGTCCTTTGCCAGAGATTCCTGTTGGGTTATTGATTCAGTGAGAGTGCAATTTTTAAAGGAAACTAAATCCTCTTGGAGAAGGACAGTTCCAAAACCGACAGATAAGGATTACTGTAAAAATAACTGAACATTAGAAAGGAAACACATGCCCACCCTGAACAGAGAGGATAGCACGTAACTGCCTGGAAGACAGAGGGGAAAAAAAAAAAAAAAATCTTGTTTGATGTTATCTGAGACATGATTAAAGAAGTGTGCTCTCATCTGGGAGTTTTTGAAAACAAAGAGCATGATGGACTTGTGCATATACTACTCAAAGGAGAGCACCTTCTCTCCCTCAACAAACACCAAGGTTCTCCACCCACACCAGTTTTATTAACTAAAATCTCACTGGCTGGCACAAGGAGTCCACCAGCTCAAACACATCCCCAGCCCTGGGCACAGCCTTGGATATATTTGCTTTTCTGGGAAGACTGAGAGCAAGGATTTCCCCCCAGTAACTCTCCAGCTGAACTAGCTGGAGGTCTCCTGTGGCAGGAAGTCAGTTTATAGACTTCTGACACACAGCAGCTGCTGTCGAAAGCGCCCCATGGCTTTTGAAGCTGCATTGACCAGCCTGCTACCACTAGCTTCCTATTTTTAAAGGATCTTGAAAAAGATAAGTTTATGCCCAAGGGTTCAGAGACTTCCAGGGATTTCTCTTTTCTACATCAGATTGCATGCATGGAGACTGTCATCAGACACATCTGTGGATCTGTAACTTTTGCACTTTATACCACTTGCAAGTCCTTTGCTCTATTATGTGTTTAATACCTGCACTAAAAGTGATGCTTCGCAATTAAGTGTCATTTGGGGCAGTGAAGCTGAGGGAGCAAGGAGCAAAGAACAAATGGTGGAAAAATTCCGTATAGGCTTGCATCACAAAACCAGAGAGGTTTAAACAGCTATTTAAAGCCATTATTTTCTGAGCAGGCTGATAGTTAGCATGGAAGGAAGTAGGAGCTGGCCCATTCAATAGTTCTAAAACCAGCCCACGCTGTTTCCTACTTCAAAATAGACCCATATATCAGTAAAGAAATGCTTGTCATCCGTTTTTACTAATAGTCTCCATTTTGGGTCCCATCCCCTCCCCGCCCATCTGGCATTTCTACCAGTATCCATTACATTACGTTTTCAGTAGTAGCCTGCCTGCCACATTATTTCTTTTGGAACACAAAGATGCAAGAAAGTAAGGAATTCCAAGAGCTGCTAATGGTCTTTTTCAGTTCCGCAAAAGTCAAAAAGATTTTATCAGTTAGCACTTTTTATTATTCCCATCTCAAGGAGCAGCTGCTTTCCCCTTCTGCTGGCATCCTGCCAGAAAACCAAAGCCGCCTAGTTAACACAGAACTGTCAATAACCCATAGACTTTAACCTGTTAAAGTAATCAGGGAGGATATCATCAAATCAAGTCCTAAGAACAGTGATAAGGAATTGGGATTGCTATACCAGGTAAATGAAGAGGAACTCTCCCTGAAATAATGTAAATCAGATTTGTGGAACACTGATCAAAACTTACCGTGTAGGGCAGAAATTTTCCATGCAGGCATTCCTCATTAGGACTGCTATTCTCTGTATCATGTTTAATGTGCTGTTTAGACGAGAATCAGTTTTCTTTTCTCTCCTCATGTAGCTGCCTCTTTAAATGCCACAAATTTGCTTCAGTAACATACAAACCCTGGGCAGGCTCTTTGGAGAGCACCTTTTTCACTAAAATTCTCATGAGGAAGCAAGAAGAACACATGAGCATAACAGATCAATTTCCTGCAGACTGACCTAAAATCTTCTGAAAACATCTAAAGGTCAGGCATGGGTGAGGCATGCACCATTACACTTGATGAGGTAAATGGCCAGCTAAGATTTCCAGCACCTGAAGCTTTTGGAGAAATACCTGTATTTTGCCAGAGCAAATCACTAGCAAATACATGATCAGAGTAAACCTAAATTTATAGTTACTGCATGCTAGAAACTTCTGATGCTGTAGACTCAATTTCTTGCTATTCTAAAAAGACAGTAAAGCCCTTGCAAAATCTTCTATGATCTTGTTCTCCACAAACACCTCTATTTTATCCACCTGACCTCCATCCTTCTCTGTCCTATCATTTTAAGTCCTTTCTACATCATCACTTTTGTTCCCTTCATTCTTCACTTCTTTTAAAAAACAGTTCCTACATAGAACCAAGTTCCTCCTCCTCCTGGCTCTGATAATACTCTCACACTATAAGAAAGAACACTTTTTTTCCACCTGCTTCAGCTACTTCATCCACAAAAATGAGTACACAACAACCACTATAGTCACGGTTTCTAATACTTTTGGATAAGACTTGTTCGCAGTGCTATTATAATTTATTGCATCCCATCCTCCTTAAATACCGTTTTACTTGTCGCAAACCACGATCTCATTTTCCTGGCATCTAGCAACCCTGCAGTATCTTTGTTGACATCCTGCCAAGATCTTTGCAGGTTCTCAGCAAATCTGTTAGTCTCTGCTGGGGCCAGCTGCTGTCTACAACCCTCACATATTCTGAGCTTCGTTCGATTAGAAACACCCCTGAATATATTACGTGCTTCTGACCTCAGGGGTAATCAGATGGAAAGACACTTCTGCTGACCATTGCAGAAACTTTAGCTCACAAGGCCTGAAATTCAATTTGTATAATATCACAATGGGTGAGAAGAGATAGGGTCAGAAGAATAAAGGAATTTGCATCCAAGTCATCTTAAAGATTCAAAAGCTTGGCATCATGTCCAGAGACATTTACCCACCCTCCCAAAGAAACAGATGAAATCTCAGAAGCTGATGAGATTTGAACTGTTACCAACTTTTAAAAAATGCCTCAGAGCTGTCAACATTCCAGTTCCGATCCATCACAGACTGCAATGTATTCACATGATTCAGCATTGTTTCATTAGATGTCAAATTTTATACACATCAAGAGATTTTTTGTAAAGCTGTGGAAAGGTTGGATTGATTTTTCTTTATTGGCCAGCAAGGCTGCTCTATCTGTTGTGAAATAAGACATCCAACATAGTATGAACGTGCACTAAACATTAGGCTGTCTGATAAAGAGATAACCATTAGGCCACCTGGTATCTACCAGGTATGCTGCAGACACCTGCTGGGCTGGGATCTGGAGCAGAAATAGGCAAAACCTGCTCCTTGTACCCCAGATCATACAAGCACATAATGTGACTTCACTTGTGAAAATGCAGGTGCTATGAAAACCAGTGGCTCTAGGACTAGATGAAAACTGAGCAGGACTTTTAAGGGTCAAGTATGGTGGATTTACATGCCTACCCTGGCAGTACAGTGTCTACGTTCTTTACAGGAACTAGCCCAAGAGGACTCACTCTGCAAAAAACATAGATGTAACCGAACAGGAAATTTTACCACTTCAAGCTCGAATGAAAAAAATTATCCCCAACACTGTGAGAAATAGCAGGGGAAAAGACACAAATACCAATCATATACAGACCAAAAAGCAATAACCACCAAACACCTAGAAAACAGGTGCACACATGCTTCTCCAGCCATTGCCAGGGATACTCAGCTACTGCAAACATGCCATGGTCCCACAGGCTCAAATTCAAGGAAACTGCAGGTTTGCAGCTGTTGCTGGGATCCAGTTTTAAGATGGCCCATGTGTGGCCTGTAAAGTGGTATTTGGTTTCAAGGTAGCATTTGGGTACTCTTTTAAACTAAGATAATTCCAGTACAAACCCATGCACTGCAGTTTTTCCATTCCTGGGATTCCAGGGCTGGATCAGACCCCTGTGCGACATCCTTTCTAGAAACCAGGTTTTGGCAGCTCTACCTTACCCTCTGGTTATTGTTGTTTTGTGAGCATATGAAAAATGAAAGAGGCCATAAACATGGTGACTGAAGAAAAAAGCAGAGGGACTGAGCTAGTGCTTGGAGGGATGTGACAATGCTTGCTGTGAGAGTTGGTCTTTTGGATATTCTGGTTTAATGGCTCGGTGTGTGTGCACCACACAATAGTGAGGTTGCTATTGCTACTATGTGTTATTATGGAATAGCAGTCATTGCACACTCCTGCCTAACTCGTCAGCACTTAAAGTTACATACAGGCAGCACCTTCCTTCAGGCAAACTGTACCAGCTTTGGCTTGGTTTTTAATCTTTTAAACAAAGCTTAGCAAAAGTTTCAGATTAGCCATGCTTCAACACACAATCCTTTGTCATCTTACTTTTCTCTGCCTCTCTTTACTATTTGCCTCCCTCTTATCCCATACCCCGTGGTCCCCCAACACCCACTCCAGACACTCCAGACGAAAAAGAATTATTCTTTAGTTTTTTGAACAAATGAAGAATGTGCGAATCTCAAGAGGTGAGAATCTCAGTGGACAATGCCAGAAAAACTGCATTCACATACCTATCTCCAGATCTTTAGGGAAACGCATCACCTTACATATTTGTTAAATATTTTAAACCACAATATATAGTTTATAGCAGTATAGTTAGTGATGCAAAGTACATCATTACTGACACAACCAGTAACAGTGCATAAGCTTAATGCATGGCATAACAAATTACACGTCAATACACGGTTAGCATCAGCTTTTGAGCCCTGCCACGTATATGTACCCTATAGGTATGATGACATCATTTGTGCTAAATACCAGCTGAACTCCAGACCTCAGCTCTCAGCTGACTGAACAACCCCACAACATATTGTGGAGGTACCAAAGGACATGCACATGCTCAGTCAACTCACAAATCTTTGCTAACATGACTTCCCTTTCAATCCACATTAGTTCCAGGCAGATAAGACTTGTCTTATGGGAGAAATAGACAAGGCAAGTGAAAAGACCTCACCTTTCTTTAGCGCTGTAATACTGATATCATGAGGGTCAGTGCAAAAGTGTTTTTAACCTGGTAAGTCAAGTGCAAGACTGAAATATTACACGTCTGCAGAGGAATGCATATCATCACTAGAAAATGTTTCAGCTACAATAGTGTATCTTTCTTGAAGCATTCCACACAGTTGTATTTTCTTGCATTTCCAGCACATTCAACTTCTTCCCTGTGCTCTGATCCAATCAGAATGAAAATCCTCAAGTTTCAGACCAATTGTTCCAAAGATTTTTAAAGCGTATTAGGAGGATGTCAGTCACACTAATTTAAGTCACCCTGCTGTGCAAAAGAAATTGAAAAAAAAGAGTCATGCTCCCTCTCAATCACAAAGTACTATAGAGTAATCTAGCATAACCAATTCAGAAAATATCAGACCCATAACTACACAATGTGAAATGTAGTGTTGATAAGATGATTTTTAATTAGAATTTAAAGCTCATTTTGCAGTTACTCTACGAGGCCCGTTTTCATCTTTAGCCACCAAGTACGGAAAATTAAAGATTTGCTGTATGTATTAGTTAATAGATCAAACACAATGACATTACAAATGTAGATATGAGGGAGAATCCCTTAGTGAAAAAAATAACACACATCTAGAAAAGACAATATACAGGGCAGAACTGGTATGTCTTCTATGCTTTCCTTCTTGACTCTCTCCCAACCCCCTCACCAAATTAGAAAAAAAAAAAACTGGAGGCAAAATTTTCCAGAGGAAAAGATTATGTGGGAAAAATTATACTGTTTGAAATGAAACAAATTATTTTCCATTCAAAACTATTTGAATGGAAATTGAAGGCACTACTATTTGTTCCCCAAAAACGAAAGTAAAAATAGAGTGGTTTTTACCAAGTTTCTTGAACTGCTCAAATCCATTCTTCTCTAGGGGTAATTAAAGAAGGAGTAAGATTTTTTTGGTTGAGGAGATTCTGAGATGCTTGGGTTTATTCCAATTTAGGACACACCTGTAAGTCATTTTTAAACTAATTTTAACTATTTTTTAAATGTAAGTTTCTATGAATAATTCACCTGGTTTCAGCTGGGATGGATTTAACTCTCTTCTTAGTAGCTAGTACAGGGCTGTTTATTGGCTCTGATGTAAGAACAAAGTTGATGGCACGCTGATGGTTTTAGTTGTTGCTGGGTGATGTTTATCCCAAGTTTCAGTTTCTCAGGCCCTGCCAGCAAAAAGGCTGGAGGGGCACAAGAAACTGGGAGGGCACAGGCACACAGCCACATTAGCTGACCTGAACCAGCCAAAGAGGTATTCCATACCATGAGACATCATGCCTGGTATATAAACTCGAGGTGTTAACTGAGGCCAAGGGATCGTGTCTCAGGGACTGGCTGGGCATCGGTCAGTGGGTAGTGAGCAGTTTCACTGTGCATCACTTGTTTTCCTTTGGATTTTATCCTTTCCCCCACCTTTCCATTATAACTGTCATCATCATCATCATTATTTCCTTTTTTGTTATGTTTAAATTATTAAATTGTTCTTATCTCAACCCTTGAGTTCTATATTCCTTACCAATTCTCCTCCCCACCCCTCTGGGCTGGGGGCAGTAGGCAAACAGCTGCATGGTGCTTGGTTGCCAGCTGGGGTTAAATCACGACAATTTTGTTTTTTAATGTAAAAAGGGTTGAGTGAACTGTTTCAGATGAAGTTTAAACTGAAATCAAATCAAACTCTGGTTCATTTTTCTTTTATTCTTTTCCACTTGTACTTAATGCCAAGTTTTCACAGGGATAAAAAAGCAAAAGAAAAAAAATTTCAGGGGGTTTGAATTCACCCCTCTAGACAACATAAGTAGTCATATACGCCTACTCCCTTCCAGATTTCCATCCTGCAATTGAGAGTTTTAGGCAAGTCTGGGTAAATTTCAGACCATTGCTTAAATTTAAACAAACATTGGGACACCATGAAGTAGAATTTAATTACAATGTCTATCCTCTTAAATGTACACCACTTCGTAATATAATCTGTTTGCACACTTCAGAATCATGAGCTCAAGTTTCCTTTTGATCAGGAGGCTTACCAACCCTGTCACTGACAGACTTCAATAATTTGTTCTGGTCACAAAGTGAAATCATATTGAAATAGTGCTTTTTGAAATGCATAAACATACCATGTACATAAAAAGAAACTGAACATTTTGCTTATTTGAAGATTTGACTTAATATAATAATTACAGTAGAATCCAAGTTTCACAATGTCAGAAACAAACTTTAAAAAGTGATCATTGAAGAGCCTGCTGTCACTTAGAATAAGACAAGCATAGGAAATCTCATTTGAGGAAATGTGATAGTTCAGTTTTGTAGAAAACAGAAACTTATTCAACAAAAGTGAGAACATCCATGACATGAAAGGAAATCTCTTTAACTTCCTTTTTGCCCTTCCCTTCTAACTGCACAAATATAAAAAAATAATGTAAAATAATGGGAAAACAGTATTTTCATTCTTCCCTATTTGGATCCCAAAGATATAAATAGGGTTTTTTCCCAAAATGTTTTCCCATTCCTCAGTTTGTTCCATATGCCCTCTTCTTGCATCTTGGTATAAAAAAAAAAAAAAATGAAAAGAAGAAAAGGGGAAGGGACTGTACATCAGAAAAAGGCTTATTCCCTTAATGGATAGCCAATGCTTTTTAGTTAAGAAAAGTTGTTTAAATGGAATGAAGTTTTGTATACAGAAAACTCTAGTGGGAGGGGAATCTTGCAGCAAAGTGTTTCACATCAGTCTTTCAAAATAGCATTTTTCCTACAAAAAAAAAAAAAAAGAGAGAGAGAAAATCCATAGGCAAAACATCAATTTTTGCACTGGATCTCATAGTTGGGTTTGGCATAGTTACACTCCACTGGGAAGTGCTAATTGGAGGGACACTATGTCAGCATCTGCACCTGCCTTCTACCACAACTCCCAGCTGCTTCACTGAAGAGAACAAAAGGCAATTCCCAAATTCAGCCACACAACAATCTTGACATCTAAGGATAAAATGTATTCACCTTTTATGAGCTGGCACAAAGCCTATGCACTATTTAAATTTCACTTCAGTCTGTTCAGATTTTTGCAAGTACTCTTCTGGGTCTTTCCATGGATGTGATTTCCCTCTTCCCCAGAGTAAGCTCCTGTGTATAACAACTCAAGCAACCAACAACACATAGAAAAACCTCATTTGGTTTGATTACAACAGAATATTACTGACTGCTCTGTGAGATCATTCTTAGCACTGTAACTTTCAACATAGTTACTAAATATTGAAAACACACCTAGGTCAGCAGATCTCTGTGGCTTTGCGCATTGACTCACATCTTTCTTTCCAATTTTCTTGCTTTTTCCAACTTTAAATGCCTGTGGGGGGATTTTTGTCAAAGTGTGTCAGTGGCAAAATCAGGGCACCAGCTTGTTAAATAAACAATCAGCCCCTAAGCTGTTCCAGAAAAAAAAAAGACAAGATTTCTCATACTTACATCTTTTGTGAGTTAAGGTTTATTTAGGTTTTGAGTCCCTCAAGGCAAGCATGCAATGTGTAAAGCAGAAGCCTGTAAGAGAAACATTCTACTCCTATTGCTTACTGAGAAAGAACAAGACTTTTAAAACAGATCAGAATGCCATGCTTCATTAAACAACATTAGCCTTCCTTGCCTAATAAATTTTCTTCTTTATTTTTCAGTTGTATTCACTTGTATCTATTTTTAACAGGTAACTTAACTTCCACAGAAACAAGATATTTATAGACCAATGGCTTTTAATTCTCACACTGTAAAAGGAACATCCAAATAGAAGGGAATTTTTCTCTTTTCTTTTGAGTCTAAGAATGCATGAGTATTACCCAAAACCAATCTAGGCTGTGTAGTTACAACTTTTGTGAAAGAGACAAAGAATTAACAGAAGAAAGCAATTCTCTTTTGTTAGAACACCTAGGATCTCACATACTAAAGGTTTTACTTAATCATCCATAGATCCTAGATACATACAAATACATAATCAATGTTAATTTTTCATATGAAAGCAAAGGTTTTCATAAGGATGCAAAGAAACTTGAAGTGTTAAGTTTCAGAAACCTTTTCCTGTTTCAGTTTTTGTTAAAAACCCGACACGTTAATGGAATGGCTGGCTGAAGTTCACAAAGCTTGAAAACAACTCTGGACTTGTTTTCAACAATTCATAGTTTCTTATTGCTGTTATAGATAGGTCTGAAGTTGCTTCAGATTGGAGAGTATTCAGAACCAGCATGGAGTGATAAGAGAAAAAAGCAAAGACAGGCTATGGTTCTAGATCTGAACATCACTGAATTCAAAAGCATTTGGATCCTGGTTGTGTATAAAAGCTCCTCTCTAAACAAATGAAATATAAGAAAGGTAACTGAAATGCCAGTCTAGTTGAAATGCATATATGAAGTGATTGAATTTAAATATTCTTTATTTGATTACTGGAGTAAAATTCACAGGGGGAAAATTAGGGTGCCATTGTGACCTCCAGCAGAATAGCTGCATCTCTTACCATGTTCAGGGAAAGTTAATGGTCACTCACCACAATCGGGGCACAAGTATGTTACCATCATGGTCAAGAAAGTAATTTAAATATTTTCATTTTGCAGTAAATAAGGCCAATTGTACGTTGTGCAGGTTTGGTGTGCTTATAAAGCAGCAGAGAACACAAGTGGTTCTGCAGGAACAGAAAACCACATCTATAATTCCATTTCATTTCCTTATTAAGGAATACCAAGCTTTTCCAGAAGTTTCCCCAGTGTCTCTCATGACCACTGACTAGCTCTATACTGCATTATTTTGTGAAAAACAGAAAGAAACTTTTTATAAAGTTCACCACAATTTGTTACTGCTCAACAGGAACATAATCTGGACTTCTTGCAGTGCTGCAACCCAATTTAATTTCCCTGTCAGACTGCTTGATGGATGTGTCTATAGAGTTTTCAAACAGGAGATAAAACTTTTTACTACTGAAGACAGGAAGTACTTTCCCTTTCATTTGCTAGCCAGGGGTTCAACCATCACCTGCTCAGCACTGCTTCACTAATTCAGCTCTCTATCCTGAAGAATATACTTAAACTTTGTTCACTTAAAACAAAAACATAGTAATTAAAACCCTGCATAGGTGAAAGTCTCTGATTCACAGGCACTCTGGAAATTGCAGGCTGTACTGTTCCATATGTTATTCCTTCATTTTAACTAGCAGCAATACTGACCTTAAATAATAGCCAAAGAATGACTCTTTGGCCAAGCTACACTGATGCTCAGATTGTGATGTATGAGCCAAAAGGAGCTGGGAAAGAAACACACAAGCCATCTGTACAGAGAAAGGGAGAACTTCATGGCCCTCATTCACATCAGAAACCCAGCAGAAGTGGGTATAAACTCTGGGAGACCAGAAGTAGCACCGTCTTTTTTCAGAAGTCGTCTGTGATTTATGGATTAATGAGCACTTGTACTACAAGAGACCCTGAAAAAGAGACACACATGCATGCACAAAGTTTTCCTAATATGTTCCCCTTCATAAGGGTGTTAAAAACATTTTAGCTCTCATTCTTGTTTTTATAAAGCTTGGAAAAGTACAACCACACCTATACATGAATGAGAAATCCCCTCTGAAAATGTATTAAAGCATTTTAATAACAATAGCTTTATGATCTGTGCCAAATACCTGGTTTTCTAAGCTTAAATGCAGGTAATAATACACTGTGTAATGACATTGTGCTATTATTTAAGACTCAGTATTTCCAATTTGTGTTCTAAATAATTCAACCTTTTAAATCTGTAAGACAAAACTTCAGAATTAAAATTTTGAAAATTCATGACAGATTAAATAAGTTTTGATGACAAACTTGTTTCAAGGAAAACATAGCTAAATGCAACAAAACCTGACACAGAACGGGAGGACAGAAATATCTGGATACACATTTTATATCTGAAGCATCATATGATGCTTATTATACACCATTCCAACTCCAGTGTATAGTGAGCAGATGCAAGAGCCTAGTACTCTCCGTGCAATACAAGAAAGAGCAAAAACCAGCATCAACATCAATGCAAGAGTTGTTTTAGGGCCCAGAGAAAGCAGCACCGTAAACCGTCTGGGACACTGAAATAAGATTGACTTTGCCATCAATACATTGATTAATAAGAACTCTAAGTGACTGCAAACATGACCTAAACACAGACATAACAATATGAAGAGGAACAGCAATCTGACAGGCACATATCATCCACGTATGCTATGAAAGCTCATTTGGGAGGGCAGCAAGCAAAGCTGCTGTAATCAAACCCAGAAAGTCATTAAACATGACTCCAGCATTAACCTGTTTCCATCCTACTATGATTGAAAAGACACAATGGAGTAAAGACACTGTAATAACTGAACACATGTAATCACTTCTCAGAGCACTTCGCTGGAAGTTATAATGCCTTTGTGATCATCTGTTCACAACTTTAAAGCAATAGGGCAGATTTCATATCAGAGAAAGAAAATTCATTCTAGGTATTTGTTTTCAACACTCTTAAATGCACTTTTCTATATCTTGAAGATTCCCCAGCCCTTTAATAATTTTCTCTGAACCCCTTCAAGCACTACATTATGGGACATGAAAGATTCACACACAGTTCACTTTTCCGTGTAAGTTATCTGCAGTACATGTTCTATAACAGACGCGTAAAACCTGTCTGATACAAATTTACCTCAGTATAGGACAGAAGAGGATGCTGGAGATGAGTATTCACTTCTGCAAGTACATCTATACCTACTATACTAACAATTGCATCAGCATCAGTAGGTTCATTTCTTTTGGGTGGGCAGAATCGTACATCCCAATCTCAGGGTCATAGTCACAAAACCAACAGCTAAGCTGTACAGGAACCATGTGTACCATCTGAAGCAACAGCTGACCATGCTGAGCTACTGTTAGACTAGATGAGTTCTCATAAAATTTTGTAATGTTTTGTTACAAGGCAGGCAAACAAAAAACCATGGGGGAACAGAGTAATAACATGAGTAACAAGTCTTCTATTTATCTACTAAAGCAGAGAACAATTGGTACCACAGGTAGAAATCACAAGATATTAGATGTTTGTAGACACTGCTGTCTCCCCTCTTGCCAGCTTGGCACATTGATTAAAAATCCATCTCATGCCTACATACTACACCAAGTTTTCCTCAGTAATATACACCATTTTTAAAAATCACTGAGTCGTGCCCCACTTTATGAAATTAACCCCTTTTCCCAAGGACTCAGGTATTCAATTAAGGGTGGAGTAAAGGAGATCAGCCTTTTGGCAGGAGTCTGAAAACAAGGACAAAACTGCACATCAGTGTTCTGCTCCTCTCCTCTTCCCCTAATCCCCTTCACCAGCCCAATAGCAGTATTGAAACCAAATGCAGATCAAACTCCCGAGGTATTTTTAATTTTTTTTAACAGCCAAGCAAATATGAAGCAACTTTGCCTTCGTCAGATCTGTGTCTATAGTCTTCTAAAGCCAAGAAAAATTCCATAGCTTTACAGGTTATTTTACTCCAATTGGAATGAATTCATGAGTCAGTGAAGAGTTCTGTTGGCTTCACTGAGTGTTAGATCAGATGACACCTTTCCACTCCTTGGATCTGTTGCTTGAATGAGACATTTGCAAATATCTTAATGAAAAGCATAAAACAGGCAACGGATAATAAAGAGAATCTTTCTCACTAAGACACAAGCTGGTAGAATCACAGAGATTTAGGTTGGAGAAGACATTTAAGATCATCAGGTCCAGCTGCTAACCCAGGATTGCCAAGTCCACCACTAAACCATGTCTCCAAGCACCATATTATTCATTTTCTAAACACCTCCAGAGATGGTGAATCCACCACAATCCTGGGCAGCATGTTCCAATACTTGACCAACTTTTCAGTGAAGAAATTTTTCCTAACACCCAGTCTAAACTTCCCACGATGTAACATGAGGCTGTTTTCTCTTGTCCTAAAAGTAATTGGTTTCTGCAGTGGGAACTTTTTCAGAAGCCAAAGTTATAGGTACAGTATATGGAAGTCAAGATTACAGTCCAAGAATAATCATACATGTTTCTATATAAACACACTTATTAAATAAAAATAACACATTTACTCGGACATTCTCCGAAAATGCACACTTTATGCAGAGAATACCCTGAAAAATGTGTGGTAAATACTCTGATTTTCATACCAAAGTCAAATCTTCCCAGAAGATGAGCTTTTAGTGTGCAAGCAAATCATATTTGGCCTTTATGGTGTCATTTCAGTGTCTCCAACAGTATATCTGAGTGTATGTATAATGTGTTCCTCTCGCTCTCAAAATAAAAGTTCAGTGTTTTCCATATCACATTTGCTTCTTAATTGAAAATATTGCCAATCACAATCCAGCATATCAACAGTTGGATAATCTTCGAAACTCCCTTCTTGAGACAGAAATAACACTGAAAAGATTGTTAGGTCACTGGATTCATTGCATTAGAGATGATGTTGCAAAATCGGAAAAACCTTAATCAATTTAAGTGGCTCAATAAAGTTTGAGCAGCAGTCAAGACTGAAAAGACTCTGAAAAGACTGTAGTTGCAGAAAACAGGACAGCATTGATTAAGGTATCAAAAGTGGAGATTTGTCTCTCATAATACCCAAGGACAAAACTCACTTAAGGACAAAACGACAGTATAGGATGGCACTTTCTCAGTTTTCTAGTGTAAACTGAACTAGGAACATGTAACTTACTTTCGGCCCCTAACACACCCCCAGCCTGGCCCTTCTTATACTGTTTTTGGCATTCTGAAATACTTCGTCCTCCACACCTACTGAAGGCTTCCACTCTAGAAAACCAAACTTGCTGTCAATTCTCTTAATCTTTCTTTAAAATTTACTTCTCTAAGGAAGTCACCTCACAGCAGAAATTGCACCTCATATAATAATGAGAGAAATTAGTATCTGACTTAATCTTGAATGTGTTTAGCTCTGCTCATTTAGGTAACTGGGAATCAGCTCAGTCCGAAATGTGTGTCCTGCAAGGAGCAGGACTATAAAGCAGCTCTTCATTCACAGTGTGCTATTTCAGTACAAATTTATGTTTCATTTATATATGTTACCCATTAAATATAATTTAACTAACAAGATCTTGCTTATTAGGATACCTTTCATCTGAAGTAAGAATGACCATATAGAACTGCATAAGGTAAAGGGGTAAATGAATTTCATTATTTTAGTTCAAATGTCAACAAATACTCACCTTGGAACACTATTAGGTACATTTACAGCGCTATAAAAACAGTAGTTGCCACCAAAAATATTATTAAAAGTTTATAACTTTCTCAAAATTTAATTAAATTTTGCTATCAATTTCTCATAAGCATCTGTGAAGTTGCTTTCAATCTAACAGATAAAACTTAAAGTATACTATTTTCTACACTTTTATTTTAAAAGCCAAGAATTATCATAACGTACTTAAAGCTCAGATGTAGTGAACCCGTATTTATGAAAAACATACTATTTCAGATTTGAGAAGCCTACAAAAGCAGGCTTCTGCAAGTAAATAGAGAACATTAAGTAGCTCAATATCCATCAACGTACTTGTAATATTTTTAATCTTTTTTCACACAGAAAGCCCTAGTTTAAAATTTAGCAGGCTTATTACACTTCACGTAGCTAGCTATTCCACACTTAACAACAAATTTATATTTTTGTTTTTGCAATGCCAACAGCTATCACATGAAAAAGCTACATTACAAATTACCCTAACAGCAGGATTTTACAATAGATGAACATGGGAGTCATTTATAATACATTTGCTGCTATGAAAAAACAAATAAACATTTACAGTCTGTGCTAATTAACTTTATTGCTGAATTAGTGGTATTTCTTATTTTTCTTAAATAGAAGAAATATTGCAATTATGGCAGTAAAGTCAAACACTTCAGTACAGTAAAGGCTGACATATTTCAAAAACTCTATGTTGCCCTCTAAAACACGCGGAGCTTTTGGACATCTTACAACCTGCATGCACTAGGTTCAGTACTGATACCCTCCACTATGCATGAAAATATGACAGAGCAGTTTAAGAACATTCTTGTGTTAGAAATTTATTACGGTAGTTTGAGGACAGCATCTAAGTACAGGAACTTAGTAGACCTACCTCACCAACAAACAGTACGTATTCTCTAGAGTTAAATTCTCTCCTGGTACGAGGAAGTAGATATATTTAAAATACCTGGGCACATTCTGCCAGCTCATTTGTCCACATAAGTGGAAATTCAACCTGGTCATGACTATGATCTTCACAAAGTACATGAAACATTTACATCTTGTATCAATAAGCATTTCACCATTCATGTTGACTGACTTTGCCTTGCTGCTGCCATTCCTGATAGTACTCTCTGGCAAATATAATGACGTGCCCAATTTATTCTCATGAGGAAAAAAAAAAAAAAAAAGCAATAAATCTAAAGTCTTACCTTTACTGAGCAGTAACTTCAAGATCAAGCCTATGTGAAAGCAGAAAAGCATCTGACAGCAGAATCTCTGGAAGACCCATTGGAAAGGTTCTTTTTCCTCATCTTCATAAATAAGCTATTGATTCACAAAGGTCTGGGCTGTGCCTAGTGTGTAGGAATGTGCCTGTCAAAAGAAAGAGAAAAATGTGTTACAGTTAACTGAATTAATTCTGTTCACCGTGTCCATCAGAGAAAGGGTTCCTCAGCTTCTTGATTTCCTTTATCTCTCATGAATGCCACTTAATTTATTAGTTGAGATACATAATGAGATTCTTTTCCATTCTTTTCTAGACAGTTATAGTCTTATCTTGACATGAAAAGTCCCAGTTATTAATTTAAAACTGTTATTTACCTCTTAATCATATAGTAGTAAAAATTGTTTATAATGCCTCATCAAATATGTCTGCACACTGTGGGTACCACTCAAGTAGTAGTACCTTGGCCTAAAAGTTAATTTAAAATACAAAATAAATTAGTTTCCATGAGAGTAATGAAGTATTGGCTAGTAACTTTATCTGGCAGGAATCCAAAGTTTAGATCCCTGCACCATATTTTCTATTTCTTTTTAGTTTTATGATTTAAAGACATTCAGTCAACCTCTTCCAAGATAACCATACTTCTGTTGTACTACAAGGTAAAAGGAGATCCTAACGCAGACAGACACAAATGCCGCTGCTTATCATGTCATAAAAACATTCCAGGACTGGATTCCAGGCATTTTCTTTAATCAGATTAAAATGCTACAATTTCACTCATTTATAAATCTAATTTTTTCAGCCTACCTACCAATACATTTTTCAAACTCTGTCAGTGCCACTGAATATTTCAAATTTTGTGGTTTTTTTTTCTAGTGGGGAAAAGCATTTTACTCCCAGCTTGCTGAGTGTGTAATTCTGTAAGTACCATTTCATGAGCACTGAAGACCGCAAAAGACGTCACCACAGGTTCAGAACCTTGGAATCAAGCTCTTGCTTGGTCTTTTTTCTGCTCAGTTTCACACCTTGAGGAAGAATGTTGCATTAGAGCTCTAACACTGAAGTTTGTTCCATTTGGTTGGAATACAATGGTTGTAGGCAGAGCATCACAAGTTTTGAGGGCTTAAGTAGGACCTCAGGCCTTGTATTGGCCCTGAACACATGGATCAAGTGCTTCAGAACTGCACCTGTACTCATATTGCAAAAATCCTTGTAAATATGGACAGAAATAGACAAGTTTGCTTCTAAACCAGACAAAGATGTTGCTGTTACCAACACAAATACATTACATTGAATATATACAAACGTGAGTGCGTGCAAGCATATTTTTATATGACCATCTTCAAACAGCTTAGAGAATGTTTTGTATATTGAGTTTTCTAGTAGCTTGCCTGGGGAAGACACCTATTAAAATAAAAAAAATAAAAAAAAAGATACATGCAATTGCCACTATTGTTAGACAGCAGAATGCTAGGAGAAACTGAAATTGGGCAACTTACTGTGTTCTTGTTTCTGGGCTAAGCATGGCTGTAAGTTGATGTAACTAAACTAGTATTTCCTGCATTACTTCTGATTTGCTCAAGTGTGAATAAATCTGGAGTCCTGTCCGTGTGCCTAGAAGACTGATAGACAGAAATACCCCACGGGCCACATGACAAAGTGAATTTAGAGTTCTTTGTAGCGTTCAGCATCACAGTTAGTTCTACAGATGTAGAGTCTGACTTGCTGCAAAGAAGCCGATCAACCCTTTAACTGTGGTTAACAAACCAGAGGCAGATGGGTGACAGTGCAAGTAATAGAAATGTTCAAAATGCCCAGGCACAGTAAGCTGGTACCACTTGTTCCTTCTAGGAGATGGCAA
The DNA here is from genome assembly GCF_023638135.1 of Falco biarmicus. Taxonomy (NCBI): domain Eukaryota; kingdom Metazoa; phylum Chordata; class Aves; order Falconiformes; family Falconidae; genus Falco; species Falco biarmicus. Next base: position 19,290,775 of record NC_079300.1, on the reverse strand, counting down.
TCAATGCAAATCTGTGCATTAGTTATGAGGTGGTTTAATTCCAATAATAAACATTGTGATTGATGAATTTTTCACAGCTGTTGTCTATATAGCTGTTTAATTAAAGCATGCTGGCAGAGGCTGTTAATTCTTCACCAAGTTGCCGACTCCAGTGCATTCCACTTTCTGCAAGGCAGATGACAGTTGGTAGAGTGACTTGGACGGCTGGTCAGGGGACCTGACATTTGGCAAAGGATCAACGCATTAGATGACAAGCCAAATTCCATCAGCTTCCTAAAAATACTAGCAGACTGACAAACAGACAGTGCTTTAATTGCTGGTGCTACTGTCTTTGATTTTCTGTTATTGATGGGCACTGGATCTAACTGCTCAGGAATATCTACTTCAAGATACTGTTGCTCCCAGAGAAGAGCAGAGCCAGCCAACCAAAACCTACCAGGAAGGAAATTAAATCAGCAGCCTTAAAAAACCAAACAAACAACCAAACACACACACCAACAACAGCCAGAAGTCCTGGCATTCACTTTAAGTATTCAGCTTCTGAATCCATACAACTTCCTTGCTGGAATATTCCATCAGGGAAAGGGAATCCCTATCTTGGGTAAGTATCATATGACATACGCCTAACCGGGGCCTTAGAGATAGAGATTCCCAAATGGGTACAGAACAGGGGGAGCCAACACTACTCCATCATTAAGGCATCTAAGACTTGACTCAAAGACTTACATCTAGAGGTCAGCAGGATGTTTATTTTCATTCACCCTGTGCCTGCATCAAAACTGCCAACAGAACTGCCAGTTGTGAATACAACTCCCGTACCACAGATACCTGTCCATTAAAAGCTGAGATTTCCAAACTTACTCCACACATGCCAGCCAACAGTTTTTAGATGCTGTCAAATTCAGCAATATTTACACCGGTCACCTACAGCTGGAGGCAACCTATGAACAACTCCCTTCACCTGGACGTCTGGGATACTAACCTAAAACAGAAAAGATAGTCCTGTTTAACCTATGGAACAGATAATTACAAAGCTTCCTGTCATTAACCTTGGTTTTGCTTTATAGGGGCTGTTACAGGCTCTAAACTCTTCACAGTACCAAGAGGTTCAGAATTCAGTCACTAACCTAGGTCCCCGAAATCAGTCAAAAATCTTGTGACAAACAAATAAAAACTCCTGTTGTATTGCAGCCTTTGATACTGAATGGCATGTTCATCTGTTCATAACTACAATCTTGTCAAAAAGTTTATGAAAAATTAAAGTATATCTGTTCAATACTGTGTCATTTTTAACTTCCCAGTTCTGGGTGTTTAAATCTCAATTTGACACAGAACAAAGTTTTTGATCTCAACTAAAACTGCAAAAAGTATCCAAAAACTTTTCCCACTTGGAAAAAAAATAAATTCTTATTTCCTTTTTAACAGGAAAATTATTTGATTAAAAAACAATTAATGATTTATTATTCATTGAGTCATGCCAATATACAGAAAAATTACCTGTTTAAAAGAAGACTATTTTGGCACAAAAGACATAAGTATGAACATCCAAACTATTGAAAATATAATTTGAAATACCTGTTCACTATAACCATATCCGAGAATTAAAGGCATTTACAAAAACTAAGTAGTTTAAAGTAAACTCAGACAATCTAGTGGCAGTCTTTTGACGTGATTTGCTCTGAGCCTCCACAAAATATGATCTCTGCTTCCCAACAGCCCGGCATTACAATATGGAAAGTTTACCACAAGTCAGTCTGCCACACTGAATTTTTTTCTTTCTCCATAATAAATTTCCTCATCAGGCCATTCATCTTTGTCACTACCAGAGGCAAGAGTCCCTGTTCTACTCAACTGCAAAAGCATCCCACTCCCAGCCAGTGTGAAATCACCCAATGGCTGTGTACTCCACACAAAACACCAGAACTACCCCACAGGTTATGGTTCTGTACATTGACAAATGCTTCAATGTAATGAATGAAACTAAATACTAGTCTCACCAAAAACTGACCCACCCAGGTATGAGACATTTTGTCCAAGGTAGTGTCATAACACCCTCCTTTTAAAGGAAAGTAATGAATAAATGCAGAGTAGATGACTGTCAGGAAAGGCTTAGATGTCTGTGTCTCCCTCCTTCCCTCATCTCTTTATCTAAAATAAACAAGACAAAAACTAGATTTTAATCTTTGTGATTATTATTTTAAAGAAGGGGTTAGAGCAAAAGGTCTTCTGTTTGCTTAGAAGTTCAACAGCCCAAAGGCAACAAAAACAACTTTGCTCACTACTCTTAGTTTTCTATTTGTTTCTAACAGAGTTGTAGAAGACAAAATTCATTATATGAATAAAAGCCACAAAAGACCCTGGCAAAACCTGCAGAAACACACTGCCAAGTTCTACACCATGCTATTCAGCAGCTCTGCTGGATGCCTTGCTTACAGCAATTCAAATTTTGCAAGCAGTGAAATGGAGTTTAACTTATCATTTGTCATAATCCTTTCCTAAATGGCAAAGGATTGCATTCACAAGCATAGGAGAGTGGTTTTCTGTAGTTGTATTTCTGGTGAACACTTTACTGAACTTAATAGAAAGTTGAAAATAAAGAGGCTTAAGACAAGACAATTTTATAACTGAAGAAGAGATGGTAAAACTTTCTCTGGTTTTAGCAACAGTCTTAGACAAAGTAATTTAGCATTTCATACCTGAATAAGAATTGTACATATACATGAAGGCAGAGAGCCTGAGCCTGTAAACAGTTATTCCAGAAGTTTAGCATCTATCCTGTCCGATCTGTTTGCACTCTTCATGCTTTTATTTTCTGAACAGTTGAGAGAGAAGGTGGAGGGAAAAAAAATACAGAATAAAAACCCACAAAAGGAAAATTAAGGAGATCATTTATTTACTAGGAACTGATCCCTAACGGGCAGCAGAAACCAGTTTACATCAGTCACCAGGTATACATTGCAATATAAAGCACAACAAAGGAAACCTGCGAGTCCAATGTCGTACACACTTCACAGATTTTCCATTAAGATCACAGGCTACTTGGAGTTCATTCTTTTGATTCCCATATTGTCCTACGCATCATTTAATACATGCCAGTATATTCATACAACTAATTGTACTGCATTGTTTTGCACTTTCTCCCACATAAACTGGGAGATTACACGCATCTCCTATTTTTCTTAAATGACTTAGTAGACAGTAGATCATGTTTAAACTGAGTCTTGATACCAAAGGAATTGCTACTTAAAATTAAAAACTAAAAACTATACTAGTAGATAGTATGAAGTGTTATGACCTTTTGAACTACCTCCACTGTTCTTCACCTCCTTCATAAACACAGCTTTTAGAACTCCCACAATAAATTGTGGGGTGGTGATTATTTGGTAGGTTTTGAAACAGGGATCTCCCATATGCCTACTGTTGTTGCCTTTTAAATCTACATACTGATCGCCTGTCCAGAAAATCATTTGTGCCAGAACACCAATTTTTTGGCATAAATTGGTGGATGAGTGTAAAGTTTTTTAGTAATCACTGCTGTACAAGTGCATCTTGATATCTTTTATTTTTCTAGCCAGAGAAGCATGTGAGTATTATCAATAGCGCCAGCTCTCAAACAAGCAAGAGTCTGGGGACCAGCAACTGTCTGCATGTGGACCCCCCCCTCTTCCTTTGCTGGCCATCGCCCCCTCGCTTTGCTGGGCTACAACCGAGAGCAGCAGCAACATTGGCTTTCCACAGGATAGGATTTCTCACACCACTTAGGGCCATTTTGTCACCCTGCTCCATAGCAAAAGCCAGAATCATGTTACTTGCCACGTACTGTTCAAAAGCATGTCATTCCTCATATCCTTGTATCTCCTTATTTATTTTATACTCTTACTACTCATCTAAGCTAAAGCTACTGCTGATGAAAAGCAGAAGAGGAAAAAAAAAGTCCGATTATCCTATGTAACATTACAGAATGGTTAGGTGTTGATGCTAGCTTGACAGATGAGGAGAAGGACAATACATGGAGAAGTCACTCTTGATTCATATTTTTTTTATTATTTTTATTTTTATTTGTCTATCATATTTTTATATGTCTATCAAGATAAATAAAGGCCGCAACAGTTTAATTTTTAACGCAGTCAGGCCCTTCCCTACTTAGCAGCTTTTTCTCCATCGGAACATGAACTTTCTTCTCACAAAGCACAAGATAACAGCACTGCATAAAATTTGCAGAGAGCTTCAGGGGGGAAAAAAACCTAACCAAAACCAAAAATCAAATCAAAACCAAACCCCAAATACCAAAACAAACAGAAAAAGCCACCATTCTTGCACAGCTCCCATAACACACCAGGACCAGAGGCAGAATTTTAAATTCTTCTTACTGTAGCCACTGGAAAGCAGAGCTGGAACCAGCTTTGGTGCTCTGGCCTTCCCCCTACCCGCCTCCATTTCTGCCAGAACTATTCCAGCTTATTGCTCTCTCCCAGCACCATTCAGCACATTGGTTAGGCAGGCTCAGATGATGTTCATTCATCTCAGTCTGGGCAGCCATGTTTCCGAGGAAACCCTATGGGACTACCAGTACAGCTGTTCCTTCAAGAAGTACCCTTCTGTTTTCAGCTTCCTTCCCTCTTTCAGAGTCATAAAGCAAAGACCCAACAATCATCCCAAATTCTGAATCCCTACAGGAGTGTAAAACAGCCTCTGAGGCAAATTTGTAAGAATTTGAGTTAAACACCCACAGATCCAGAACCACCCTAATAACATTTGTGAGAAAAAGAATTTCTGACTTAAAAAGATAGATTTTGCACTAGCACAAGACTCAAAAAAAATCTTCATGAAAGCAGTCACTGTTTGCAAATAGCAGGCAACAAAAATTCAAGGCCGAAACAAAGGCATTAGCAAGTTGAACCACTGAGATTAATGCACATCAAAACATTATGTGAATTCACAAGTCATATTTATAACACCTTGAGATTCAGACTCTAAACTTTCATGCTAGACAGAGAGGGAGAGAGAAATGCTTTTCAGTTGCACTTGTGAAAGACTCCATAGATTTCAAGCAACTTACACATGCGCAATGCAGCGCTTACTCTGCAGCAGGCCAAGAACCTACTCCAGTTGCTGTAATAATATATTAGGTATCACTCCCTTGCCTATAATAAAACTCCAGTGCTCTGACAAGCAGCACTTAAAAGCCACAGATAACCAGTTTGGCCCCAGAAGCCCTCTTTTATATTCTCAAAGTTTAGAAAGGCCCTGTCTTCTCATGGACATAGCTTAAAGTCACTGAGCTTCATAAAGAAATCACCAGTAAACATGCATAAAGAAAGTCAATAGCAAAGAGATTGTCAGCATATAAATCTTTGAGTAATTCCTTCTGCTTCAATGGAGTTGCTACATGCTTAAAACAGTGCAAGTGGAAACTGAATTTGTTGTTCTAGAATTATCATTAAGCTAAAGTGGCCATTCCTATTATTCTCTATTTTCTTTGGAACGAGGCAGTACTATTATTCTGAAGTTTTTCTACACACAAGCGTCCCTTGCACAGCCAGAATAATTTGTTTTCCTAAGAAGCCATCATTATTATTTTTGCTTAATTGATTTATTATTTTTTTTTCAAATTCATGGCTTCTAACATTACCTAAATACCAAAAAACAGCTACTAGATTTTCTTGATGGAATACAGAAGCATTCAACTGAAAAAAAGATTATCACTGCATCTAAAGGTATCATAGTAAAAAGGAAAAAAGGGAACATAAAAACAAAAGTCAGCAAGAAAGAAAAAAGCAACAGTTATTTCTCACAATTCTCTGTTATAATGGAACCTCAGTTCTAACGACTATCAGATGGGTATTACTACGTGCAGCACAAACTGGCAAAGCTGACACCCAAACATTCTCCATGTTAGAGAAAAACAGACTGGCTTTCATGTACACATATTAAAGACTTCCAAAAAACACTGCTCCTCTGGAAGGAAGTGATAACTCAATATAAGCGGTATTTGTGGGTTTTATTTAATATAAGTATTTTTATGTCGGTTTATTAATTTACAAAGGAAAAATAAGCAGTTAGAGCATTTACACACACTCATATGCCCACATGCATGTATACAGCCTTTTTATTTTTTTGAAGTATCTTTTCTTCATCACTTCCCTCCACCAGCTTCCTCTTATTATATCTGATAACAAGAGTTTAGTCTGAACTGTAGGCTTTCACCCATACCATATAAAATACAAAGGCCACAAGCCAAATTCCACTGTCAGTTACATAGATTCAACCTTTAACGTCAGAAGATTTGCACCAGTGTAAACCAATAATAGATTTTGGCAGCCCTTATGAACCTGTTTTTGGCAGGTGGATGGAAACAGGATTGGAAAGTTCTATTTACTTACTTCAGGAAACTAGAATTCACATCCAGCTTAGAACAGATTTGAAAGAAGTTTTATGGTCCAAAAGGCTAATCTCTAATGGAATTCCCCACAGCATAAAATCACTATAAAGAAGAAACTTGCACAATTCATTTTTACACCCTTAATCCCTGCTTAGAAGAGGTCCAGGAACAAGCAGGATATTGCAGAGCAGAGCTAAGGTGTAATTGTGGCAAAAGCACTATTGTAGGACTTCGAGCTAGCTCTACTTGTCAGTCCGCTTGCTTGTGGAGGGTTGCCATTCCCCTGTGGTTTCTGAGAGCACTGAATTACAGATACAACAGCAGGGAAAGGGAAGGGAGGCAAAAATAAAGTGCCTTTTGAGAGTTTTTAATAACCCTGACAAAGAAATCATGCAACTTGGGAGGATGTAAATCACTTCTCAGCTGAAAAGCTTGTTATTTATGCAATATATATACATCTATTTCAAAGTTGCCATAGAAGTCATTAGGAATACAACTTTTAATCCAGTAATAAATGCAATATACAATGTGTATAAATATAATGTATGAAATCGAAGTGAAGACAGAATTTCAATGCCAACACGCCATTAAATTGCAAGTAACAGTCAGGCTCTATATTATCATTAGAAGGTGGGCTGTTTCTTCAAATTAGTGCCCCAGGAAAGAAAATAACATGTATTCAAAAAGGAACCTGCTAGCCAGTGCACCCTAAAGGGTTTAAGATCAACCAATGCAGGAACACTGCAGCGAGGCAGAGTTACAGCATTAGCGGAAACATAACATTACTTCACCAAAACAGATATTTAATACTTGATAGACAGGGCCCCCTATGAAAATGGATACGTTAGGCAGAATAAATAATAAGCCTATATTTTAAGATACAAGCAGCAGTGCAGAGGAAGATATCTGTAGGACAGCAACACAGAAAACATGCCAAAGAGGAATGTGTGGAATTAAGAAGAGCACTTCAGAGCTTTGCTCCGAGTTGCAATTGGCAAGCATGCCATGCTCACAGAAGTTTAATGTCTGGACTTATTTAAATAAAAAGCTAATTAGTAGTACTTGGATAGTGACTGTCATCCACTAAGCAGTGATGCATTGAGATTCAATGTTTTAAGTCAAGAGATTCATGTGTATTATGCAGACTCAATTCTATTGAAAAGGACGGTGTGAAGTTGTGTAAATGAGCTTCTGCAAAACACCTCCTTCAAGCTGCGGATGAGGTCTGGATGCAGGTTTGCTTGGCAGGGTTTTGCACCAAGTGAAAATTGTTTAGCTTGTCAGCATTGGGGAACCTTGGTGCAATAAGTCAGAGCTATTTCAACAAGTGATCACAATGGAGCTTTTGAATTTATTTCCGTATATTAAGGAAACGCCTGTAGCTTCAAGCCACACAACTTACTAGACCCAGGCAAACAAGAACACTTGACAACAGAGCCAAACCAAAGAGCTTAGCTGGGATCAACGAGCTGTTAGAACTGACTATACACATTTGAAAAAAAAAAAAATTACATAAAGCGATATGTATCTAAGGTCACTGTGGGAGCCAGGAAGTAGTGCCAAGACATTCTTGCAGGCTTCTCCCTTCCTAGGATTGCCCTCATTCACGGACAGAGCACCCAGCCTAAGCCAGGGCTCAGTGCAAGCTGTCCTGGTTTACCCACCTCTGATGACTAATGGGTCATGTTGCACAGTGACATATTTAGAAGAACAGGTGGGCAGCCCCATTCCAAATTTAATCAAGTTAATACTTGATATTTCTTCATGGCTTTCATAATTCTAATTTGCTTACTATTGCAAACTAGGGGATAGGCTAACCCAGTCTGCTAGAAGTTACGAATATTATTTCTCTACAAGCATTAACAACATCTTTCTTCTTTTTCCAGGGAGAATTTTTAATGCACAAATTTGAATGCACTTGCCTTTTCTTACAACCCACGTGAAGGTTATCAGTGAAGAATGCCCCAAACTGATGTTAAAATTGACCTTTAGTATAACAGAGGAAACAAGATTAACATTATTTTTATAGGCAGAGCTATATCTTAACCTCATACCACAGGCTGCCATTTTCCCCACATCCTGCTGCGAGTTCAGAAAGGGATTTGGTATCAATGTAAGTACAAAAGGTTCAATCCCTAGAAACTTACGGACACCATGTCCTCCACTAGAGAGCTCCACAAAGGCTAGGGAGCCATCCCTGTCTTCCCAGCTCCCGGTATCTGGAGATACACCCTGGAGATTCTCCCCATAGTACGTAGTCCTAATTTTGGCTAGGACAGAGTTAATTTTCTTCTTAGTAGCTGGGGCGGTGCTGCGTTTTGGATCTGGTGTGAGAACAATGTTGATAACACACCAATATTCTTAATTGTTGCTAGGTGACATTTATACTAAGTCAAGGACTTTTCAGTTTCTCATGCCCTGCCAGCAACAGGGCTGGAGGTGCACAAGAAGTTGGGAGGGGACACAGCCAGGAGAGCTGACCCCAACTAGCCAAAGGGATGTTCCATACCATAGAACATCATGCTCAGTATATAAACGGGGGGGGGGGGGGGTTGACCGGGGCTGCTGATCACTGGTCAGGAACTGTCTGGGCATCAGTCAGCAGGGGCTGAGCAACTTTTTGTGCATCATGGGTTTTTCCCCTTTCGCTGGATCTTATTATTCTCCCCCTCTCTCTCCTTTTCATTACGATTAATATTTTACTTCATTTCCATTATTAAATTGTAGTTCTCAACCATCAAGTTTCATCACCACCTCATCCTGCTCAGGTGGTGGAGGGAGGGAGCAAGCAGCTGCATGGTACTGTGTTGTTGTCTGGGGTTAAACCACAACGCAGAAAGAATTAGAGCAGCATTCCTTACCATACCATGCCACCAGGCTAGCAGAGGCCGATGACTTCACCACCAGGGTGCCAGCATGACACCTTTCACTACCAGAGCTCCCTTGGTCCACACATCTAAGATGTCCAGAGCCAGACAGCTTAGCTAGAGAGGTGACAGGCACACTCATCTCACATGACTGCATGACAGCGTACCCAATGGCCAGCTCTGCTTGTCAGCATAGGTCCTGGTTTCTGTTAGTGCAGTAGCTTCTGTTAGTATTTACCTCATCCTAATTCTTGGAACAGATTAAATGGAGACAAAAATGAAGCTAGAGTAGCCTTTTCACATGAAACTCACCAATGAGACATCCTACTCCCTATGGTACACCAGTATTTTTTCCTGCCCATGTTTGAGCAATATCTCTGTAGAAAGCAAACTGGTGGCTACAGCCAAGACCAGCTTCCTGCTCTCAAGGATCTTTTTATAATGACACTATTTCAGGTCTAAGGTGTATGTGCCCTTGGGAACCTCAAAGTTTAACTAATAGCCACTAACATTTTTGCCTCTGCATTTTAAAATCTGAGACATATGATCATCCTAAAGTGTTGATAGAAAACCACAGGTGACAGTCTCCATTTTGACTCATTACATTTTATAATGTATTGGTAGTATATGTGTTCACAAAAATGACCTGATGAGGGGGCAACTCTTCCCATAGTCCTGATGACAAGTAGGGTTAATGTCAGCAATGTAAAAGATAATTAATCTTATCTGTCAGTGCAGCTGCTTCACATAATTTTACCCTAATAGTGAATATCACATATCTTTGCCTAGTTAAAGGAGTAGAAACAGAATACTGCATTCAAATGCAGTTTTCTATCATCGCTTCCACCCTCAAGTACAGTGAAACCTCTAAATTCATGAATTTAGAACTTTCTGGCACTTTTTCATTCCTGTGAAAGTCTGAATGGAGTTGGTAAGTTTACTGCCTCTGGTGACAGGAGCCTCTTCTGGGCCTTTGGAAATCAGGGTAAGGAATCTAAGTTTTCTTTTGAAGTCTTTGCAGAAGATTTTTAAAGCAACACGCACCTGGCACCCAGCGAGAAACGACCTTTGGAAACTTACTCTTGCTGGAGTATAAAGCTGGACTCTAATGTAGCCAGCGAAACCGATTTCTAGCATAATAACAACCTTCAATGGCTCCTACCATCCTGATGGAGGTTTCCCCAACAGAGAAAAACTTGCTCCTCTATAAACAGCTCCATAAAGGAGACTCATCCTCCTTTCTACCACACAGGCATTTACTGTTAAGAGGAAGCGTAACAAAAAAAGGTAGAACACTTGGACAAAGTCTTTAATATCCAAACTTCATAGACCATTGCCAGAGAGGCCTGAAGTTGCAAGATCTCTTATGACTGCCAGTATTGCTGTCTTGCAGGAAGGCAAATACCGAGGATCCTAATCCCCATGTTCTCTGGGCCATCCATGAAGGTCATTGCATTTCACTTGGCAACCCATTTCTTTTCTGTTGTATAGTTTTGCATAACACTGTGGCTAATGTAAAAATTAAGGTAAGAAGTAAACCTCTAGGGATCCAGAGTCAGAAACATCCACAGCTGAGGAGTATAGGTGAGAAGCCCATGAGGATTTAACCTATGAAGCTCCAGTAGCTCTGCACGGAACTACAGAAGCAGACAAAACACGACCATCAAGGAGCCAGAAATAGAGCAGCATGGAAAACTGTACCAAATGCAAATCTATAAACCACTGGGTGGCCTCCATCCAAGTTCAAGGAAAGCAGCAATCAATCAGCTTTTGACAGTGGTGTTTAATGTTACTTAGCTAAGTGGTAGATTTGTAAGCAAAACTAGCTTACTGAGAAAGGGAAAAAAAATCAGACTCTGAAGATATATTAATTAAGAACAAATCTGAGATGCATTTTCAGGGAAAGTCACGTTCAAAGTTGCAGCTTTGGTCACTCTCCTACAGGATTTAACACTGAGAAGAATGATGCTGATGTTAACAAGTTCTCTCATGGGTATATACAGGTGCTGATGGATTCAAGTCCCAGTGCAGATGTGAAGCCACATTCTCAGTGTGATTTTACTTCCGCAGTTGAATATAAGCACTGTCAAGGTGCCTGACAATTCTACCAATTTATTTTGCCGAAACATGACATTTTCTCAGCCGAGTACAAGATAGCTAGCACCAGGATGTAAAAAAATGGCCTGACTAGTTCTGTAGTTTCACCAAAAGTTTAACAGGCAAAAAAAAAAAAAAAAAAAGTATATTAGGTATACATCTCCTGTTACTGAGAGTGGGAGGTAATGCAAACAGGAAGTTTGAACTGATGGAGAGAACTGCCAGATATACAAGGGAGACCAATTAAATGCTTGTAGTAAGGCTACTGTGAAATGTCAGACTCAGGAAACTGAAGAAGTTAAGGAAATACCCGGGCATGTCATTTGGCCTTTTAGAAGCAACTCACAACAGTAGAACCTGTTAAATATATCCAAGGGTGTGTTAAGGCAACAGATTTTTCCCCCCCTCAATTTCCAAGAATATTTTAACAATTCTAGCTTAAACTAGCAAGTATCTGGTACAGCTAATATTCCCAGGAATATTTTCTAAGCTAATTACTGAAGCCCAGGTATTGCCAGAGCTACCAATTTTTATTATCACTTTTTAAACCCATACACTAGGAGACCATTTTTCTCCATCAGAGGCAAATAGTTTTAATGATGTTCTGGTCCAGAAGGTAGTCTTTCTATAGAAAAATCCCATACTTCTACTTAGGCATGCACTCTGATAATTTCTACAAAAAGTTACAAACCTGAAAAAACAAGCCTTCTAGAGCTGTGTCATTTTCTAAGTTGAAAAAAGGGTCTCCTATCCTCTACTGGTATCTGTACATGCAGAATTCGAAGCCAGGCAGAGGTCAAACGATGTTGACTTTCACCAGTTATCTGAAACAAAGACTACAAGACCCTGCACACAGCTGGGATCTAATGTGAGACTACACAAATGGACAGGAGCACAAATGTGAGTGGATGATATAGGTTCCTTTTTCTCAACTCTCATGGCCAGTGTTTATTGAGATTGAGGTACATTTATTTTATGCTATAGGCAGATTAGCCTGCAGAACTCTCAGATCAGGAGATTATCAGGAATTATGAAAAAAAGCTCTTGCATAGATAACCATTGTAGCTGTTATCCATTTAGATATGATGAAAACTCTTTTTTTGAAGTCTTTGAGTTTAACAGGTGTAAAAATGTTCTTCTGCAAGCACATAGTTCTACACTCATGTTCACTGGGATTCATTGAACATTTAGAAAAAACAGACTCTACACTTCTTAGGAAGCACACTGCTACTCTATTGGATATTGTTAATATTTAGATGGCTCCCATCACAGCAGTATTATAGCACCTGGCAAACATTAATAACAGCAACTTGTGTAACTGTAAACACACTGCAGCTATGGAAATTAAGCACAAGGAGCCCTCATCCAAACAGGAAAACCACACTGGAGTAGCAAATTGATCCAGGGTATCTCAAATGTTTAGAGCTAGTTCTTAAACATTGGATTATACACCTCCTAAGCTCTTCTGTAAACTGATTTGATTCACATTTTTCAATATTGATGAAAATTTCTTTGTTAACTTTATATGTAACAAGAATACATTACAATACTTCCATCCATAAAACAAACAATAGGCTTCCAGAGAAAAGTGGAATTATTTTCTCAAAACTGAAAATACGACATATTAGGAATTCTCCTGAACAATGAGAATATGTCATTGTTATTGTTTCTCTCCCAAAACACACTACTTAAGCACAATAAACCCGGGGCGGGGGGGGGGGGGGGGGGGGGGGGAGTGTGTGATTATGAAAACAAAAGTCAAATATTTTTCATCAGAAACCACCATCAGAACCAAAACATTATGAAAGTTTTATTGATCAACTAAATATGATGTTGATCAAACATTTTTGCTTCTCAATTTGATAATGATAGAATAACTTGATCAAAAAGATAAAAGCATCTTCTTTCATAACTGACAGCTTTTGGCCCATGCATCTAGGGCAGTAAAAAGATGGCTACTACTCAAAGTCATTGTTATCTTCTGTAATATCTAAAGCATTTGAGATTTAGTTTTGTCTGCACCAGAAACCAGGACAGTGTGTGTGTAAATATATATATATGAAGCAGCAGTGGTGATTGTCAGGAATTAAGAAACTAGATACAGTTCACAAAGTAGTAAAAAATGGAAGACCAGGAAAGGAATAAAAGCAATATAGATGAGAAAGCAAGGGTTTTGGATAAATTAGTCTGCGATCTCACAAAGAAATACACTTGGCCAGACTTGCTCAACATACAGAGTAACAGTATTACTTGAAAACTGTGCATGATCTACCAATGTCACCTTATTTGTGAAACAGAAGCCACAAAAATATGAGAATTGCAGCTGAGTTAAATACAGACATACAATAAACACTGCATTTCAGCAGAGCCAGACAAAGATGTGTCTGGAGGCTCAATCAAAAAATTAAATGTAGTAAATAGACACAAAAATTCCAAGTATTTGTTAAATTGTTCCTTTTTTAGCAAGGATCCTAGACCAAACAAAACCTAATATTCCAAAGACAGTTCTAGAAAGATACCCAACATGGACGGAACAGAATTCACCGTGAATCTATAATAACCAAGTACAATAAATCTTGAGGTCACTGAATATACAGGGGTTAGAAAGATATTCAGCCCTTTCTTTCAGCTATTTCTGACAAAGGAAGAGGAAACCTCTTTACAGAGTTTGTACCCCAGGAAACTGTGCTTTCCTACAGGAGCAACAGTAGAAGGGAAAGTTGTTAGCTTCTTTCTCTTCTACCTAAACCAGAAAACATTATATAGTTCTACTTCACCTTCAGAACCTATTTGCCTTTGATATTGCCAACTACAGACTTTTCTGGTCTGTATGGAAGGTCTTGAATAACCCTTAGTCTCGCAGCTCTCACAGAAAACAACTTCAAGAAACTGAGATGGCTGCCTATAGGGAGTCTAGGATAGGCTTTTTCCATTGGCTTGCTCAAAAGCTTGCCAGCTCACCAAGTCTGAAGACCTGTTGGTGCTCCATCTTTCAGAACGGAATTCCCAGCACATATCAGAAATAATTTAAGATGATTTCAAAGCACAAGGAAGAAAATTCCTATTAGCAGAGGTGTTTGCATACATGGAAAAATAGCTACATTTAACCTTATTCCATGAAGGTGGAAATCCATGTGCATAACAAACCTTTATTTCACAGTATATAAGTGCACAACACATGTAAGAGGGGAAAAAATATCAGGATACATACTCCATGTGATTAACAAAATTAGATATTACAATTTCAAAATGTATTGTCTCAGACGCACTGCATTTGCTTTAATGTTCCTGGGAAAACCCTAATAGACTAGTTGTGTGGGGTTTTTTAAGATAATACCATATTAAAATTTGGTTGATAAATAATATGAACTGCCAAACTGCATACAAGATATTGATAATTGCAGTGGATATTTAAAGAGAAAAGGTATCTAAACTTTGTAGTGGGGCCTCAGGAGTTACATACCAAACCTTACATATTTGTATGAAAGTTATTTCATAAGGAAAAAACCTAATCACCTGAACAGCACATCCCAAAGCAGACAGAAACATGCTAATAAGTCTGCTGTGATAGACAGTGGATAACTATGGTCTTAGGTGGAAGTCATGGGTTTTTTTCTGCCATTTTAATAATAGGTTTAAAGTCTAAACTCCTATGGCAAGAAACATTACTCAACCACAGAAAAAGCACAGTCATCGCAAGCTGCCTAAAAACATACTAAGAAGGATCACACCATTTCAGCATTTCTTTTTCTTTTTAGTTCCCAGTTAATAGTGTCCTCTGGGTGCCCATCATAATATCACCATGGTACTTGTGTAGAAGACTTATATGCCCAGTAGGAACTGGAGTCATTCTACCAATTTCTATTACCTACTGGATGGTCATCAGCTTGCAGAAAGTAGTACTTTTGAAGCAGCTACATTAAAACAGATGAAAGACTAGATATTCCCTTCAGAAATCCGACACACACATTTTTAGTTCTATCATTTGGAAAAATCAGTACCACAGGTGGATTTACAAATCACACATTTCTGGCTGCAGTTCAGATCATCTCCCTTATTCAGCAATGCATTTATTCCTGAGGTCAACCTTTAGCATGCTCAACATGCTTCACTGAATAGAACAGACCTCCTGCAGAAGTAATAGAAAAAGTAAATGTAAGCATGAAATAAGAGAAGCATTACTACTGCACAGATTGCTTTCAAATTCCTAGCTTAGTCTAACACTTTAAATCAAAGTTGCCTGAATATCATCTGTGAAGCTATCCAGGCAAATTCTGAAGTTAATTCATTGGAGGAAAGGGGTCTTAGTGAGATGCGGTTATAAAATTTTCCATGCATGCTCATACATTCACATAAACATACAAAAATGCAATCAGGCATTAGAAACAGTTGAGAACATTCTTCAGGAAAACAGGTAGTTGTATTTCAGACAAATTCTGCAAACTTGATGCATCAGAGGAACGCCACAAATGTTAGAGTGACCATTTCAGTGCTCTCAACTATAATACTTTCCACAGATATCTGGTAAGCCTTTTACCCCCGTTGTAGTGAGATGTCGGTGAATGGGCACATTATTCCTTGGAATAAAATCTATGCATTAAGGCTTTGAAAGAGGTAATAGACAGAACCTCTCTAACTGTTTAAAAAAATCCTGGAATAAAAATTTTGTTTAGAACCCTTTATAGACAACAGTAAAATCTACCCAACTCCAACAGCATCTCCTTTCTGCATAGTTCATAGGATGTGAACACTGAGATTGCAGTGCTACAAGTTTTCCCACTTAGAACCACCTCTAAAACCAGGAATTACGCTTCCTACCTTGAACTCTGTTTTCATAATATCTGAGTGCCAGACAATGTTAAAACTGTGATATTGAGGTGGGAAAAGCATAAGGAACCACCACATGACTGACTGTATTGGCAGCCACTAGCCAGTTGTTCCAAAGTGCAATGAAGTTTTTAAAGAAAACCTCCAAACTGAAGTGTTGCCTTGAAGCATATCTGAAGAGTTGTCCTGCAGGTCTTGTAGGGTAAAATTTTCCAGAGTTCTAGATAGGTGCAGACAGACCAGAAAAAAGCTCTGCCCAGGGTGCAGACTGCCTGTTTGAGTATGTTAACCTAGTGCTGAATGCATGCTAAGATAACCTCCAGGATCTATTAATTAGACACTCCACTGCACTAACATACTTGCAGGCTTCCAACATGATTCAAGCCTGAATCTCCTTCAAAATTACAATATAAAATACAGACTTTGTTTTAAACAGGAGTTCCACTGTAAAAAGATGGCAGGATTAAGCTGTAAGATCCAGATTCCTAACAGCAATTTAATGTCAAATTCTCTTCAGAGTTGTAAACATAGTACTCAAAAAATCTACTTTCAGGTTATTCACCTCTAACACACATGGCTGGAAAGTTGGTGAAAAAAAGTTTTTCTTGCAGGAAAATTAACACTTTTATTTCTGGTAGGACTACAGACAGAAAAGAAAAAGAAAAAAGGCATTGTAGCACGTGGCACAAACTTTTACATACAAAACTGTCATTATTTAACTCAGACCCAAACCTGGACCCAAAATATAGGTAGGGCCTACCAGGTCAGTGTCCAGGGTCCTTCTCTTACAATCCAGCCATTTTCCATCAAGTAAATTATGATTAGAAACCTTTCAAATATGCCATCAGAAACTCCAGAATTCAGCCCGAGTTGTGACTGTTGAATGTTTTTACAAATGGGTTAAAGTCACCCTTGTCCCTTTAGTTCAGTAATCTTTAAAAGGTGTTACTTCCAAAAATGAAATCTCACTGGCAACAAAACAAGGAATCTGAAGCTAAAACACAGACATCAGATGTTCAACTTGCATGCATGTGGTAATCACTAACTCACAAGTTTTCCCACCCAAAGACAGCCCCCCCCCCCCCCCCTTAAAAGATGGGATGCTCTTAAAGACATGCATAAGTTTGTGTAAAACCTCTTTCCGATTGCTGCATTCTTTGTTCAGATATAGAATATGTTACGGGTGCTTTCTTACATGCAGGAGCAGATCTGGGGCAAGCATGTTATTTCCATAGCTTGCTCCATCTCAGGTATAGAAATTGAACTTAAATAGATTGAATTTAACTCAAGTTTGGATTCCTTCTATGTGAATATAAACCTAAATATGTTTCATGCATTAAACAGGATTTTTAATCAGCAAGACATGATGCTTCATTCCATTAATTTCTCTACCAAGAAATAAAGTCATCAGTAAGCTGCTAATTGAAAACACCTAGCTCAATTCACCTTAAATCGCTATTTTTATTGTGGAATACAGAACCTGCTCCATATGGGACATGAACTAGGAACTACAGCTCAGACACCTCCTACTAATCTATAAAAATGCTTGTGATACTTCGGGTTTTGTCTGGAACTGGGTTGTCTCTTCCACCTGTTTCTTTGAAGGGGGAAAATACACAATTGTCCCTACCTGGGCGAAGAGCTGCCCACGAGCTACCATCTGATGCTATTGCCCCTCACAATCTTCTGCAGATCGACAGGAAGTATTGCCCAGTCTCTAGGTTCCTGGAGAATCTGCACCACTAGATGAGTTTAGAAAAATATCTCTAAAACCATTGAACTCTAACTGCTGCCTCAATAGCAACTGTTAATTCCCTACCTGTTAGTTTTGACACATTCCTTCAAGAACTCAGCACTTAAAGAAAAAACTTTTCTATTGAGATTGAAGTACTGTGTTACAAGTGGAAGTAAAAGATTACAAGTTTAAAAGACACAGTTAAGGCAATATTAGCCTTTACCTAACAGGAGTCCTTCCTAATTGCTACAATATTCATAATCTCAAATACCTAGGGCTTCTCTCAATATGAAAGCCAAAGACACAAGCCAGAGGGATTCACCCCAACTCTTATACATAGCTTCCTATATTTTACATGCCTTCCATCTCCATCTATACTATTTATATTTCTTTGAAGATTGTTTTTGAGGTTAATGCAGATACACCTTGAGTGACATCTAAGATCCAGTGCACCTAAATGATCTCTAGTTAACACCTGTATAACCCAGATGGTCTATCAACTACAGCGATGTGGATTTTTGTTCTTCTTCATCATTAATCTTACAGCTGTAGATTGTAATTTTATTTATGAAATAAAACAGCAGTTATCAACTCAAAAATAATCTTAGGATTTATGCATTCACAAATAAATAGTTTTAATGAAATGCCATTTTTCTGTTTCAAAATTTGCTTTGCATGAAACAAATATTTACATGTTAAAAATGTAAGAAATAGTCATGTTTTTCTATAAACCTATCTTGGCCTTTCCTGTCTCGTTAAATTTTCACTCTCTAAAAGTTAGCTTTCTGTCAAAAATGAGACTAAGAAATTCTATGGCAGATTTTCTATGGCAGTACACCTGGATTTGAGTTCCTAATACAATGCAATATGAACATCACTAGAACAGGCTTTCTAGAGAGGTGGTTGATGCCCCAAGCCTGTCAGTGTTTACGAGGAATTTTGAAAATGCCCCTTTGATCAGCCCTGAATTGGTCAGGCATTTGGACTAAGCTATCATTGCAGGTCCCTTGCAACTGAAATATTCTACTCCATCATGATACTCTGTTCAGCACTACTAAAAAAAAAAAGTCAGTGTATTCTTCATAAATCCTATGCCAGTCCAAAAAAAAAAAAATCTATATGATTTTCTTGCTCTAAGTAGTACAGTGAAATATGGAAAACTATCAGCAATTATTTGTTCAGTCCAGAGTGGATTGTTTGTAAACCTTAACAACTGTAGAGCTTTTCCAAGCATTATACAGGGGAAATTTTTGGGCTCAAGCTTCATTTTGACCAGACCTAAACTTTTCAGCAGATGTTTGGTGACCTTCTCGTTTCTTTCTACAATGTGATACTTACTAATTTGTTACATTATTCCTTTGGAAAAAAATACCCATTTTAGCCTGCGAAAGAGACATTTAATGCACTTCAGCTTTCTATGTTCATTCAGAAATTCTTCACCCTAAACAACAGAATCTAAACACAATATCTGCATCTGCTTCATTAATTGTCCACCTTGAAAATACTGGGGGTTTTCAGCACTCAATTTTTTTTGTATGATCCATTAGTATCAAGTGATGTTTCTCTGTTTAACAGATACAACTGAAAAATCCCAAAGGAAATTTACAAATTTTTCCCCCCTCTCCTTGCTTGGGATCAGCTTGGTCAGAAACCATACATAGCTACAGTAATGATCTCATACAGTATGTTCTCTCTTCAGCACAGCACTTAAATACATTATCAAACTTAATGGCAAGTTCGGTTTCTATCAAAAATTATCCAAGACATCCATTCATCTGATGGAACAAAAAAAAAAAAAGTATTTGCTGTCTTAAAGTGCTTCGTCATTTCCACAACACTGTCATTTGACTATATTCTAACAATTACAAACGATTTTGACAGCTCTCAAGGAAGTAAATGAAAGAAATATAAAGCAGTAAGTGCATATAAATTTTTCTTATGCAAAAAAGTCCGTCTGACATCACATTTAATTCTCAACATACAAAGCAGTACCAAGACCAAAGAAGCTATCCTGATTTATACCAGGTGAGGAACTTCCCCAATATCAAAAAGTCAACCTCAAAACCACAACTGGTAAGCTATTATCCCCAAAAAACAGTTATACCCATGTTTGTTCTTCCACCATGGTTCATGTAAATATTAGGTATTGGCCTCCAACATACCGTGTTTGTTCTGTAAACTGACATAAATACCCATGATACTACATAATCTGTGGGGAAAAGAACCTCATGAAGCTAAATGTTTGTGCGAAGTGGTGAAGTAAAACCATTTGGGATAACTACATTTTTCATGTGAATAACAGGAATTAGAGGAAATCATGCACATTAAGATTCAGCCGTTTTGAGAAACTGCATCAGAACTGAACACATTTCTCTTTAATGGAACTACTTTGTCACAAAAAAAAAAAGAAGAAGTTTATTCATAAGTTTTAGAAGAAATTATGACAATCCTCTCATTTCTGTAAAAAGGAATATTTCATTAGGTACTGGAAGAGGGGACATTTCCCCACAAGTTTGTTTGAGGTTTTTGCTAAGTACTGTAGAATATATCTGAAGTCTTTCCTAAATGGTATTGCTTTTTTTCTGATTTGCAATGTGATTTATTCTATGCCTTTATTTAAAAAGAAATACAATGCCTGGAACAAATAATATGCATCAAAACTAAACACCATCAGCAAGATGTTGTGAAGACCAGTGTAGAGCTGATCCACACTAGTTCCATCAAAAGATGTCTAAAAGACAGACAATGGTCTGAGATCTCTCTGGTGTATGATGGATCCAAGTGTAATATCTTTTTACTATTCTTCCTTTCTTTGATGATTAAACAGGAGTAAAAATAGAATCAAGGTAAAGTTTTCCATAACATTTTTATTTACCTACTCTTGACTTAAGAAATTATTGACCTCTGATGTAAAGTAGAAAACTGTTTCTCTTTTAAACCAGGGTACAGATGAGGTGCTATGCGAATGATTCCAAACCAAACTCCTCCAAAGCCACTGCATTTTTTCTTCTGCTCTGGTGCCTACACGCTGACAGATGGAATGACATGTTTTGGGTCAGGGGGCTTTTCCAACAAGCAGAACAAGTCAATTTACATTCTCATCAAGATCTAGCAGCTTGTGTTTGAGTTTCCTTTATTATATTGGTAAAGTATCCCACTTTAGAAAATACAAACTTACCTTATTAAAAGCAAACACTTGAGCCTTCTCATATCTCTCTTTATAAGGCTCTAGGCTAGATTGTCCTAACCAGAAAATTCTTTGATTTACTTAATCAAAAGTGCAGCTTGTTTAATGTTGCATAAATTCCCACCTAAATACTTAAAGTGAGTTCAAGCACAACGCATTCACATCAGGTGCCAAATTCACCCTTCACTTACATTTGTGTAATGCCACAGACAAGGGGACTGCACACTGGTGAGGAAGGCTGTTTTCTTTGAGTGCTGAAATGACTCATGCTGCATTACAAAGTGGATAAGCAACTGTACAGAAAGTGAAAGATGCCAAACAAGGAACAAGCAACAAGTTTGTCTTAAAAAAAAAGCCTACCATTAAACTTGTATGCAAAAATAAACTAGAATAGAGCAAATATGAATCTTATTAAAAAAATATTTCAATGAGGTGGTGAATCCTGCACGTGATAAAGAAAGCCTGGAAAGATAAAGGGAAGTTCCTCACCTGGATAAAGGAAGCTTGAAGTCAGACACAGTGGTAGCCGGCCATTATTTCAGGGAAGCTTCAAGTAATTGACAGGATTACATTTTATTTGAAGGGAGAAGGGCATACAAGCATGTGGAGAGTTGTGGGTGCGTCAGGGCACCGAAGTAGTGAGATTTACTCAACAAGCAATATTACAAGATTTGCAATATTACAGAATTTGGTTCAAGATGTAAACTGCTGAAGAGTTACAACACATTTCTACACACATCCAAGTTACTTTTGTAGCATCAAAGGTGCAGTTATTCAGTAAAACAATCAAAAACTCAAGAAGAACACCCTAAAAAATAGGGAAGGTTGTTACCAGGAAATTAGAAGGAAAATGTAAATTGGTAAATAGTTGACTAAATTCTGGAGGCTATGGGTGACATGGATTATTAATTTATTCTGGGCTTCTAATACAGAACTTAAACATTGTGTTCCTACAGAGGAACTTAGAGATGTTCCAGCACCAATTATAAAGACAATCTCCTGGTGACTTCATAAAACAGTACAGGATTCAGAATTAATAACATTCAACAAGGATTTTTTTCAAAAGGATCAAAAATAGTTGGGTAGAAAGTTAAACAGATACTTAAAAGATCTCTCAGAAAATGAACATTCTGCCCAAAGAATACAGAGAACAGCACACAGTTTGGCATCCTACACTGAAGGTCGCAAAGTTTTGAGATGCTACCCAAGAACATGACAAGAAGTTGTTCTTCTTTTGCTTTGGGGTTTTCTTCCAGTGAAATATTATTAGCAGGAATTCTCCTCAAATACTTGTCAAGGTCATCAGATGATCATAGTGAAAGTGGAGTATTTAGGACAACACGGAAGCAGAAGAAAAACCTACACTTCTCTTTGGTCCTCGCTACAGAGGTCACTGGGAGATTTTTCATATTCAGAAATAAGATTAAAGTTCTGCCAGACATCACTGTTACCATCCATGTCAAGCTCTAATAATCTGCTCAAAATCACTGGGTAAGTCAGATATACTTTTCATATCTATTAAAAATATGACTGCAGCCTAAGGAACCATATAAGCGCAAGCTGTGAAAGCCACTAGATACACTAAATAATTGAACCTATTTTCAACTTTCTTGCCACAAACACGCTGGTATAGCTACCTATATTTACTTGTTAAAGACATATTAAAAACTTAAGTCAAAAGTTAGAATGTTAAAATTTGATCCTGAATGGAGAAGTCCACCCATCCTTTCCCCCACCATCCCTCCTCCCAAGCTACATGGTACTGCAGCATCTCTAATTCTCACAGTAACACTACACCTGTGCCAAACTTCCCCAGGACATCTGAAGTGTAGGAATTTAGTAATTGCCCAGCATGAAAATACAAGTCTCTATAAAGCAAAACCGGGTAGATACAACTACAGACAAAGACAGAAGTGAGCCCAGAGCACTTATAGGAGAAAAATACAACATACCTAAGTGGGCCAATATGATTTATGTTGCAACCCAGAGCACTAGCACAAGACCCTCACTCCACAAAGCCAGAGCCTGATGGTCATTGAACAGTCTGACTGCTCCCCATGAATCATAATTACAGAAACACCTGTGATAAATGGCTAAAACTCACAGTGCTCAATAACCCCTACCTCCTTTCATTTTTTTTAATTTTTTTTTAAAAGTATGGCAGGAGCAGGAAGGGTAACACATACACATTTGCTTGCAAGAAAACTTGCCGAGAGACAGTTGCTAAAAGTTTCTTTGCTTTCCCTGCAGGGAAAAGAAGTGACTTTCCTTTTATCTATCAGCAGATATTTATTTCCTTTTTGCATTCTAATGCATTGAATTATTTCCTGTGGCAAGATTAGCTATGTAAAGAAACCTGCTCTCATTTACTAGACCTGCAGGCTGTGAGAGATCCTCTTGTATTTGAGAGGGGGTAGAAGGGGAAAAAAACTCCCTTCTTTCTCACATTGTCAAGATTATAGTTTAGGGACACTTCCCAGGAGCAAAACACTCATTTACCACCACTACCGAAATCTCAGATGTTACATTGATCTTACAGTTTTACTGGGACAACGTCAGTTCCACACAGGACAGGGAAAGTGGTGACAAGTTGCAGTCTTTAAGTCTGGCAATGCTACCAGGTAACTACGGCTTAATAGGGAAGTTCTAGCAATCCAGTTTGCTGTGCAGCTTCATGTTCTTCCTGCATCTAACACCAAATGCTCATTGGTATGAGGAAAAGACAGGCAGTCTAGGTGTATTTATTCTGAAGTTCATCTTCAATAACTTACCTTTCTTTGGTAAAACCTTAGACAGGATTGATGGAAGCAGTGAAACAAGAAGGAAACAGCAAAAGCAGAAGCACGCTAGCTGTAGATAGGCCCATTCTCTTCATTTCAACTGACTCTGCATGGTCTTTCAGCTGTTGGCCCCACAATTCTGAGCAAAACTAAGATTTCTTTTTCCCCTGATCATAATTCTAAGCTTAGGAGAATGCATGTCCAGAGACAAAACTCACCTGACACCAGCACTGAGTTTTCCCATAGCACTCAGTAGATCTTATGCACTGAGGCAGCTACAACCAACATTCAGTAGTACCAGACTTGTTGATTGTCCCTGTGCAGACTGTTGGCTGACCAAATCAACTCAGTATAAACAAAGTTCACGAACCCTTGCAAACCTGTCACCAAACCTGACCTTTCTCTCATGTCTAGCAAAGAGTCAGTGACACACGTTTCACACTTTCATGAATTCCTGTGTGAGAACACACTTGTGAGAAGAACTTTCACAGATTGTTCGATCATAATATTTTCATCTAAAAATGTGATGTATGAGTCTGTTGCACAGTTTGTTAATTGGAAAAGACAATAATTCATCTAGAAAATTTCCACAAGACAACCTTTTACTAAGTGAATGCAAAAGCAAATATCATTATGTAAATATGAAATGAAACAGAACCCATGAATACTGAAAATAAGAGGACACAAAAGCCACTAGTTTTATAGTCACATACATAATTTTGTCAGAAGTAGTGTTATAGTAAGAAGCCTGGAATTACTTATGATTACATTCTGAGATACCTCTATCTCCAGGGCTCTTTCACCCTTCAGCCAAGCTCCTCACCTCTCCCCAGATGCCTATTTCTCATCCTCTTTGACTCCTTTGAGCTTCAAACTCCTTACACCACCTAGCTGGGGCTCAGTCTTCCAGCACAGCAACATTCTCATGTTTGCCCCATTTGGTACTAACTCAGCAGGACAACAGAGGTGTATGCCTTATCACCACACTGCCATGGTTCCATCAATGGCTAGGGCTAGTCCATAAGTACTTTTTTGATTCCAGTATAGGTTAATTATCAAAAGATAAGCACTATTTTGGAGAACTAATTCAAAATGCTCATGAATTACTCCCTCAGAGAAAAGAGGGGAACTATTCAGTGAGAAAAGAATGTTCTTAGCAGCAGTGTTTGTGCTAATATGTCTCAACCTAGACTTTTACTAGGGTGAGTCTTTTACTGCCAGTTTTTATACCATTGCTGAATCTGGGTAAGAAAATATTCAGTCTAGCTCCCCAAAACACTGACTAGCTTGTAATTAAAGGTAACAGTTCAGAGTCCTAGTTGACTGCCAAGTCTACAGTGATCACGTACACGAAAAATCAATGCCACTCCTTAAAGAGAGTAGATGTAGCTAAAATAAAGGTAAAAAAATTAATTTTATAAAGTATGAACCTGAGGTCAGTCATTTACAAAAGGAAGTGTTAAAGCATGATCTCTATTGTCGTTACACTGCAGAGGCTATGAAGTAGGGGATTAACACATAGCCCACCGCAGGTTTACTTTTAAGATGGTTCTCAGGACATGGAGAGAAGTCCATTCCCAAGTGGGCAGTACACAACTAGCATGAGAATTGGTCAAAACTCCAGCTAAAGAGCAACAGCCAGTGAGCCTTACAGCAGTCTCGGATGACTGCACAACCATATTGTGATTAAGCATTTTTGATGTTACAATATTCCTCAGCTTACACTGTGGGAAAAGACTGTATACTGACTGGGGAATCAAATCTGTACTAAGTAAGCAGGGACAGTTTTAGGGTTTTGTTTGTTTGTTTTTTTTTAATGGTGGTGTTAATTTGTCATTAATGCACAGCAATTCTGATGATTTATTGCTTATGAGTAGCCCTGATCCAGTACCATAATTCCCATACAGAATACCGCATACTCAAAGGGTAACAGTTTTTCACATTGACAGTCATTTCTCAACCCTCCATGAAAGTGGCATGAGAAACTCCTAGCAAATTACTTGTTAGATCATTAAAAGCAAAGGGAAAAACATCTGTGCTCTTTGTTCTCTAAATATTTTACTGAGCTGCCACCTTCACTGTTCTGGAGTTACACAGGTCTCCTGACAAGTGGCTCAGGTCCAACACATGGAGCCCCAGACCTGTAATCCCCCTTCTCCCACACATCCAAGATGCCTTAGAGGTGAGTGAGACCTTCAGTCCCTGCCTACCTACATATTTATCTTGCTTTTCTGCCCGAGGCCATTTCTGTCACAAAGCCCATGGAAGCTTCATATGAAAACTCCATGTCTCAGAGTGGGAACAAGAATGGTATCCTTGGTTTGTCTTTCAGCTGTCTCCACAGATAGTTTGGGCTCTGAGCCCTTTTACTACTACTGCTTAAAACTCTAAAATAAAAGAGTTTTAGCCCAAAACAAGTCACTTAAGAAGGGAATGTCTTTCAAACAGTGGAATTGTAAAGTGCAAATCCAAGAACAAGCTGGTACATTACATAGTACCAGCAATTAAATTTACTATATATTACATAGTGTGATATATCACATAAGCATTATAAAATATAATGTATTACTGTAACACTATTGCTAAACAGTAAAAGTATTTTTTACATTGCCGGAAAGCAACATGATACACACCACAATACTGTGTTAGTTACTATATGAGAGTTGCCATCCTGAATTAGTTTGAAGGTCCATCAAGCATGGTATTGACTGACACTAGTATTAGATATTTAAGGAGGGAGTCCCTACGGGGGCAATTAGACTAATTTACCCATCAGGGAAATTCCTTTTTAAACTCCATCAATTATCCCCTGAGGCATAGGGATTTATATCTCTTATGTTTTTAATCCTTTCTAACATAACTGTAGGTTATCTTATTACACTTATAAATATTTAACCCTTTTTCAAAATCTAAGCTCATTTCACTTTGTATGACAATTTTAAATCCCATATATCCGTCTCCTATGACATGCAGATAAACACAACAAGAATGCATGTTAACTGGAAAACTATTAATGGGAATTGCATAAAAGTCTGTCACATGTACCAAAAAAAATTTAGCAAGGCTGGTCACTGAGAAAACTATTATAAACATTCAACTTAATGTGTTCCAGTTATGTTCTGTGGATCAAATAATAACTGCATTGAGAATGGCAAAGTTGAGTGTCATACGTCACAAAAGTAGTCTTTAGGATCTTCTCAACAAATATCAGTAAGCCTGGTTTTGTGAGTGTTTTTCCTGTGTTACAATACCCAGTACATCATCCAGCTTCTCAACACAGAAACACAGATGGAAGTCTGTTTTGTCAGACCTGTAATTCAGAAATTTAATGGACAGAAACACACAATACTGCTGGGGAATTCAGCAGGAGACCCCACGTTCACATGGAAAGCAGTGAAAAATTTCTCAGGCATCCCCCACCACCACCACCCCCACACGAGTGGCCCCTTGAAAGAAAGGCTATACACAGCTAGTTTTCCTGCTTGCTGCAGAGCTGCTAGAAATTGGTTGAGGTAAGGAAGCATGGGAATCAGCTGATCATATTAACAGGCACTTTCCTAGCTAGCCTTGGGAGCCAAATAAGAAAGGTTTATAAAAAACAAAGCAGAGGTCCTGCCAGCTCCATGCATATAACAGGACATAGGTCACATCATGTGATTCCGCAAGGAAAAGTGCATCCACAATAGCACTTCCCAAACACAGGTCTGGAAAACTGTTACATTCTGATCTGGAGAAAAATCTGAAAGAGTCATATAATTAATCCAACATACACATTAAAGAAAATGTTACTTTTTTCTTAGTAGCTTTGAAATAGTACATCAACTTTCTGAAGACAGAAAAGGCAGCCTGGAGTCACATTAAACCATTAGCAACTTTTTCTCCAGGTATGCAAGGCTACCAGAGTGGGGGAAGGGTTTTCTGGCAACAGTTTAAATACTCTTCAAGTAATTATGCTCAGCTCCCCTCTGACTGCTGTGACTGCCAAGTTTTTCAAGTGTTTCCTCCTACTTTCCTACTTTTACCCAGGAAACTTGATTGATGCACAGCTACCATTCCTAGGGGCCATTCACATCTTCTAAACTACCAGCTCCATACAGGGCTTTTCTCTGCTCTCCTGTACACAAACATGAAAAAAGAGGAGCCTCTTCCCCATCCAAACCTCTATCAACCTGTACCAACATCTCCTGACAGGTAGGCATGCACAGCAGAGACAGGTTGTGAAAAGAGGTACTTATCTCTCCTATGTCTTCTTACTGTGAATCACTGTGGATAAGTTATTCCTAGCATCGCCAGGGAGGATCAGGTAGACTCTGAGACCAAAAGTTAACATAAAACCTCCCATAAAATTCCTGCTTTTCTAACACAGCATACAAAAAAAAAAAACCCACACACAAAAACATGCATGAACAATCAATGTCACAGCTCACCAGATTAAACATCAGGAGTATTTCACATCAGTCCCAAAACTGAATTTATCCTAAATGTTATGCAAGATGAAAATTTTTGTTTCTGGTCAAAAACCCCTTTCCCTACAGCCAAAATTATTGTAGTCTTACTTGGTTTGGGCTTTGGGGTTTTTTTTTTATTTGTTGGGGTGGCAGGGACAGCAGTTAAGGGATTTTTAATAAACACTAAAGAACTAAATTCACCAAGTAGCAATTTGCCAGTAGTTGGAATGATTACAGTTATCACAGAAAATAGAGGTTCACATTCCCATGCTCTAGCAAGCATAGAAGCAATCCGAGCCCAGGTATCCTATATCATACTCCAGTATTGCATCCCAGAAGTGCACAAACTATAAGGATGGAAGGATGCACGAGCAGTACCTTACACCATCCTCGCTGGCTCTGTGATAGGCACTTCAGTCCTGACACATTTATTCAACTGAAACCACTTCCTGAATTAAAATAATCTAAGAATAATTTAATGTGAACCAACACTAGATTTTTCTAATGAACACATTAAGCAAAAAAGAATCACCCAGCATGAAACTAAAGCTGCAATTCTATAAAACTGATGCGTGTAACTTTGGAAACAACATTAGTGGAATAACATAGAAAGGATTTTTCTGTGGCTTCTAGGAAAAAATAGGCCATACCAACTGTGGTGGTGGGACTGATCAGGGGAGCATCCTAGAAACTTCCTCACACAAACCCTCCCCTCTGTATTAGGTGCAAAAAGCTTTCTTGCACCTGCTCCTCTGCACCTGGAGGTAAGCACACTCACTGAAGATAAAAATTGACTAAGGCAGTATTACCATACCACCACCCCCAAAGAGAAATGCCAGGAGCTGGGGGATGCATAACAGACGCCAACAGAAGCAAGATTATGGCTACCTGAAATGCCACAGGCAACTCCCTATACAACACAGTGCTATTCAGGTCAAAAAGCATTTTAGTTGCAGCACACCACAATTTCTGACTATGTTCTACTTATTTAAAACAGCTTCTGCCAGTCGGGAAGAAAAGGAAGGTGTCTGCTGGCCCTCTGATACTTGTTCTCTCTGGAGGAGTAAGAATATTATTTAGGAATGTCATTACTGGCAACATTTCAAAGCTATTCAGTGCCAGATTTTTACAAAATCCCATGTATAACTAAGTATCTCCCTTTCCATGGCCACTGTCAGATACAAAGGGAGAGCAATGCAGCCAGATTCCAATCCCCTGAACAAGGGGTCACTGGAAGGCACAGCTCACCAAACATGCTTTTTGAAAAAAGAGAATAAGCCTAAACATTATTCCTTTCCTTAGTTAATAGTTGCTAGCAAATGGCTTATATTTTGCTGCTGGAAGACTCAAGATAAAACACCTTTCCCCGTGGGATATCATCTGAATCCTAGCTGCTCATCCACTAGAAATATCCTTATCTTTCAAATACCTGACAGAACGTTGCATTTCCCAGCAGAAAAATCCCTTTTTCTAGTCCTAACAGATTTCCTAGCATGAATACCACACTCCCTCTCCATGCTTTGGTAGGCTTTCCAGTTTACCGCTTGCTCTGGCAGATGACCCACATTCACCACGACTCCACATTTTACTGCCTCTGAAGGCCTTTAGAGAGACGCTTTGCACTGAACTAAGGCACCCAAGTCAGCAGTCTCTTCACCCCAAACCGTCAAGGGAAAACTCTCTAGTGACACAGACTGAGAGGCTCAAAGGCAATTCTTTTATCCATACATTACACAAATGCCCTAACACATTGAAGCTCTTTACTCAAGCCTCTCCTTTCAGCTCAAATTAACCCACAATGGATGAAGATCTGAAGCCACACAACATATGCCTGCATGCATCCTAGCCAGCAGCTTGTCTAAGAAAATCAGAAGGCCTAGCTGACAAACTATTACCTTCTAAGGAATTTCCAAAACCAAAAAGTCTGAGATGGCTTTTTAGAAGGAAAAGGAACACTTTCAACAAGTAGAAAGGGCAGCCAGGAGACACCTGGCAGTAGAATGCAGAATTCTAAGGAAGCAAAGGCCAAAACTGTCCATCAAGGAACAGGGGACAAAAATATCACAAGCAGCCACAACAGGTCCAGCTCCCTTGCCCCTAGAACCAGAATCGGACTGTCTATACTGGGCAGGCATATGGGGAGCTGTTCGTGCCAATGGCACATATCTGAGCCTACCAGGCAACCAAACTACAGCCAGGCAGGCTGTCCTAGAGCTGCTGCTAGCTGTCCACAGCACACAAGGCAAGCGAGCTGGGGAGCGCTGCACATACGGACACTCACTTGCACTCACCTGCCAGCAGCACTGTAGCCAAACCCAAAGAGAGGACTTGCAGGAAGGACTTCCAAAGCCTAGAATGACATTTTCCAATTTGAATGCAGTTTAATTTCTGGGATAACCTAGAGAAATCAATGAAGGGTCTGTCTGACAAACCGTAGACACTGTATTTAGCTAGACTACAGCTGTTAGCGTAGACACTAACAGCTAGAGACATCCAAATCCCAGGCAAACCCCCACTCCACTTCACTGGAATCTAGTGTTTGAACTTGGATCCATCCCTTATTCCCTAGAGCTGATACTACTGGGAACTGCATAGGAGATAATTTTCACCTGCTGTAGCACTGCCGCCAGAAATGTGGCGAAAGCATGGGTATTAGAAAGATGAGTGTCAATATTTCCAAAACTCAGTACTTCCAGGAATTAAATCAGAGTGCCAAAACAGCTGATTTGTTGGCATTTAGATTTAATCTAATACTTCCCCCTTCCAGGAACAACATCAAATTTTAGTGAATAGACAGGGCTACTACAAGTGTTCATGTTTAATAGCTTTTCATCCACAGGCACCAAGGATTTCGATTCACTGGACTGTACATTTCAGAGTTAACTTCACACTCTCTCCACCTGTAGTCTAGTAATAGACAGTCATTTATTGCAGGTGTATTAAAATGATTTGATCAATGTGTGCTCGGCAAGGTTTTAATTTTAATAGCATGACATGCATGGTATTATAAGTCCTATCTTATAGCTCTCTTGGCTGTTATAAAGAGAATTTTCATCTCATTGGCTTTTGAAATGCAAAATACTTCTTTTGGTTTTCTTCCATAAAACTGTTTCAATGCACTTAAAATTTTCATTATGTTTTTGAAGGATTTCTCTACTTAATTTTAATTGAATTTTCATAGAAGTTTCCTTAACTTGTCCTTCAATTATACATGTGGCTTCCACAGATTTCTTTCCTCAGAGTTCTCTGTTCATTCTTGAATGCCCTCAAAATCACTTGAAAGTTTGCCAGAATTTAATTCTCATTGACAAATAAGAGTCTCCCATTCTAAATGAATTTCCATGAGCAACCAAAAAGATATTGTGGTACTGGGTTTTGATTGTAAATCACACTAGGGATGATTTTAAGAAGTTTGAAATACCACATTTAA
The DNA here is from genome assembly GCF_023638135.1 of Falco biarmicus. Classification (NCBI taxonomy): domain Eukaryota; kingdom Metazoa; phylum Chordata; class Aves; order Falconiformes; family Falconidae; genus Falco; species Falco biarmicus. The sequence continues at coordinate 19,259,022 of NC_079300.1, read as the reverse complement.
TTGTATCACTTTGTCTCACTGTGAGTTACCTCACCTCCCTTGAATCTTTACTAAACTGAACAGTATGTGAAAGCCTCAACCGCAGCAGTAGAATTTACTGCAGTAATTTAATCAAAAAACCAAGAGTAAACCATGACGAACATGTGATTAGCTCTGAAGAACAAATACTCTGGACTGGTAATTCAAGAGAAAAGGCCATCTGATACATGGCATATGATACACAGAAAGTGAGCATCAGACAGACCAAGGCAGACTGTTGATTTATTTCTGGCAACAAATAAGAGGAGCAGGAGCCATTACAAAAGTAAATAGACTTCTGTTCTCTTGCAAAATGCAATGCTGCAAACTGATGTTACGTTTCAGCAAGGATGTTAAGCAGAATGTCGTTTGAGTCTTCAGTGAGATGTTTTAAAATTTCATTTTTAAATTACTTAAATTATTGTGCTTAAAAACACCGAACAGAACCAGGGTACTGCTGTGCCAGCTTGGTATTGTCCAGAAATATCATAAGAGTAATACCTGGGACAAAACCACACAAGGAAAAAAAATGAGCTGAAACTTTTCAGAACAGAAAATAGCAGCTGAGATCTAGACAGGGCTGCACTGCAGCTGAGGTGCCATGTACCTATGCACTGAATGACAAGACTTTATATGTCTACAGTCTTCAAGAAAAAAGGAAATTGAGTGCCATGAGTTCAAAACCTCTGTTTTAGTTCATAGCACAGTTATACACCAAAATTTAATCAAAATAAGCAGTGAGCAGGAGTGCCGGTCTCTTCTTGGCCACAATTTCCTTTCCATTGTCTCATACTGGAAGAGTAGAGATACCACAAAGGAAAACCCTCTTCATTTCCAGTGTGGCACAGTTGCAAGCAGGGTTGCCTCACCGACTGCTACCACAAATCTACCTCTTTCAGACTAAGGCACAAATCAATGTAACTGTTGCTGAGTCCATTCCATTAGCACATGAAGGGAATCCAAACAGGTGAGAACAGTCTGATGTCAGAAGAGCCACATGCTTCCTCACACATTACACCTCAGGCACTTACCACAGTAGCTTTTCTTCCTTTTCCACACAATTTGTACCCAGATCCACTAGTATCGGTGCAATCTGCCTTTATTCAGGGGAATAGATATAGCTTCATTAAATGGATGCATAAAGACGTTCGTAAAGATGCACAGATTATATTAACAACTCCTACATTATTGGAAGCTTCTTTTAAATTCATCCCTCTTTTCAGGCAACTTAACAGAAGCTAAACATACCTGTTACACTCAAGAAATGTTTGGTTTTTTTTATTCTTACTATCCACAAATAACACCTGGGCAGAGATGAGCATTAGCAGCAACACAAAAACTCCGTACACCAATGCTTTCCTTCCTCATCAGAAAAGCTGCTGAGAACACCAGGAAGAAAGGAGCTAAGACTCAAATTTACACACTCCAACTCCAGCTTCAAGGCTTAACAGAAGCATATGGATAAATAAACTGACTTCAATAGCCCAGAAATTTGAACAAAACACTGCACTGGTCTTACCCATAACTAAATACAAGGTTAATCACTGAAGTGAAAGCCCCAAGCTTGCAAACTCATGCCATTACAAGAGTGAATTCTCAATGTCCTGGAGAGAGGGAGGAAAAATAAAAAAAGAAATCACAAGTATAGGACAGCTAGATGACCTAATTACTGCTGCATGAGCACTGATTTCAGACAAGGCTTCCAGCTCATGCATGCTACAGCAAAACAAACAGCACTTAGATTAAAAGCTGAAGCCCACTGCCCCTAATATGCCAGGTCATTCAAAATGAGGTAACCCAGCTGTTTTCTCTTTGCTTCAGAAGATCAGTTCACAAATTAAATCTTTCCTTGCAGAGCAACAGCAAAGTGTAACCATTTTTGTGATGAAAGAACGAGAACAATGTTCAGTAGGTAAGAGGGGGAGGGATGAGATTTAGCAATCAGCCATAACATGACCAGCCAGTGTATCAGTAGAGTTGCCTGTTGTCAAATCAAGAGAAGTCACAAAAAACTATGGCAAAAAGGATCCTTGGAGAGAATTACCACCCAGGGAAAGATTAACAGGATTCTGATAATACACCTAAACAAAAATTACTCTGTTTTTATATTTCAGATGTCACAACTTTGTCAGAAAAAGATCAAAACTGGAGATTAAGCACAAGGAAAATAGATTCTGGAGTAGTTTTACCTTTCCCACTTTTAGGTCCCTAGCATCCTTAGCACACTAAGTAACAAAATGTGATTTATCACAACTAATTACATTGCTGTGAGGTAATTAAGAAACTTTTAAAAAAAATAATCACAACAGCCATCCCCGTTCCTTTATTTTCCAATACCTTACATGAAGCCATGATGACTTTGGATTGCCCATTTCCCCCTCTTCCTCCCTGTGAGTAGAGTTACACAGAGAAGCCCCTTCTCCACTGGCAGGCAGGTCTCTGTTGCAGTGTAAATCTACATTGACTTCACAACAGAAAACTAAAGGCAAACAAAGAAGCAGGACTTCACCTTTGATTTCATATCAGCCTTTAATTTTACACAACCAGATTTCATTGTTGGAAATGAACACAAGAAAATAAATACTAAAGACTTTCTCCAGGTGAGATTGATTCACAACACTTCTTGGGTAATAAACAGCCAGAGTGGTTTCTTCCAGCCTCACTTCTATTAGTGCACAGGCCAAGGGCTGAGCAGCTACACACAGGCCGCTGCCTGGGGAAAGCTCTGAATCCAAGTGCTTCTTTTCCATGGTCAACTTATAGACTTAGAAATATAGACATAAAATAGACATTTTATTTCAAGGCTTTTTTTTCATGGAGCATATTTAAATACAGGTACCTCCATGAAGGGAGTCTAGAGACACATTAGGCTATCTATGAGGAGACAGAAATGAGATGCAGTCATGTGCAAAGGGTACTCTGAGAACGAGGTACCTCTTGAATTCCACAGACACCCAGGTCAGAGATTTGAAAAGACCTACAAGTGGTACACATGCTGTCTGCTGGCTTTCTGCACAGGGCAAGCGCCATCTATGCTAACAAACACGCTTGTACGCTTATGAAGAAACACACTGAGATGACACAGTCTGTTTCCTTTTAACTGTATGCAAGTCTTAAATTCCCACATTTTACAGACAGTTGATGTGGCCTTTTCATACTGAAACAAATATTCAGTACAAACTTCCCAGCTCTATCTCCAAGTCTCATAGCGTATTTTTTTTTCATTTTATTTTTAACCGCATGGAAATCAAAATTGGGGGGGGGGGAGGTGTTTTGATTTGGTTTTTTATTTTGATTTCATATGCTTTTAAAAAAAGTCTTAGGCCATAGAATTAATGATCTCCAGATCCCAGTGTGCCATAAAGTCTCAAAGACCAGAAGGCAAGTAAAAAGACTTCCATCTTTCTTTTTAACTCTTACCATTTTAAATCAATTTACTTACACTATTAGGCAATACAGAATGCCATAGTGATGAGTCATAAAATGATTTTTTTTTTAATAGGCGGTTTTCACCAGTCATGCATGTTTACAGAAAGAAATGGGCAATCCAAATGCAGTAATTTTCTATGAAAGTAGTACATAAGCTGGTCTGCATACATGCATTGATTCACCTGTTTTAAATTGACCTGAGTCAGTCTTCTATCAAAGTTGTAAAAACCAAAACCAACTCCGTGTAAAGTGATGCCTGTTACCTACCACGAGAACAGGGCCCTTGCATAAGGGGGGAGCTATGGGAACTGCAGCAGTGGAAATAATTGCTAATCTACAGGCTAGATAATAGGTGCCCCTTGGAGCTGCCCTGCAGCAGGCAGTGCAGGCAGCATAAGCAGCCTCCAGATTCTTTATCTGAAACCCAGAAGCATCTGGAAAAAGCCACATTTCAGCAGTGCAATAGAAAGGCACCATCATTCCTGCTGCTTATCTGCAGGAATCTCCTGGGAGTGCTTCTTCCTGCATAAACTGTAATTACAGGGGCCTAATCAGTAAATTCCATGTTATATTTCATCTCGTTAATTGTCTACGTTACTTTCAATCCTTCCCTCTCATAATAGATCTGAGTGAATATGTAGAAACAAAATAAGTGAAGAAATAAGCAAAGGCTCCCCTTTAAATGGAGTGGGCTTGTTTCCAAGGCCACACAGAGAAACAGAGGGACATAATACTGTAAATGAACTAGAGCTTCAGTCACCTCATACATCTGCAGCAACTGTTTTGGCACCATGTCTTTCAGCCAACAAAGGTTTTATTAAACATTTGTATATACAAGTTGGGTTTTTTTCATGACCTACATAGAGGCTACTATGATATAGTGGCTGCATGTGGACTGGAGAAATGTTTCAATTATGGAAGCTCTCTCTATATTTAAAAAATATCTCTGTTAGTCTTCTGTCTGCCAGTCTAGTGAAGCAGCCAATTTGGAAAAGCACCTTGTATGAATACCATAGCAGTCTCTGAGCACTGTTGGCATCTTCCATCATTTAACAAGGCATAAAGTCCACAACTGCAAATCCAGCCCATCCCTAACAGTATGTTATGCAACACCTGTTTGCATACATTCTGCATTACATGGAATCCCTGAGGAACAGTCATCTCTACCATGTTTATCTGCTGCAGTTTGGAAGGCAGTTCCCTCCAGCTCTCAAAAACAGCGTAGAAAGGGAAACTAATATTTATTCTGTCCCCTTATAGATATCCATCTTTGAGAGACCTCCTTTGCCACGGTTCAACCAAAACACACAGCAAAGGAAGGAGAGGGGCTGGTGGGAATTTGACCAAAGACTTTATTTTTTCAAGATTTGATTTTTATGCATTTACTTAATAGGGCACTTAAGTGTTGCAAACTAAATTCAGCACTCAAAACCAGAAGTTAGTCTCAGAGACATCAGATACATATTGGGACAGATTTTCCAGAATTTATTTTTCAGCAGGTTTTTTAAAAAATCTGGCCGTATTGCTAGTGATATTGTTATTCTCCCACTTTTTTCATGGGGTTGCACATTAGTCTTGAACTCACCTATGGAACAACCTCTACTGCCCGAATTCATTTGAATCTACATCTTTCAGGTGAATGCTCCAACATCTCCTATGAAGCTGTCCTATGTACATTTAAATAGTGCATTTTGCACTGCTAGTACTAGAAAAATCCTTCCCTAACCAGCCCTTAAGTTCTGTGGCCCCTTTATTGCTATGCCATGCCCTTTCCCAAACAAAGGGAACAGAATGAAGTTACAGATCTCAGCCACAATCTCACAGCCACCCAAGGAGACATCCTGCCAACCTGAACTGCACCTGGAAAACAGCATGACAAATTGAGCTAACCCTTAGCAATCTGCATATAAAAAAAAAGTGCTTAGCTCATGTTATGCCACTCACTACATATTCAAGTTGATGTGTACTCAAGCTGACCTTTGTGCTTCTGATGTTGTAGAAACAAACACTTTCAGATTTCATAATGCTCAAGACTAGAAGACTAACTCAGATGATTTTCAAAATATTCAGTGCTGTGATGTGCCAGATAAACCCATTGCTCACAATACTTCACCCAGTGCATAACATTTTGGTTGTTTTTTATTCCCCCATAGCTTTCCTTTCTCATGGACTTCCCAACTCAAGCCCACACAGCCAGCTGAGCTTTGGGAGGGGCACACAATCAAATATAGATTACACAGACACTGCAAAATATCTTCCATCTCACTATACTTTGTATCCCAGTATTTGCTGTAACCATTCTATGCAGCACAATGTGAAGGAACTCCTTGTGGGATAGCATCCAGTAGCAGAAAAACAATACATACCATCCCATGAGAACAGTAATTTTTGAGCTAATCAGCCTATAGTAACACTCTTGGGGGTCTAGGAGAATCTCAACAATAATCAGGATTTCCCTGGCTGAATAGCTCATAGGAAATATTTCTGGAGTGAGAAATTACAAGTTTCCAGAAATCCTGGGATACTACCTGGTTATTTACATATATATATACACACACAGTGCTTAACCTGGTATGAACTAGCAGTTGCAACATACAACCCAGGGAGCATTCTTCTATTTCCTCAATTTTGTATTTACACATTTATTCTGGAATTAAAAACAAAAAAACAAGATTGATATGAGACTTTATCTGTTTTCTCACAAAGCCAGTCAACTACAAACCCACCTCCTCATCAGATTTGCAAAGTTATAAAAGTGATTACTGTAAAGGACTGCAGTGCAGGTTCATGTGTGCAGGTGGAATCTGCCCTTCCGAGTCCATTGCCATTCTAATCAACAGCCATTAGAAAACAAGTAATCAAAAAAAAAAAATGTCCAACAGTCAAATTCTGCACTCTGATACCTCAGCAGCTTTGAGGGATAGTCAGAATTAAACCCTGTGAATGCAAAAAAGAAAGCAGCCTGTGGACACTAACTTTCATCGGAACCACAGAATTGCTATTTGGTTATTGATTAGCGGATACTTTTCACATTGATTACAGCTAGATTCAAAATGGTAAGCATGTAAAAAATAAAATTGGGTCAGCCTTGTGAGAAATTGTCAAACAGCCACACAAAAGCACTGAATAACACAAAGTTGTGCTGAGGAGGTCTTGACATAGCTCCCCTGATGCTTAGACGTACCATCATATTATCCATTATATATGTAAATATATTGATTTTCCAATAGAGTGGCCACAATAACACACAGAATTGGTTTTGACACCAGCAATAGGTTTCTTGGCTTTCTCCCATGATTTACAACCAGAGTAACAGTCTCCCTCACTTTCAGACATGAAGAAAAATAAATTTGCTCAAGCTTATTTGAACTGTGCTTAGCCACAAGCTGTCCTTGCTCACATTACACCATTTCAGCTACTACCAGGCAGAACTTCAGATGCTTTCACTCAGAAATTACAATTATTTCATTTTTTGTATTATTTAAAATATTAACCATCATTTTCCTCCTAAACAGGAAAGACTGGCTGCCATCTATCAAGAGACTAAATAATGTCTAGGCAAATAAGTTGCATTTGAGTTTTTTTTGTTTTCATTGCTTTCCAGTGCTGCCATGTGCCAACAGGATGTACTTGAACAGGTAGATAAAATCCAGCATGATTTTTCAAATTTATAGAATGCATTTGAACCTAATTGATGAGAACTATAATTAATATGCAAATAAATCTTAGGTAAGCATCCCAAAAACATATGAAGCAATATTAGGTACGGATTGACCTCATACCCAGAAATATTTGTTCTATTTAAAGAAACGTCAGTCATGTGTTAGACTCATGAGGGCCCAAAATGTCCCTGACAGTCCAGAGTGTGATGGCTTCCACAAGTAGCACATGTAGTCGGGACCTATTTTATCACAGTAGCTTTATTATAAGTTGCTGAGTGTTCTGTGTCAAATCACGAATGAAGTCTCCTGCCAATGACAAAAAAAAGCGCTAGTCCCTCTTCAGTTTCTGATAAGTGCTATAACTAGGATATGGTTAGAGTAAGTCTACACTGTGGCACAGGGATGCCAGGGTTAGTGGTAAAGCAGCAGAGTGCTGGAAAGTCTCCAGCTGAAGAACTCTACAGTCAGCATTCATGGCTACAATGCCAGAGTGGCCTGACTGCTGGTAGTACGTCACTGAATTTGCATGAACCAAGGATGGTATTGCTCCCCAGATGCTACAGTCTGCCACAGAAGAGTCCTAACCTATCCTTTGATTTCATTAACCAACAAACTGCAACAAACTGAACGTATGTTACATGTTATTAGACAGGAACGGAGTACAGGAAAAAGAATGCCAATGTGCTACAGTGCAACTTGATGCAACCACACCTGAAATATCCATGTAATATTTTACACACACATGCAGACACACACTCAAAAAGCATACAATAGCAGTGGAAAAGGCTCACATAGTACAAGAATTAAGGGCTATTAAATGAAGCTAAGAAGCAACAGGTTCTAAACAAAGACAAAGACATTATGCATACATCACACAATTTCTAGTTAAACTATGATACAGGTAAATTCCTGACAAGGGGTGTTGCAGATACCAAAGTTTATGTCAGTTTAAGGGGAGCCTGCACAAGTTAATGAAAGAGAAGCCCCAAAAGGTTACTAAATAATAGATGCCATCTCTGCTTTGCAAGTCTCTGAGCTGCAAGCTATTGAAAAGCTATTAAAAGTGTTTGGACAAAGTATTCCTACATGCTTGTCCTATCTGAAATTCTGTAGGCATCCACTTCTGGTCATTGCTGCAGACAATGACTAGGCAAGGTGAACCTTTAGTCTGAAACTGTTTAGCTACCATATTTTTATGACTTTACAATGGTATCATTGCAGGGCAGGCTATCATAGCACAAGTTTAATCAAGCAGAGCTGCAGAAATATGTCAGTATGGGGTTTAACACAGAGTAAATTAGTGAGTGGCCTGGAAGCCAGGAAAATTAGCCAGTGCTAAACTCAGTCCTGCTGTGACTGGACAGTTTCTGGCACCTCAGAAAAAAAAGGTGGTCTATTTCAGCCATAAATATGCTGAGATTATGAAACATGGATCAATAGGAAGCATTTTAGGTGTCCAGCTTTGATACAATGGAAGCCCAGCCCCAACCTAAAATTCCTCATGAAGCGTAACTAGAAAAAACACAGAGAAAACAAAAGTTAAGATGTGAGAGGCAGGGCTTTTTTGTTTGTGCTTGTTTTTTAAAATCAGATCTTATCTTTGAAATAAGGATTTAAGGCACTTCCCATGCATAATTTCTGGCAAGGATGCTTATAACATCTTGTTGACATTTCACAGCTATACCTCAGCAAATACTTCACGCTGTTGGTGATTATTTATTGTTAGACATACATCAACTATAGAATATTTCATTTCAGTAAAATACTATTCTGGGTAAGGAGACCTGAACAGGGCCTCCACTGCAAGACACTATTATTAATTCACCAGCTATGGCTAGCTCTAGCCACAGAGTAGACAGTGGCTTCCTGGGGGCAGCAAGGTAACAACAACAGAAAGTGTCCCTGTTTCTTTCCTGGTTGCTCTGGAGTGTTGAGATTGAGCAAGTTCTGTGATAAACAAGCTGTGTGATAAACAGTAAAGACGCTGCTGACTGTATTACCCTGTGCTTGCTTCCACCTTTCACCCTCCTGCTACTGCCTTGGGAGATTTTGCAACAGTGACCTGGGCCAAGGGATGCCAAAGGCACCTACCCCAACATTCCCATTGTTTCATCTGACCCCAGCCAGCAGCTCCTCCCAGGTTTTACAGGGCCAGACAAAACTTGCCGATTTTGACCCTTGGCCAAAATCCCAATCTCTGGGAAATACACCCTAAGCAACACTGAGCAGCTTGGAGCCAGCCCTTATTTACACATATGTTAACTTCTGGGTGCAAAAGGTTAATGTAAACGTGTTAACCAAAATTTAAGTATTTAGAGCTGAAGTGGCAACATTTGGATTTGGTGACAGGTAGCAATCTGTGGAGCACAGAACACTGCAAAGCATGACCCCAATTAGCAGCCCACATAAAGCTAGACCAAAAACTGGGGGCCTGCTAGACTCTCTCACAAACATAACCTTAATATTATGAATACATTTGCAATCCTTAGCTGTCATCATTACACTTGTTTCTAGTATGACTTCCCATAAAGAGGTTTCTGAAAACATGGATTTCAGAATCATCTTGGGAACTCTAAGGAAAAGGCTCTATTATCTGCTTTTCCAAAGGCAATCAACAAAAGCACTGCACATTAAGTGCTTTACTACCTCATGGCTAAAACTCTTCATCCTTGCCTTCTCCAGCTTTCTACAAAAAACAAATGGTGACTATAAGACAAAAGTAGCTTTAGTAGCCAAAGAATTACTATTTCTTATAGCCTTTACTATTAGTTCAGTTTCTTTAATCAACTAATAAATTATGTCTATTGAGAGACCCATGAACAGCTACAGAAAACTACACTCAACTGCTTAGACCTGGTTCTTCGCCATTCCTTAACAAGAGAAGAGAAGCGTGATTAGGTAGCAGGGAGTTCTCTTTGAGAGGAGAATTTTTCTATGTATGAAATTACTGGTGTTTATGCCATGGATCCTACTCTTTGTTTTCCTACAAAAAGAAATATTTCCTTTTTCTTGCACTAAATCATGCACGCACTATGCAACATGGCCTTCTTTTCAGGGAGCTGACTGCATTTGCATAAACAATAACAGTCTAACATTTATCAAGTCATTAATTCTTCATGAAAGCATACAGCTGTATAAAAATAAGCTTTTTTATCCTTAGAAAAATTCAAGTGTTATTAAAAAAGGAAGCAGTTGCATGATTGTAGATCTTTGAGATTAAAGATCATCAGGGCTAGCAAATAAAGCAATCAAAACATAGAAAATTAATGGGAAGAGATAAATTATCACTGATTTGTTACTTTTTCCTTACTGCACAAAAGTTGTATTTACATACAGATATAATTTCAGATCAGAAATAAAAAGCTTTATCTGTTGTATTTTAAAATAAGCCAAATAGAAAAAATCCATTTATTTAAAAAACTTGAAGTGGTATTATAGAATAGTAAACCATTAGGAAATTCTCAAACATACGCTTGCCTACAGCTTTTATAACCGAGTCAGTTTGGGTAGAAAAGCTACCTCTACATCTTGTCAGTCTTCCCTTCTTTATTACACCCTTTATATTCCAGAAAGGGTACCACGCTAGAAGTGTATAGAAAAGCCTTTAAATATAATTAATACAAAGCCTTATAGCTGCACATAGATGACACAAGACACACATGACGTACAGATGAAACTTTTCCACAAACTTCATTCATAATCTTTAGATTTTTCATTTAGCAATTTTACACCCTGGAATTTTACTTTTCTGTGAAATCTTGTGAGGGAAGTTCTTAGTACAGGTTGAAAAAGGACTGAAAGCATATTATGCTTCTGCTATCAATTCCCACTTTACTGTTGAAGTTTCCTTCTTCCTGGAGTGGCTAGGAGGCACTCGTATATACATTTTTCAAACCCTAACCTATATGGTACACATTATAGTGAGACAGCTGTAGTGTCCATAATGCCTCCTGCCACCATCAAGAACCTCAACATACTGGCCTGACATTTCAAAGGAAAACAGAGAGTTTGGGGTAGAATTTGGGTACTGCCAGGAGGAGACTGAGGTTATCACTTGACAACCAGTGCATGCCTCCACATAAAGAGAGGCAAGTGGAGTTGAAGAAACACAGAGAAAAGGCAGAGATACCAGAGGGATTCAATGAAATGCACATAGAGAAGTGTAAAGTGGTCCCCTCTTTCTCACAGTTAAATAGAAGGGCTTCAGGCATGTGCTAGAGGCTTGTATCAACTCAAGTCTCATAAGGAGTAGCTGAGGGAATTGGAGTTGTTTAGTCTGGAGAAGAGACACAGGGGGGACCTTATGCCCTCTACAACTACCTGACAGGAGGCTGTAGACAGGTAACAGTAGGTCTCCCCCCAGATAAATAGTGACAGGACAAGAGGAAACAGCCTCAAGTTACACCAAGGGAGGTTTAGATTGGATATTAGGAAAAACTTCTCCACTGAGAAGGTGGTGAAGCATTGGAATGTGCTGCCCAGGGAGGTGGTGGAATCACTGTCCCTGGAGGTATTCAAAAATCTTGTAGATATGGTGCTTAGCAACACAGTTAAGTGATGGACTTGTTAGTCCTGGGTTGACAGTTGGACTTGATGATCTCAAAGGTATTTTCCAACTTAAATGATTATATGATTTTAACTCCCCACAATGGTTCCAGTTTTCCCCCTTTATCATATGTGATATACATAGTCCATATCCTGATCCCCTTGCTGATACTGAATAGCATCCCTGGGTACGTCAACACGAGCAATTCACAATGGAATAGATCTGGAGGTTAATATACAGCCCCACTGGTTACTACATTGTACTCCAAACATTTAACTGACTGCATAAATACTGTATCCTGGGGATAAGTGCTGCAAACTTTTACTCTGATCTAGCCAGCTTACTCTGCAAATGCTCCTTCTGAGTTTGATAGCACTGTGCACAGAGCAACACTTCAAAGTCAGGACAGCAGCACAAAATCCAATGCAATTAATACCTTGCAATCAAAGAAATCTGAAACTCAAGAAATTCCTCAGTCTCCAGACAGTATGGAAAGTTGCAAGATAAGTGCAAAACATGGTCTGTCTTCCCTTATTTTATAGAAGGCACTAAAGCCTTCTCTACCAGCAATAAGCCATCGCCATAAATCTAAATGAAGAAAGCCTGTTCACTGAGCAAAACCAAAACAAGTTGCTGTATCACAGCAGAGGAAGGATCTAAAGATCAAAGGGTAAATACCATTTCCTGCAATGTGTTTTTCCAGGATACAGCTTACTTAGCTTCTGCGTTGCTCTACAGTAGAGAGGGAAAAGCTATGAAAAGGTAGGAGCAGAGCATATTTAGGCTCTGGTAGACAAACACCCAGACACACAAAAGCAGCCATGCTTGTGTAGCAGAACCAATGTCTGTAGGCATATGAAATGGCCCCTTTTTTCTGTTGTGTCTTTTTTCCTAGTATTTCACTTGATATGTTCTTCTCCCATATTAGCTCTTTTAGGTTCATTGGAAGTCAAAAAAATGACTATGGCTATAGATTCAAACTCCTAACCGCATGCCTTGCATTGCTACGACGAGCAACGCTTACTTGATGAATCCTGATGGCCTGTGGATAAAGGCCACTTCACTATTCATAGCACAGCATGTAGCTCTCTCCTTAAATCTAAGAAACATATTATACAACCTTATATGATGATGTACAGAGAGAAAAAACATCATAAAACCAGCTACAAACACAGAAGTAATAGCAATTTTGTAAGAGCTTTTTGAAAGCCTTCAAATTCCAGCTCTCTGTTATCAAAGTAAAAGCCTTTCTCCTCACTGCATTATATCCTTTACCTGTATTGATTATTCCTTTGTATTGCAATACCCCTAGGCTTTCCCCAAGAGCTTCTTACAGAGCATTAGGGACTGCAAGAACTATGGATTCCAGTGAAAATGCCATGAAAAGGAGATCAACAGAAGCAATCTGGAGTCTCTCTCACACACACTGGACCTCTCATCAATGCCTCCCACACAGTTACTCTCAGGGACAAAGATGTTTCTCTATTGCAAAGGGAAAAGATGGGGTAGGAGTAGATGTGCTGCCGCTGTGGGAGGGTTAAACACCATGCTTAACAGTGCCAGTTTTCAGAACAAACACACAGCCAGGTGCTACAACAGTTTGAGACTAGGCAGCAAGACCCTTCATACACACTGCCTATACTACCAGTCTCATGGGAGAGCCCCTGACCAAGCACTCACAGAGTCAGGACGGTATGGGAAGTGCTGATGGGCTAGGACCTAGAAGGCAAAATTAATTTCTGGAGGCATTCACTCTTAGAACTACACAAGCTGCTCTGCTTGCTAGATGAGCCCAGTCCTGCACTCCGAAAGAGATTATTTCAGATCAGAGGGAAAAAAGGAGATAGAACACATTAATCATTGAAACACTAGTATTACTAGCCCACTCAGGTAGGCGAGGTCTACAGGGCTAAAAAAATAAAGAGCCCTGCAAAACCTAACCATAGCCTCTCTCAGAAGAAACAAAAATTAAGACACTCTCACAGTCCTTTTTTTTTTTTTTTCCTTTTCCAAGAGGTAGGAACTGAATTTACATCTGCCCTGGCCTCCTAACACTGAACAGTCAGCAAGGGCCACAGCTAGTGCTGGGCTGAGACACACACGCCTGTGCTAGTCACAACTCAGAAATTATCATGTAGCCACAGTTCCCACCTGGCAGACTGAAATATTCCTGTAAGCATAGGGGAAAACAGCTATCGCCATGTGGTAACTTTTTCAAATGGTGACTACCACAGCCAGCCCAAAGCAAAGATGGCTTGTTTGGTTTTAGCCCAAAGCAAGGGCCTAAGGTTTTTCTGTATGTATTTGTTTTTCCGCTGACAGCTAGGGACTGCATTCCTTTTGTTGTGGAAGCCAAGGGCTGGTTTATTTTACATTCCCCTGAATGCAGGTTTTCCCGACTCAAGAGACAGACTAGTCAGTTATTTACTTCTGTAAAGAGAAACAGCTTCAGGTGTGCCCCAGAGTGAAATACCCCCTGGTTTAAGACAATATTTGAGGACAGTATTTATCTTCATTTGTCTTTGCCAGAGTAGCTAGCAGTGGTAGACACACCTTTTTTTCTGGTCTTCACCTTATCAACTGTCCAAACACTGAAGTTTGTGAGTGGCCTACCTAGCTGCTACCCAAAGAGTCCTTGCAAACAGTCAGCGCAGCTACACCTCTGCTGTCCCTCTTCTGCGATCACACTCAACATCCACAAAATGAATTATTTCCAGCACTCCTACTTTTAGCAGTACACAACCTAATGAGTCATTTCTTTCTGTCAATGTAACAAAAGCCCTTGCCTCTAGAAGTAAAAACGCACCATTGATAATATTGAGAAAATCTATGGAGCTGGACTGACTTCACAATTATCAGCCTTCCTCTATATTCACACCACTAGTATCTCGTATCAGAACATGCTGCCTCCTCCTCCTCTCCCCTACGCAATAAATACTAACAACCACTTTGCTGCTAAGCCAGAGGTGTTGCTTTATACTCCTAAAAGCTCCTTCAAAACAAGTCATGCTTTATTCTGACTTAGGAGGAGCGGGATGGTTTCTAATATTGTCTGCTCTATTGCCAAACTGGAAACCATTTTTTCCTCACATTAAAGTGTATCAGTATGTTTAAATATGCTCTACCACCCAGAAATCTCTATTCCTTCTTATTTTTATATAGCAGCTTTCAGTTCAGTGGTTTTCATTAAAAGATTTTAAAGGCTAAAAAAAAAAAGTCTAAAAAACTGAGAGAAAAGACAGTCAGATTGCAGCTACATTGAAATGACATCAAGTAAATGCATATTAGTAAAAGGCAACGACATTGTACATTGACATTAAGCTGTCTTTTTAAGATATCACAAGTACAATCAGTTTTGTCACCGTTTCCCTATTTGAATCCAAGGTTTCTCCCTGGTTTTATTTTTAGTATCTTTTCTAAGCATTAAGCAATTCAGCCAACCACTTCTAAGTATATGAGTAGTCCCACTGAAATGAAAGTTAAGTGCTTTCTGCATGTGAATTATTCTTCATTCTCAAGAAGGCATTCAAATTGTATTTAAATGTAGAGAACAATTTATACCTGCAAAAATCTAAAAGTAAACAATTTACTATCAAAGTTTATAGCAAGCACTTCAACTAGGCAATAATGTTGACACTCATTGGCTTAGCTCTTTATGGAAAAAACACACAGAAAAACTCACTCCATTTACCAATCCTTTGGGAGATTTTCATTACTGGCCTTATATAACAGCAATTGAAGATAGAAACAAAATATTATTTAACAAGGTTTTATACGACAACATAAAGAGTGACTGCTAGCTGAGTGTTGATACAGACATATTTCTGCCAAGGTCACTTCCCTGCCAAAATAAACATCCCAATAACCATACATAAATTTTATTTTTAATAAATAACCACTAAACTGTTGTATAAACAGAGTAAACTGTGGGCAATGGTCGTTTATAATGAATATCTGTTGTAGCAACATTAACAAATACCTCGCACAGACTGACTGCAAGTCAGTGCCACTGTCACTAGCTTATTGGTTGGTGGCAAACCAAATTATGTTGGAACACATCAGTGCTTTCCCTTGGTAAGACATCTACATCCTCACTACATTGGATTTCACACTCCTGAAGTATCCCTCATGTTTGTACTTTTCAGACATTTGGCTCTGGAATGCTTACAATTTATAAAGGAATAGCCACTGACCCAGAAATTCACTGTGGCAAGACTGTTCCCTATACCCTGCCCAAAACATAAACACGCTTATATAGAGACTGCATGGTCTAAAGTTGAAATAGGACTCTGGGATTAAAAGAAGCCAGCTACCAACTCCTCGTGTGACCTTGGGCAAGTCTTTCAACACCTTTATCCTTCAGTTCCCTAACTGTGTAACTAAGGGAGTGATCGAGGGGGCTTTGTGAAGGTTATTGATTGATCACTGTTTGCAAAGCCTGCCAAGATCCACTGGGAAAAGCATTAAGCTGAATGTGTTTAAAGAATCGATGTATGTTATTACATTATCATTGAAATAATGGTAAATACATTGTACCAAAAAAAAATTATAGGATAAGAGAAAAATAGTTGCAGATCAACCTGCAAATGAGGAATTGTATTTGGTACATTATGTCTGATCTTGTAGTAGTAATTAAAGAAAGCACAAGAACCAGCTTTGTAAGAAGGGGTCTGATGGCAAAGGCACTCAGCACCACCCAGAATTAGGCATTCTCATTCTTCTCAAGGACTTATTTGGAAGCCACCCATTTAAGTCTTCACAGTGATGACCATTCATGCAATTTTCTTCAGGTAAATCATCCAATTCCTTCAAAAAGCTGCCTTGTAATTTTCTTGTTACAAAATCAGTTTTATTTTTACGCTTTCCTCAACCACATGTATGTTTAGGTAAATTCCGATTTCCCATCTATGCAAATGCAAGGGGCACTTTTCTGAAGTACTGACACATTTATGACTAATTTCTCTAAAATGTCATTCACCCAAGATTGATTATTTGCTGCACAGTGAGCAGAGGAAAGAGAAAGAAAGGAGCTGTCAAGCATTCTTGCTTTTCTCTTCAGGAATGAGGAAAAATAGGCTTATCTTTGGAAAGACAGACTTCTATTAAAGGATTAAATGAGCACTGAACAAATAGCATGTGGAATTCCAGATATACCGATACTAATGGAAGAAATAGCTAAGATGACAGAAAAAACATCTTGTTTCCAAAGACTTCAAATGCATTTGTACTAGGTGGGTCTTTTCCTGGTGAGACTTCATTAATTTCCTGGGACTTGCAGATGCATATGGCCCATTTGCATGATACACTTAGACCATTGTCCCTCCCCCCAGAAAAGCATCAGGTCATGCTTTCTTAATTTATTCGATTTCTCAAGCTTCCTCTTACATCTTAAAATAGTAATGACATTCCTACCTCCCTATGATCAGTGAAATTCTCCACTGCAAATTGTCAGTATAGTCTGTCAGCATTTTGTTATTGGTATTATTATATAACCAAGATTTGCAACAAGCTACATAAAATACAAAGGTGTCTTTTCTCAAATATTTCTCTCTCAAAAACAAATAAGAAAGCCACCTTGACTCCCCATGACCCCAACATTTGCAGTAACTGCTTTGATAGAATAACAGGATTCTTTTCATTTTTACTGTTACAAACCTTGTAAAATAATGGCCAAGGATCAGGTTCTGGTACCTTTATTGACAGCAAATAGCATTGAAATGTGAGACTCTTCCAACTGACTTTGACAACTTGCAGAGTAAGGCTATTAAATTAACCAAGTCACATCTGTGAATTCTAAACAAAGACCCCAACATATGGTTTGACACCTTTGCCACTGCTGTTAGAAAACGTATGTATTTAGTTATTAAGTTTAGACATTCACATAGATTTATAGCCTATTCTAACAATAATATTGAAAAGTTGTATCTCCAATTAGTCAAAGAAACTATATGGCATATGTTTCTATAGACCCAGATATTAGCCAAGATGTGGGCATTTGCAGCATAATTGCCCCACTAAACCTATAACATCACCCTTAAATGGAGCTGACAGTTCTTCCCATCTGTGGTAAGAACTCAGCCTGCTTAACAGTAAAATCTGTAGTAAAAAAACCTCACCCTCTCCACCTGTCTCCTACAGTAACAGCCAAGATGTGCTCCACTTACAGTTTTGTGAAATGAAGTAATGTCCGTTGGGGACTGAACAGAAAGTATTACACCTCTTTTGCACAGGACTATGCAGTTGATATGTGGCCTAACATGTTTTAAACTAGAGCTATATAAACAAAGCAGAGCAGCCAACTCCCAATATTTGACCTTGATTTTATATAATGTATCCAAAGGTAGATTCACTCAAATTTTACAAGGACTTTGCATTCATTTTGCCTTTTTTTTTTTGTGGGTCACTGTAGCAGCACACTCAATGGCTATTATACTTAGCTAAGTTTAGAATATTGTGTCCACTTCTGAAGCACATCGGCTCTTTCCAACTTTAAATAAACCACTGAAAGGCTTCAGGAAGCTTGTCAATATTAGAACACACACAGCTAACTTGCAACAACTGGGGTTTTTCATTGTGTTTGATGCAGACTGGGGGCTTTGGGGAAGGCCACGAAGTTGGAGATTATTTTTTTTTATGTATATTATTTTTAAGAGCTGGGGATCCTTTCTCATAGGCAATATTTGAAAAGTTTTCTAACAATTACCAGAAAAATGGCAGGTAAGATCGAGGAAAAAAGCTAGTGACCAAACCCCAGTGTTATGTGACAAATGCACATTAACAGCAAAGCCTGGGCAATTGCTAGGAACTCTCAGCTGCCCAGGCAGCATCCCTCCTCCTTGGAGCTAAAGCCACATTGCACTTTCCAACTCTTGCCCACAGCCCAGCCTGTATGAATTCCATAGCAAACATTCATCTATCTGCAGCCTCTAAATCCTTCAGACTCAGGCTTAGGGGTAAACTGGTATGTGTGTTGCCCTAGCCCCCTGCAAAGGGGGAAAGGCCAGCCCTTCAGTACAACACTCGTCTTTAGTGTAAGGTGACAGAGAAGATAGATACTACTACCTGGTAACACAACAGAAAAGATCCAGCAGTTTTGAAAGAATCTCTCTTCCACACCAGCTTTCACAGACATGCTCCTGCATGGCCTGGGTTGCAGCACGTCTGCCTGCCCCTCACAGCTGCTTGCAAATTCCCGAATTAGAACACAGGTGGAGTTCAAGGCACTACACCATGATTACTTCAAATGCTACAACCTGTGTGGGTTTTAAACACTGCCACTGGTCCCAGAGACAACTGTTAAAAGTATCATTGACTGAGGTAAGGCTCTTTAAGAAACAAAGAAGTGCATTCAGTTCTTCTCTTTAGAGTGTTATTTTTCACGCTGCATATTGTTCAATTAAAACAACTTCAAAGTCTCGATGCATAGTAAACATCAGAGGGAAAGGAGAAGATACAAGAGCTTAACTCCAAGCTGCTGGGAGCTGATTTCACACCAAAGCAGACAAAACACAGCAAGTTTTAAAGCTCTTTAAAAGGACAGCATTTATTGCAGGTTGTGATTTGGCCCAGTTGGCTGACATTTTAACTCCCCATCCAAGCCCGAAACTTGGCAGACAACACAAGTTTCTTTTTCTCCTCAGTGAGGTATCTGATTCTCTTTCTGAGTATTCAAACAATTGGGCCTGAACTCACTTCTGCTATAGAGATATTAATTGGCTTGACAAGACAAATTACAAGAAAAACAAACAAAAATATGTTCTAAAATTAAAGTACAATATGAGGTCAGTGCTAAAGCAGGATCACCATTAACAATCTCCTCACAAGAAAGCTATTTCCCAGAGGCAAGGTCAGCAGCCTTACCTGCGCGCAGACAGCAAGGGCTCCTCAGGGCTCCAGGGGGATTAAATAGAGCTGCAGACCAGTGCTGCTTGCGAGGACAATGTTCAAGGAGGGGGCTGGGGTCGGCTTAAATAGGGCCCTGGGAGGCAGGGCAGGTGTGGGGAGCTCCCAGGTGAGGCTGATTGGGGCAATTAAGGCCCTGGGGTTCTGCCCGGAGCAACCTGCAGGAGCAGGTGTGGTGGCCTCAGCTCTCCGGTCTGGCAGCTGTCCTCGCAGAGTTTCCAGTGGCTCCCAGTTTTAAAATGTTTTTCCTCTTTTCTCAAAGAGCCCAGCCACGACACCTGATCTTGTAGGCATTGTTTAAGCCTGACAACTAACACGTGAGTTTGATATCGGACACAGAATCAGTTAAAAGAAGCAGGGAGGTAGAAAACACCTCTTTGGTTATGTAGTGCATCCTACACCAATGCAGAGCTGTTCCCGAAACTTTCCTGCCCTTTGAAACCATTCAAGCTGTGAGACTTCCACCAGCTCCCTTGGGAGGTAATTTCATACCATATGAAGTGATGTTTCCTGATAGTCAGCCTAAATTTTCTTTTGCTCAATTCCGTGCCTTTATTCTTCATAATACACCCCTCAGCCATCCTAAAAATCCTCTCTTTTCTTAACGTTTGGACCCTTGCAGTATGCTAGATAGTTCACATAATCTCTTTAGTCATTGTTTCCTCATTCAGATATTTCATTTGGAAAATAAACTTGGCAGAGACCAGAAGACAGCTCTATTACCATCAAACCTCCTGTGAATGCAACTGGAAAAAGAAAAGCTCCTCAGTTAAGTACTTCAATGTGCAAATAACACACTTTGGAGTTAACTGCAGTCCCCAGAGTGGTGATTCGCAGAAGTTCTGTACGTGGAAATCTTCACTCTGGGATGCAGAAGGAGCTTGAAATGGCTTAAGAATTGAGGAGGAAGATAGCGTGTTCTCATCACTAAAGCACGAGTTGGATTACCTGAAGCTCCTCCTGGCTCTGCCATCAAACTACTGTGTGGTCTCCTGTGCCTTTGTTTCTCTATCTATCAAATGGCTTTATGGGAATTTGGTTTCTTTTTTTTTTCCTCTTAGTCTTTCGAGTCTCAGAAATAAACCCTGGGGCAAGCAAAATATTGAGGGGAGGAGAGTGCCACTGAAAAAAGACAACAGAATTTGCACTCGCAAAAGTCCCACCTGTAAATCCAGCCACAGAGGAGACACAAGCAACGTACAACCTGTGCTAGTAATTCATATATGGATGTCTCTAGCTAGCTGGCTGGTAGTGTTCAACACAGCTAAGTATCTGAATTCATGAATGAAAACACGCACCTGTTAATAAATAATTTCCAGGTGCATCATTTGCTGCCACCGTCTGCTTGTCAGGCAGAGACTGCTGAACTTCACTTTACCACTCTACACTTTCAAATTCAGAAGACCAAAGATAGCTACCTAGTCCATGTTCAGCCTTCAGTCTTCATGTGTTTGAAGAGGTTACAGAAGCGATGTTAAACATGCACTACCATGGAAAATTCTCACCCAGCAGCAGATAAGACCACAAGGCCTAAGCAGTTGATATTTGAGTCAGGAATTAGCACTCAACATGAGTGATGCTTCCAAAAATGGAATCTCAGAAGAGAAAAACGTTAGAAAAGTGCAAAATATTCCCAGTTCAGTTAGAGATGTTAACAAGTGTAAACGTAAACATGAAATTTCAGAAGCTCTGAAATTTAAAAATACATTCAGATGGTCACAGTTCTGTTTCTCTATGATTACAAAACACAGACAAAGTAAAAATGTTATTCAGCAGGGCATAACTTAGTTTCTTCAGTTTCTGGAACCAGAAACCAGACTAGCCTTTAGGTCTGATGCAACATTAGTATTTTAACTGGGGGAAATAAATTTTGGTTTTTGTAATCCTGCTGTGATGATTATGTACACTAAACTATAAATAACAAAGACGCAGACCCCATAACTGGAAATATTGAGGACTAAGGTCTGACCTCTCCTACCCTGAGAGCCTGAAAAAAAATTTCCCTCTTAAAACCAATTTATTTTTGCAAGAAACAATAATGAGAGAGTTCTAATCAAGCAGAAGCATTACAATATACACAGCAGACAATTCCCACCAGGGATAAATGTTCTTCAAAAGGTAGAAAGGATTTTTTTCCTAATTTTTTCCATCAGGATTCAGCCTCCCTCTTCAGAAAACATAGAAAAATGGCTTTTTCTCAGCTTCACACTCACTAAAGCAGAGGTTCAGCCAATAAAGGCGGAGAGTCAGTCTCATAGTAAAAACACAGCAAGATGGAACTGTAGATAGTTCAGAGTAGAAGGGGAAAAAAGACTGGGCCAAGCATAGCTAGTTTAAAGACAGACTCTGACCTCTAACCATAATGGATTTTGAATACTAATAAGGATGAAGCTAAGCAACTCACACAGCTGGAGAAAAAAGCATCCTGTGAGCATGCTTATGCTCTCTCTACATACATGTACTCATACACACACATACAAACATATCTGGAGAAAGCATTAATGTGAACAGGATCTGTTAGTGTGGCAAGACACTGGCCCAGGCTGTTCAGAGCAGCTGTGGGTGCCCCATCCCTGGCAGTGCCCAAGGCCAGGCTGGACGGGGCTGGGAGCAACCTGGTCTGGTGGGAGGTGTCCCTGCCCATGGCAGGGGGGCTGGGAATGGATGATCTTGAAGGTCCTTTCCAACCCAATCCATTCTATGATCATTACTATTCTAAGCTGTCTTTAGCAAAATTTTCACAGTGTTAAAAAAAAACAGCCACAAAACTAGAGGCCTGTCAGACAAACATATATAAAACCAGAATCAATCCAGTAAAACACTGAATTTTGATGTGTTTAAGTGCTTTGCTGAATTAAGGTGGAAGAAAGCATATGAGAAGCTTTCAGCTTTATTCTGCTACTTTTAAATGTTGCACTTACAACTGACTGGCAACATTTGAAAAATGAGATCCCTATTCACACATATTATTATAAGTGGCCTGGGAAAACACAAATAAAACTAATTAGGTGCCATAGCTAATTTATTTAGTCACTTCTTGCAAGTGAAATGAAAGAACACATCTAGTGCATGAACTTGTACATGAAAAGTCATCTCTCTGTAGTAAAACTTTTTTTTAACCTCCTGAGCTGGACCCAGCTGCTTTTCATACATCTATAACAAACTTTATGCCAAATGAACTGCTTATATATTTTTCTAAACAAGCCCCACTTTTTCCAATCAGTCCAGACAGATGGCAAGTAAAGAAAACACTTTAGTGTCAATCTGGTGGAGACCGTCACTGAAGTGCTTTTGCCAAGAAAAAACAGACTAAACATTAATGAGGCCAAATAGAGAAGCTTGTTTTACAGGCTGGAGGTACTAGATTTCTCTGGACTTACAGAAATTCAATAGCAGCTTTAAAGTGCTTGCAAAGAAAAGTTTCTCCAATTTTCTGCAGCATCTAGCAACCATACTCTAATTGGGGTAGCAACGTTCAGTCCTCAGCAGCAGGAATGCGTATGAGAATTCTAAAATCATTGGCAAGGAAATGTTTATTTGCTTTTTCTCTTGATGTCCACAAAAGTTTCGGCAGCCCTTGTAAGGAGTATACTTTCCATTACAAAGAATGAACTTTGTGGAATTTGCCTAGGATGTTACAGAAGTTGCTTCTATGGAAAGATCTTACTGTTCATTTTTTGAACACTCTCTGAATTAATACCACATTGGTACACATGTGTCAACTCCAGCCTAATCTCTCTAGTACCAGTTTCTGTGAATGCAGCTAAGAATGCCAAGAAAAAGGAAAGGATATTAGGGAAGATCCAAAATAAAAATTCTATTTGACAAGGTGCTAGATTTTGCCTACAAGACATTATTCAAGTTTGCATTATCTCATATGCCTTGCACCTGACATGCAATACCCTCCAAGTACAGCAGTTTCATTGCCTATACCAGATACAGTAATCACTGAAGCAAAATTAGTCTAAGTGTAGCATATAAATCTGTTATTGCCTCAGGAGGTTTCAGACAAGTTGGTTAGAACCTTGGCATCCAGGCTTCATCAATAGCAAAAGGATCATTTAAGCAAAAAGTACACAGTGTACCATACAGTTTTTAAAACAATGAGTCACATTCACTTTAAAACTTTATCACAGGAAAACTGTCATCAGTTATCTATATGCCTCAAACTTGGGGCTTTTTGTAGAAAACAGAATTTCTTAAGACACTCAAACACTGTTTTTATTGGTAAGTCTGAGATTCTCTTTCCTATGAAAGGCAAAGGCTGCTCAACAGTTTGTAGTTCTGCTTTAAATGCATCTAAACTGTCGTGAGAAAAGAGGAAATGCAAAGGGTCCATGCACCATTCACATTAATATTGCTTTCTTCAGTAAGCAGAGGAGCAGCTATTGTGTCAGGATAGATATGTAGAGTATTTTGAACTATCAAGGCAGAATTGCATTGAGCAGTTTCCAATGATCAGAAAGATCCAAAGAGAAACTGGGCTCACTATATTACGTTTCTCACAGCCTTCACCTTTTCTTCTTCAGCTTTTCTTTTGCAATGCTCTTTCCTCATCTTGTCTTTTTTAATACAATAACTTGCAAATATTTTTGAATGATACCTAGCCATTTGAGGATTAATTACCAGGTTCTATTTCCTCTTCTGTACATCTTAAGCAATGGTCCAGATATTCAAGGAGGCCAGCATGTTGGACAGGAAACATCTGGACATCCAAACTGCTGTGTGATGAGCACTGCTGAGATTGTGGCAATGTTTGGTGGAAAAGTAGCTCTTTAGAAAAGTCTTACCCTAATAATACTGAAAATTATTTTAAAGTCTAAACTACTACGAACAGACTGAATTATTTGCTCTGGCTAGCTCATTATAAACTGGTGTTGGTTTGCCGTATTTCCCCACAAGAGTATTTAGTTTCTCAGTGTATTCACCAGACACTGCAATTTTATGTCAAAGCAGATAAAAATCTAAAGGATCTAAAGATAAAGATAAGATCTATAGATATAGATAAATAATCAGGGATCAGTTTAAAAGATATATCCAGAAGACAAAGCTTCAAAAGATGTTGTTAACTAGATTGCTCTGTGGTAAGGACATTCAGTAAACAGATTATCTCTAATAAGCTTATCCTGTATTAAACCACTAATGAGTCGATGCTGTGATAAGACAGTTCTCAAAGGCAATGAATTATAGACATACAATTATAGGAAGGGAGTGGAGCAAGCTTTCCCTTCCTCTACAGTACTACTCAGTGGCTCCCTGCACACACTACTAACTGCTGATGGACAAAGATGTGTAGGATGGTGCACCAGATAAGTCATTCTGGTAAAAGCTGATCAAACACTAGAAGATTAGGACAAGACTAAAACTCACTGCTCTCAAAGCCACCTGTATGTTTTTTAGTACTTTCACAGAAGCACGGGAAGAGCAAGCCCAGTAAACCCAAACTTTGCCCAAGAGCAGAAGTGTTTTCCTTCAGGTATTTCATTGTGGAACAGTGACATAACAGTTTCACCAAGAAACTCTCACATGTCAATAACTATAATGATAACTGCAACAACTGCAAAATTCATCCAAGAACTGAAGTATGATTTTCCTTTCACTAAAATGTTAAAATCAAAAGAATGAAATGATCAGGAGGGAACAAAAATGACATGAACAGAACCTGCCAAAAAGACCAATTCAGTCAAATCTACTGTATTTACAACCATTTCTCTGAACTGAGAGATGCATTAAGACTTGAGTAAATCATGAGCCAGCTTCTAATTTTCATAATGGAAGAGGTCACACTATTTCTGGGGCTACTAAGCATTCAGTTTGCAAAGAAGTCCCTAGACACAGTGCGTTTGAATTCTGAAGACAGAAAGCATCATCCAATTTGTTAAAAATGTTTCTACGACTGCAATAACAAAGTCAGCATTGATACAACATCATTTGCTGCAAGCTATAAGGAAATCTTTCCATCATTTCAGCACATGCCAATGCATACTTGATTTATGAAAAGGTCAGGAAACAAAGAAATTCTCAAACCAGTGAAAACCATGTGAAAGAATCAGAAGGATATCTAGCTAAAAAAAAGAAATAAATTACAAACGCTGAAAGAGCAGTACACAGGCACAACAAAGAAAGGAGGCTGGTGAACAGGAAGATTTGGGAAAGTTCAGGCAATTACGCATTAAGAAGTAAATTCTTGAGCCATGTTACAAATCAGCATGTCCTACCAAATCTAAGTAGGAATGTGCCAATTAGCAGAGCAAAGAGAATATCTGGCTGTAATGGTGTATCTTGGAAGGCTAAACCACAAGGTTCAAGCTGTGGACTCAGACGATGATACCAGGGCTCCGGCCAATTTTCAGGGTACTTTTTCAGAGTCTGATTAGGCACAGAGCTCTAATGATGGTTGAGAGACTGGCTGTCATGCAGAGTGGTGAAAAACAGCTCAGTGTTTCCATAAGTTTTCACTATGTATTTTTCCACCCTCCAGAAAAAGCATGTTTGCTAAACACCAACCATGTAACCTTGTTGTCGTGGATAATGCATTAATTATACAGTTCTACAATTAGCAGCTTCAAGTTAAAAATAAATAAAAAAGTTCACAGGTTTGCAGGCTGTCACAAGAAAAATCCACAAAGTGTTTCTTTCTGTTTATTTAATCTGCTTGTGAAGTTGCTGTGGAAAGAGAAAAATAATGCTGCATAGAAAAAAAAATCCTCCTGAGAATCCAGTCATTGATTAAAAAAATGTTAATTAAGAATGCATGCCTTCAGAAAGATATCTAATTTGGCATACAGGGAAAAAAGCATCTAAGAGAGAATTAAAGGCAAGTCCCATGATAAAGATGCTTTGGTTTGGATAAAACAGCTAAAAGCCTCAGACTTTAAACACTGTAAAAAAAAAAAAATACCCTACATATACCAGAGGGAGTATTAGCATTGCAGGGGAAAAAACTTTTTACAGTGTGACAGCTTATAATTGCAGAGACAGTGGAAATAAAATGTTTAATAAATAACTGTTCTTCCAATGTTTTTGCCTTTCTGAGTTCTCTGCTTTTTGGCTAAGTGCTTACTTAAACTGCAGTATAACAAATCTTTATTCTGCAAGCTTCACTGTCTGGCAAGTTGAAGAATGAAATCTTGATCTATAAATTAACAAACTCAAACCCTACATATCTAAAAGTGCCACACATACCCTCAGGCATGCAAAACCCATAGCTGGTACGTCAGATCTAATTGTTTCTATCCTACTCTTCACCTTGAGCATGCTCAGGACAACATGAACCCCCTTCCCCATAATGGGACTATACCAATAAAGCCTATCAAGATCCATGAGTTGACTGTTTACCCAAAGTGTAAGGAAAGGGTGAACATGCTGACACATACAGGAAATAAATTCAGGCTTGTGAGTGCATATTAAGGATCCATATAGGCAGATTAGTACAACAAGCTGAGAGCATTAGAACAGAATTCCACTGCTCTCCCAAATCTTACATTAACACAGTACTATAACAAGAAGATTAATAGCCTCCTGCATGCATTGGTTACCACATACCACATCATGTTGACAATCCATACACATTGCACAAGCGAAAAAGGAAATGGCTGATGTAGAAAACATTCCAAGGGTTTCATATTTGTGGAATTTCTCTTTCGCATTAGGCAATTCCTTTATTTCAGTAATTCACAAAGAGGTTACACATGCATCCTGAAAGGGCAGACTCAGCCAAAACAAAACGCTCAAGTGATCATTTTTATTTAACATCACAGATGAAAAAACATTTCCAACCATGCGAGCATATGCTCAGTATCAAGTAGAAATATGCCCCAGATTTTTTTGCTTCCTGAAAAGTGGGCAACATAGCCATGGAGAGGGGGTGACCCAGGAAACTATGCAGTGTATTGATACCACATATTTCCTCCACGTGGGTTTCTGTGGAAGTCCTATCAGCAACCCTGTCTTGTTTCTCCCAGTGATTCATCACCGTGCTGGCCCAGGAGGCCAGAATGATGTAAGCGAAACTGGGACTTTCAAGGAAGCGTAAGGAGCACTGGCACAAAGCTCTCATCAAATTTCATATATTGGCTAACTCTTTTAGACACTTCCAAAATGCCCAACATAAACTTCACATTTTAAGCACAGGTAAACTTTGCCTGCTGATCACTATCTACCACCAAAATAATAACTGCTGCGTATGCTAATACTACTTTTGAGGGCATCAGTGGCCTCTGGGGAAGCAACCAAACAGATGCTAATATTGTTTATAAAGCCTAGGAGCAGCCAAACCAAGCCCTTTGAATCCAAATAACCCTAAACTTTGAACTGAGAAAAAGACTAAAAATCTGATTTTATTCCCAGATCTAGATCCTTCCTTTAGTGAGCTGAGCCCAAACCGGATCCAATTGTCTTTCCTTGTACCAACAGCAGACCCTGCTGTAGAAATGGGGCCCTGCTGAGAGAAAAGTGAGGTTTCAGAACTTGGGCAAGTCCCTGCCTTTGGGGATTTGATTTCTCAAACTCATACAGTGACTTAGAAGGTCTGTAGATAGGTATAAAAATTTCTCGTAATGGTGTTTAAGGAAGTGAGAAGAAAACCATTAAGATAAAGGGCACCTTTAACTGAGGTGCATAGAAATAAAGCATCTTCAGTCCAAGAGAATATAGCTGGAATCCTTCAGTACCACCACAATGCTAATTATTTTCCAAGCATCCAAACTAAGAATACTTGACTCATTTTTTTCAAATTACCATTGCCTCTTCTTTCTCACTGAGACCTATGAAACAGAGGCCTAAGTTTCCAGATTCTGTTACTAATGAGTTGTGGGCATAAAACAAAATCACTTTGAACATATGACAGCACTAGGGAAGAACAGGGATCACATTTATAAAATGACAAAATATGTCAAACTTTCAAAAAAAATGTTCAGACATGAAAAACATCAGTAAGGAATTTAAGAAGTTTAGAGTATGAAATCCAGACTTTTTCATTTTTCCCTCAGTTAAAGTCTGCAGATCTCTAAAGAATATTTTAAAATGCTATTTGCACTATAATTTCTTTTAATGCTCCTCATCACATGTCCTACCTCATCTATATTGTTATATCAGCAGAGACACAACTGTAGGTTACAATATTCCCTGAACACCTTGGTACTGGATACTTTCAAGTAAGCAATTATTTCTTCATGGTTTGAATACATACAAAGAAAATAATCTTAAAACTCCTTGTTAACTCTGCATTAGTCCTTTTTCTTTAATTCATTCAGACATCTAAGAATAGCATATGGGATAAACAAATTCAAATGTATGCAAATGCACATATACATATTTACAGAAATACAGCTGAGGTTGAGTAGATGTGATCTGGCAGAATGGATAGGAAAAAAAAATATAGCTGCCAGCTTCTCCTAGAGTAAAAGTTCCCAGTGGCAAAGGAAAGACATGAACTAGTGCCATCTTCTCCAAATTGTGAGCATCATTTCTGCTGATATGACCCTGGAAACTGTCCACTGATATCAATATCAAGCTGGCTTCTTAATGCCTCACTTTTCTGACCCATCTCATCTTACCTAATAGAGTTCATTGCTGAAAAGAGGGAGGGCAGCCATGTAGGTGCTGGAGCCCAGGAAGGGCAGCAGCAGCCTCTGGGTGCCACTGGTCCTACGCCATAGCCCAAAGTACTATGTGGTACCAAAGTACCAGTGTGGTTGCACTGAGGCTGCTGACCAGCTTTGAAATGTGGTTTTTCTTAAGAGTCAAAGTCTCCCACGATTCTACAAACAAAGAAGACTACAAGGATTTGTCTGGGATTTTATGCTATTTAAGGAATTGTTTTCTTTTATAAGAAAAATTAAATATTAATCTTTTTAAAGTTGTGTGGGTTTTCATTGTATTATTGCTCATTATGTTCATTCTTTCAGTTGCCTCCCCATAGCCAAGGGGTCAAGGGACTACACCAGCTAAGAACACAGTATGAATCACAAAGGCTAGATCTTGGCTTGAATGATGTCTGCTTGCATAGGAAAGATCCAGTTCAGAAATTTATCTGATACTTAGTGGAAAACACCGCTACTCTCAGTCCTCTCTGAAAATCCCACAGGCATCTGCCACAGGCTTACTTGCTGGCACCCCTCACACCACCAGAAGTTTTGTTTTGTTTTGCATCTTTCTTTACTGCTGCCTTTTAGATGGACTATCTAGGGGACCCCTTGTTTACCACTCTTATTATGCTTCTAAAGTCATTCTGAAATCAATCATTCTGAAGTCAAAATGATTCAGATGTGGTCTTTTTTATTTTATTTCTAAATTGGTTACCAAAACAGCAAATGAAAACCATTACCTCTAACTTCTATTTCTCTGTGGAGTATGCCATACAAAACATCTCATCTCAGATCCAAATGAGACAAAATATTCTCATGGAATTGTTCTGTGAGTGTTGAGACTGATGTACCAATAAGCAAAATAAAGGAAATGCCAAACCAATTGCTGCTTAGTGCTTTTTAAATGAAAAACCATGATTAAAAGGAGGAAAATGTTTGCATTTCCTGTTCTCACCATTGCCCTGCTTACCTTCTCCCAAACCTCAGCAAATTTTTCAGAACCAGAAACAGCAGTGATGTTAATTCTGTGAACGTGAACACACTGAGTCAGCAAAACGTAGTGCAAAACCTCTTTCTTCTCCATGTTGTTTAGAATTAAACAGAAGGGAAAAAGGCATGTGTCCTTTCCAAAGGTGCTTGCTTATCCAATGTCATACTAGCAACACATCTTCTGTTAGCAATAAACAAAACTCTTAATATTAAACAAAGCTATTAAAGAGCAAAAGAAGTAACTATTTACATAATACTTAGCCAAGCTAAGAGGTAGAAGCATGAGGCAAAGAAGTCATTCTCCCTTTCCCAGCAACAGATCCTCCTCTTTCTGCCCTTCGCTAGCCAAGCCCCCAGGTCTCTGCTGCTGGGTGTCTTGTCACACACAGCAAGAGAGTAGGGCATGTGGGCCTTTCAGATGAAAGAAGGCCGCTGCATGGGATTTGTCAAAAGTCACGCGCACCTGCAGGGCACTGAAGGACTGCCCCCAAGCAGCCTGTCCACAGCGCCAGAACTGGCAAACAGTGCTCAGCTTTGCCTAGTGCATTTGAACAACACAACCACTCTTTACAGCCTTGGCACACCATGGCCATCACCGCCAGCTAGTCAAAACTCTTCAGATTCAGACTCTGTGACCAATAAGCCAATGTTGCTTCTTGAAGGGGCAGCAGCAGCAGACACATTGCATTTTCTTTTCTGGGTTAACTATGGCTTTACGAGATGTCATTTTGTGTTACAAACAGCTTCATAGATGGTAGACTGCCTGGGCACATGGCAAACTCTGCAATCCATTCTTGCCTTTGGAAAGAGCAGTCATCAGTCAGCATACACAAAAAAGGAACGGGTATTTGAGAAAAAGGACACCACAAGATTGTCTGTTGAAACTGAAAAAGCTGTAAATTCATTCCTTAAACTGCTTTTTCCAAAGAACCTAACAGCTTTGCTCTGCCCTCAACACACCTTCTAACAGGCAAACGCAGTGGCAAAGAGAAGCTGCTTTAAATCATACAGCTCCAGAGATTTGCTGGCCCATATGAAACAACACCAAGTGATTTTCAAACCTATGAAAAAAAAATTAGGGCAGGAGTGCCCTTCCCCCGTAAGTCCCACCACAAACTCCTGCAAGTGGGAAACTAAATAAAGCATTAAGGAAATGAAATGAAATGGAAAAGCTGAAATAAAATGCTCAAGTTGAAACGAAAAATTGAAAACAAACTTCTAAATTCAAAAAGTGCAATAGACCACAGATTGTTTTCAAAATCCTCCAAAAATGTTTTACCAAAAGTTTTGCCAAAAGTACTTGGTGCCAACAGATCTGTATTTTGGGGCAAAACTCAGGATGATCAAAAGCAGGTTCCTGGAATACGCTGATGATAACTTCCTTCTCCAAGTGCCATCCAGAGGGACCTTGACAAGGCTTGAAAGGTGGGCTTGTGCAAACCTCATGAAGTTCAACAAGACCAAGTGCAAGGTCCTGCACATGGATCGGGGCAATCCCAAGCACAGACACAGGCTGGGCAGAGAATGGATTGAGAGAAGCCTTGAGGAGAAAGATCTGGGAGTGTTGGTTGACAAGAAGCTCAACATGATCTGGTAATGTGCGCTTGCAGCCCAGAAAGTCAACCGTATCCTGGGCTGCATCACAAGAAGCGTGGCCAGCAGGTCGAAGGAGGGGATTCTCCCCCTCTACTCTGCTCTCGTGAGACCCCCTGCAGTGCTGCCTTCAGCTCTGGGGCCCCCAACGTAACAAGGACATGGGCCTGTTGGAGCGAGTCCAGAGGAGGCCAGGAAGATGATCAGAGGCTGGAGCAGCTCTCCTAGGAAGACAGGCTGAGAGAGTTGGGGCTGTTCAGCCTGGAGAAGAGAAGGCTCCGGGGAGACCTTATGGCAGCCTCCCAGTGCCTAAAGGGGCCCGCAGGAAAGCTGGGGAGGGACTTCTGACAAGGGCATGGAGTGACGGGACAAGGGAGAGTGCCTTTAAACTGAAAGAGGGTAGATTGAGATTAATATTAGGAGGAAATTCTTTCCTGTGAGGGTGGTGAGGCGCTGGCACAGGCTGCCCAGAGCAGCTGTGGGTGCCCCATCCCTGGCAGTGCCCAAGGCCAGGCTGGACAGGGCTGGGGGCAACCTGGTCTAGTGGAAGGTGTCCCTGCCCATGGCAGGGGGGCTGGGAATGGATGAACTTTAAGGTCTCTTCCAACCCAAACCATTCTATGATTCCAACCAGTTTATACTCTGAAAGAACAAAGGCATTTTTAAAAATATTATGCTCAATAAGAACTTTTTACAAGCTCCAAAGCACTACAGAGTCATCATCAAGGTTGCATCAGAAATGTAGTTTAGGATCACATGGAAGATTAATACTTATTGTGAATACTATTTTGATGAAAACATCTTCCCATACTCAATAATTCTTATTATAGTCCCATAGCACATGTCCCAGCAATTTTTGGGGCACATTAGAGCACTAGCATTTACTGCTATTACAACAACAGTTTACAGCTCTCTGTTTAGATTGGAAAGACAATTTTGTTGATGCTGCAGGATCTTCATTTTAAGACTACAGGTTTCTGGGTACTGGCATATACTTAATCATGTGTTAAATCAGACAGTTGCATGTTCCCATCTGTGCCACAGAAGCCTCTAATCTTTGTTGGGTAGGTAACAGTTTTTTCTGATGAATATTTTTAGAACATAGCAGCTGAGCTACCATTTATTACCATTTCCCAAGAGGGATCTGACCTTAGGCCCTCATAAAGTTCTGTAGCAGGTAATATTTCCACAGATCCTGCTTCAGTCATTAACAGTGTTACAGAACTGACTTTTCTAAGAGAAATGTACCTTCCATGTTTCTAAAGTCATAGGAATGCTATTGGAAAATACATCTGTTAATTTGATGTTTTTCATTTTCTATCACTGTATATTATACTACTAGATGTTCTCATTTAGTTCAAAGCACAAGAGCATGCCATAATTTCCAAGGAATAAAAAAGCAGGTATTAAAGTCAAGTATACTACTGTTGGAGTGAGAGGAGTGAGAATCAGGGATACACCAACCTTGATTTCTAGTGTGGTTTTATTCACTACACTATCAATGACATTGATGACAGGGAAGAGAAGTACTGAGGTGTTACCACATACACAGCGTTCCCAGTCTAGAATTCCTGTGAGACACAAGTTAGTTAGGAAAATCTCTGTCCCTCAGTTTCCTCAGCTGTAAAACTGGCATAGTAAGTATTTAATTTCTTAACTACCTCCTGAGGGTGTTCAGTAACATTTAAAAAAATTAAATGCCATGAGGTTTAGCAAAGAGAAAGTACCTAATGCCTCTCTCCATGACGGACAGCCCTACTCAGTTCTGACCCTCACACTTCTGGCCCCTCACTCATTCTTTCAATCCCTGCAGATTACATTTTAGAACAATTTATATTTCAACTGGAAATTATAAGCCTTTTATTACTGTCACGCAGTGATAATAACGTCTTGTACTGGGGTTCTACAGTTTGTATGGTATTTTCTGAAATAATATGTAAACTGCCTATCTCAGGCTCTTCTTAGGCCAGAACTTGTAGTTCTCGTGCAGAACTCCCACTGGAAGATTTTGCATTTCCTATGTATGTCAGCTGGCTAACACTAACTCCTGTGTTGGGAGTTAACAGTGCACTGACTGCTGGGCCTATGCTCTTCTTCACTGAGCAATCTAAGGGTCTTCTGGTTATGACAGTGGGTTCCATTCTGTGATTTCCAGTAATTCCCAATTCCATCTGGGCCACAATTACATTGTGAACTGTCGCTTTTCTGGTTTTTTTGGCATCTACAGTTATAGCCTTAGTAATAGCAAGTTGATGCAGATAATCAAGCCAGTGAAAACAGCAATAAAAATATGACTCAAACATTAGCCCTCGCTTCTTTTTTTTTTTTTCTGAAGAAAAAAAAAAGCTTCAGCCAGAGATGGGCACTTAGATCATTATTAAATAATATCAACTAGCCCATCTAATTCTTGTTCATGTATGACTTGTTCCTTGTTTTTGAGGGAGGGAGAACAGGCTATTATTTTTATGTTGCATATAAACATTCCCTGAACAAAGGTAGAAGCTTGGGAATCACTTTTCGGTCCTGGTAAGTTCAAAAGGCAGCACAGCAGCTGACTGACTAGCTCAACAAGCCTGTTTTCCAGAGATACAATTAAATGGTGTTGAAAAATCACATCAGTAGAAATTACTAGGTACTTTGGACTTTCGAGTTCTTGAGTTTGATCCAAAGCCTGTGGCAGGCAATGCGAAAAGTGTCCTTGACTTCCATAATGTTTACACTGGACTCCTCCGAAAGGCTATGAACAAGGATCCGGGAACCCAAATTTAAACATTGCTGCTTTTCAAAGTCTTGGACTATATCTTGCCCTTAATTCGTTTTTCTTTGCTTTCAGAGCTGGTGTGAAAAACTTATGGCATGTCTACACTATACAATGCAGAAATCCCTGCACCAGCTGGTGTGAGTACCCAGCATAGCACCATGCTGAGCCATTAGCTTGGGTCCTGGGAGTAGTATAGATATATTAGCATGGCATTATGCCCAGGCTAATGAGCTCAGGCCTGCTCTGCATTATACTGCTTTGATCCAGAGCTAGCTCCTTTGCAGCTCTGTAGAGCCCTACACTGCAAAGAGTAAACTTGTCTCTGCACCACTGAATGTTATCTGCAGCATATATCACAATCCTGCTCCTGCAGACCCACTGCTGTTTGAATGACATTTCTTTGTCTGAATTCTAAACACTCCAGTAAGCAAAAATGTCTGTTCCTAAATGGAAACTTATTTATCTATCCACGCATTGCAATCTACAAATAAACAGAGCACCTGCATCTCACCGCATTTCCTATTCTATATCGAATACATCACATGCTTTATATTGTGCCTGAAATACAGAGTTTTGAATGAGTCTCAGTAATCATCAGTTACCTCTTGTGCCCTTAGTTTTGTGTGGAGAGGGAAGAAGTCTCCATTTTAGTTTCATCACCCAGGTCAAAATGTTGTTTCTTAAAATGAAACTTGTATATTCTCCCTCTGTTGGCAGAAGCTCTTCCCTTGAATAGAAGGCAGCTGATCACTGAAATAGAAAAAATTTCATTGGCAAGACAGGTTGACTGACAGCCACTGCAATTAACTAGAAGATTTCAATTGTTATGTATTTCTGTGTCATTGGCAACAGTGACTATAAGGGGGACATGCACATATATGTACATAACTGTATTTGTTACTTAGCAGTTATACCATGTCATCACTCTTAAGAGATTTCTTTCTTCCTGCTTACGTATTCCAAACGACCAAACATATGTCTTTGATCTGCCTGAGAGGATAACTACCTTACCAAGGGTTTGAGCACATGAATAGCTAAGCAAAGCTCCTGACACAGCAGAAAGCATTTGCACACACCTAAGACAAAGTCGAAATGCTGAAATGGAACAAACAGAATAGAAAACACTGAATGGAGCAAACTTGTAATTACCAACAGGAGCAACATCCTTTCCTCATCAATCCTCAGGCATGCTTATATTAAGCCATAAAGGGTTAGACAATTCTGGAGGGATAGTCTTTCAGGGGTTTTTGTTTAATGCTTTGGAGCTAAATCATGCTTTCCTTTCCCAGGGGTACACAAGACAAAGAAGAGGCCAGATGGAGCCCTCTTCCCCTCCCTACTACACCTGGGCAGGGGCCAGCCTCAGCTCAGTGCCCTTGGGAGTGCATGGAGCACTGGCAGCCCGGCCGGCGGCCCTGGGGTGCGCTCCCGGCCAGGCCGCAGGGCTCCTGTCAGATATCACTTACCCACAGACAGCAATGGCGGCAGAAGCAAACGTTCCCCCTGTTGTACAGCCATGCATCAGGGCACCTCCACCCTCGCTGCAACACTTAATACATTCAAGGGCCACAATTCACCCCCTTTGAAGCACTGACATCTTTCCATACCGCAGGCAGCCATTATCTGGCTAGATATCCGGAGCCAGTCCTGCCTCCAAGCACAAACACCAAGCCACAGCACAGCCCCGGGGGGTGTGCCAAAGGAGGACAATATTCCTGAGCTCCTGAAGTAGCAACGGCTGCTGCCTGCCATGCTACCCAGGAATGGGGTTGCAGCTTCCCAGCAGGACACTTCAGAAGGTGCAGCCAGCAGCTGGAAGGACTTCAGAGGCATACCCTGTGAGAGAGGGACAGCACTTGCAAGGGAAACACATGAGACAAGCTTCCAGGGCCACAAAACATCTCCCTGGAGCCCTAATGAACAAAGCAATTTAAGCCAAGAGGGCTTTATTCTGATCCATGACACAGATGCACAAGCGGCGGCACACTGCAGGAGAAACAGGGACTCAGCACAATACACCAGTGGTGCAACACCCCCCTTCCCCACCACAATTTGACTCGTGTGTCAAAGGTGCACTGTAAAGTTTGCTGGCTCCTAGTTAGCCCTGCACTTGTAATCAAGATGGAGCACACGTGAGAGAACATACACTGAAGGAAACACAGGTAACAGGGTCAAAACACATTAATGAGGAGAACACTATGAAGCACAGCAGGAGTGCACAAAACATGGCGCTGCCCAGGGTGGACAGGAATAGCAGTCATTACAGCTACAACACATGCCACGTTAAGGAGAACATATGCTCCCCACACGCAGCCAGCCAGACCCAGTCCATGTTGCAGTGAGATCAGGGGACTCACGAGGCCCTTTAGGACCGCTGGAAGCAGTGTGGTCTAAGTACAAATGTGGTCAGCACTCAGCGTGAGAAAGCTTTCTTACACCAGCCATCTGCAACTTGACTTAAGAAGAAGCCAAAATATAGAGAAAAATAAAGAAAAAGTTAGAAAGGGCTGCAGTGTTTTATGTCATTGATTATATTTTCTCATTTTGTTTTGTTTGCATGACGCGTAATAGAAAGACTACTTTAAGCCAAAAAGAATCTGAGGGTCAGTGCTGACTGTAAGAGAATAAAGATGCCCTGTCACTCTGCCCTCATTTTAGCACTGATTTCACTAACCACGTTATTCTCAGCACCGTAAGTGCTGACACCAAGTTACTTGGTGCAACTAGTCTCTTCTGTTGCAGAAGACATTACAGCTACTCTCCAGATTCCCTCTCTTCCTCAGGGGAGTCGCTCTAGGAGTACTATATTTTACATCTAAAACAGAGCAGGGCTAACACTTATTTTTCCTTGTGTGAAACAATACTGTAACAGCAACTGCAGTGTGCACCAGTAAGAACCAGTACCTCACATTGCAGCTATAAAATTCCCACCTGCTCCTCCTAAGCTGCAGTACTGGCAGAGTCTGGAGGGCAGTTGCCCAAGAGCTTCAGTAAAGGCCCTGCTCTACTTTGCCTGATTTCTCATTTCTCTAGAGAGGCTGGAGATGTTCCACAGGCTCCACAAAGACAACTAAACCAAATAGACAAAACACATCGTAGCAGAACCTGGGAGTGAGCCACAGATCTCCAACTTGACATGAGCTGGAAAGAATTCTCAGGTCTCGATGTCAAATTGCTCAGTGCACTTCATTTGTACTCAAATATTTTCTTCACACTGCCACAGCAAGAATTTCACCTATATGGAGCTCATTATTGGTTTTGCATGGGCATAAATAACCCCCCTTTCCTTTCTATTTCCTAATACCTACTCAACCTTACCAATGTTTAGCATCTGTGTAGCTTTTATATTCCGTGACAGACATTAAAGACAGGGGGCAAGTACATTGCACAGCACCTCTCAGGTGTTACCCATACAAGGACAACCATGCTGATCATATTTCCATACCTGATTCCAAGAGCAAGGCTGCAGGCCTGCTCAA
Organism: Falco biarmicus; assembly: GCF_023638135.1. Lineage (NCBI taxonomy): Eukaryota > Metazoa > Chordata > Aves > Falconiformes > Falconidae > Falco > Falco biarmicus. Next base: position 19,221,055 of record NC_079300.1, on the reverse strand, counting down.
GGTGAGCAAATCCCACTGCTGTCAGCCAGAGCCTCTGGTGCTCTGCACCTTTATCTGGATCTGTGCTCACTGAAAGGGGTCTGACAGAGTCAGCTAACTTCCCAGCATTTCTGAAGTCTTCCCCTGGCCACTGGCTAGCCCAGTCCCCATGAAAGGAGCTGCTGATGTGCAGCTGATGAGGAGGAACCAAACTCAGAAACACAGCATGTTGTGGGTCAGACCTCTGCCCACTCTACCGAAGCAAATGCCACCTTCATATGCACAAACCAAGAGTATGTTTGACCATTCAGAGCTATCTGGGGAAGCAGACTAACACACAAAGAGGATAAAATTCTGCCGACCCAGTGTTCACTAAGAAGGGCTTTGTCCATTGCTGTGATTATTTATTAAAATTCAAAATAATTCCATTTTCTCGCTTTTGGCAGCATCATCACCATTTCCTGCTCCCCTTCCCAAAGACCCTTAATAGCAAAGGTATTTCACAGGCAAACTTTTCTTTTTTAAAAGGCAGAGCTCATCTTATTTTAGAACCCAGCATCTATGCCAAGACTTCACACTGTGCTGAATGCATTACAACATCTACCAAAAGTGCAAAATACGTTTTAAAAATGGTCAGGCAATACACTGAATAGTTGTGGTTTCTGAACAGTTGCCAGTTTTAGTTAGATTGGGATTTTTTTCCCTGTGTAACTTATGGGCACATTGAAAAAGATATGTGTAAAGTGTTCTTGCAATCTACTGTATCAAAGCAAGTAGATTTGCATATGCTTTTATTCACTGAAGCATATCACATCCAGAATTATCCTTACATTTGCCTTACCTGTAATGTGTTGTTATTAGTTTTCTATATGAAATACCATATAAAGAAGTTAACTTTGACAGTTCTAAACACCAAAGTCTAGAATACAAAAACCTGGTTATTTAGGGCAATAGGATGCTGTGACAACCAGGGTAAAAGATACTAATTTTTTATTGATTTTAAATCCAGGATAAGTTAGTCCCCCCAAAAAAAGTCAGAATCACAATTAGCAAAATCTAGCTTGGGACAAGTCAGACTGATGAGTGGTTTGGTTGCTAAATTACCTGCAAGTACTGGTTTGCAGACAGTACTGCATGCACCAACCAGACAGGATTCAGGAACCAGATCCAGCTCTCATAAGAAATCATGATCTGAACCTTTCCTAAATCCTGATTTGAGTTTGAAGATAGGTTTGGATGCTTTTTTTCCCCTTGCATTCTAGTTATGGGCACTTCTGGTGAAAAAGAGCAGAGAGAAAAGCCAGAAAACCAGCAGGCAGCTTCTGTGAAAGAGACTGAAAAAGGATCAGGGTTCTCCCTAAGGAGAGAAAAATAGCTGCAGATGAGTCGAGTAAGAAAGAAATCTAGACGAATGCAGAAGGCAGCTTAAGAGATTTTTAAAAGCCCAGCAGCAAGTACTACTGGAACCCTGATTTCATTAAGCAGATCAAAGATGACAGATCAGAGGGTGTGAAACCAGAGCTGGTTGGTCATTTTCTGACAAAGTTGTTTTTCAAAAGAAAATGTCAATTAGTTGAAAACAAAGCTTTTGGCAGGAACACACACACTAACTTTGGAACATTTTTTTGGGTACAACACAGAATTTCTGATCAGAGGAATCATGCCCCAAGAGCAGCCAACAACCCCATCACTAGGCTAGTGCCCTGGAATAGCATTCAAAACCTTACACCAAAGGCAAGGAAACCTCCACACTGGCAGTGACCCTTGGCAGTGAGTCTACCTGATTTCACATAGCAGCCTGTGGATGCACCAGCCCAGAAGTCCTGCATGCTGGTGAACCTGCACCCAAACTAATAAACAACTCAGCTGCTCTTCTGATATACCTGGACCATTTTCACAAAAACAACTCACAACAACACTGCCTAGTGTTTCTGCACCTACTTTCCAGCGGGAATTACCTTGCGTGTGCCTGGACCCCAAATTGCACCCAAGCTACTGGCATTCTCATGGATGGGACATATGGCTAAAGGAATCCATACATCTTGATAATCACTAATTGTTCTGTTTATTTTTTGTCACTTCATTTTGAGAATGTTACTAAAATGCACATTATATTCATGTATTTTCATATTTACACAAAATTTATTAAAATTCATATAGACAAAAGTTATGAAGTTGAAAAAACTTTTTCTCATGACCAAAACAAGAAAACCAAGTTGATAATTTACTTAATTTCCTCATTCAACTTTTTGTTCAAAGCTATATATTCATGTGAATGCTTTGCGAACACTGATTTTACTAACACACTGTTCTCCAACGAAAAGATGTTCCATCTAAGTCTACAAGTTAGAATGCCACAGACGTATATTTTATCTTCTTTCCATATTTTTATTTTCTCTGTGTTTTCCAGTTTCCATTTCACCTTTCCTTCCAATTGTCCAAAGACGTCTACTAACAAACATTATGAGGTCCCCCTAAACAGAAGACAGATATGGTTGATAGCAAAGATGACATTGCATGTTACTTCAATACCAAAAACAGCTCCCAGGTGCATGCGAGCATCTCAGGAGAGAATCCATATGTGTATAGAGAACAAATACCTGCAGATTTCTACCCTTTCTTACTCAAAAATGCCTGGCTCCCACGGTTCTTCAATAGATGAAATTCCTGAGGATTCACAGGTCCCTGAGCTGATCCCAGACCTTGGAACAATCACTGCATTCACCACTTTCTTATGTATTGAAACTAGCACAGCTACTAATTTTGATAACAGTATTTCTCACTCCTTCAATTTAGCATGCTAGTTATTTACAGCATAATTTACAGGTTGACCATTACTCAGCTGTTAAATTATGCCTCATGATAAAATAAGGTTTAGATCTGCTTCTTGAACAAACATGATCAAACTTACTAAAAAATGAAAGCAGATGGGAAGTTGTATTGCAAAATTGCCGCAGAAACAAAAAAGGAAAAAAATCAATGGTGTAATTTTGATGAAAAAAAAATTCAGATGGAATGAGATAATGTGCAAATCATTTGGTGAAAAATACATCTCCAAATATGATTTAAGAGACATTTCAGTGCCATGGTTACACATTTGATTTCCAAAACCATGAAATGTTCCATTATTGAAATAGCTTTGATTGGCTGTGATTCTGCCAGCAAAACTACTACAGTATTGTTACAATGATAAATTTTGCTGCAAGAAAGGGCTATTATATAAGAATCACTCTTTCAGATATTTATAGAGATAGAAATTTTATTTATTTATTTTAAAAGGTTATAATGAGAGAGGCTGGATTGAAAACAAAGAAAGAAAGAAAATTGAGGCCAATCAATATAATGCTCTTAATTAGCCTAAGTTTTTCATATTTCAAATTGTTTCAGGGCTTCAGAAAAACACAGAAGAAATCTACAGCTTTTACTGTTTTTTTTTAAGACCTATGTTTTCACCTGTATGTTATGACTATTCACTGATTCCTTTCTTCCTTACTTTCTGCCTCCTCTGTCTTGTCCCCACTTCTCAGCCACCTGATAGTTTGAAAATGAAAATTTATTTTCCTGTTATCTTTCTTTTCCTTTTTTTCCGTTACTATTCAGATAGGACAACAATTGCCAAGAAGCAAACTATAAATATATTAATATTTAGTGAGCTAGCTACCCATCCATGTATATAGATAAACATTACATACAGGTGTGTATCTGAGTCAAAACTGATGGCAAAGGTCAGGAAATACCAAACAATCCTACCATAATAAGCCTCAGAAAGAGTATCCAAGAAATTTAATACTACATATGAAGTGCAATAAAAATTTAATGCAGAGACTCATTTTCATTTAAACTTCACAAGTGTTGTGGGAAATACCTTTCATCACTACTCCTAAAACCTGAGAGCAAAACCACTGCTTCGTGCTAGGAAGTTCAAGTGTGAATTTGTAAAATAAATCTTCTTTAGTCCTTTGGGGGTAAACTAGATTAGTAGACAAAGCAGAAGTAAAAATATAGCTACAAGAACATTCAGCAACTAATAAAGGCAACAAAAAGGAAGGTGTTTAGTTGCAAGCAATAGTCTGGTAAAATTATATATTCCTCTCTTTCAGAATACAATCAGAAAAGTTCAGAATTAGAATCCATTAGTGAAAAAGTTAATGGATTTGTGACAAGCCCAGAGAACAGGCTTCATTGTGTTCAGCTCTCTATCAATCTGCTTCTGTCAGTATTTTCTGTTCACCAAGAATGTGCCTACCTTTAATATCTAAAGGGAGACTGGAGCTGGCCCAGTGCAGCCCTAATGTGGCAGAAGTCAGGCATTAACCCAGTGACTTAGTGCTCTTCCTGAAGAGGTCAGGAAAAGGGAGAACATCCTCATAGCTTCTACTATTTTCTCCAGATTGCTAAGGGTGTTACAAGACACAGCTGAGCACAAAAACCACAGTATACTTGGTGAAGTCATAAACCTGCTCTAGAGACCCCTCTAAGAAGGTTTCCTTCTGAAATTTTCCTATTGTGTCGTGGCAGGTTAAGGTGGCAATTGGTAACAGATACTGCCAGAAGGGCAATTCAAGAGGTCCTCACCACAAGCTAGGACCCTGTGCCTCAGCGATAAAACATTAGAAGCCTTCAGTGTATGAACACCCAGTACAGCCCTGGAGGTCAGAGAGTCCTGGAGAAGTCCTGCTGCTGCTGTTTCTTCCAAGCTGCTGAGCTGTCACCTTGTCACCGAATGGTTGGAGGCATTTTTAGCAGCTCTGCACTTTTCACAGCGCTTGCACTCCCAGATTGTGGCATGCTCACGTTTGCGTAAGTCTGAGTATGCCTACACCACCAGTACCAAACTTGCCGGATTGAGTCCATCTGTTGTTGCCTTCTTCATTTTGTGGTGGTTTGGAGCCTGGACAGACAGCTTGCACTGCCTCTCAAAAGATGGTATAGGCAAAACCATGGTCTGCAGGGACAGGACCAGATTTATAACGCCATCACCGTATGTCTCCAGTCAGAGCACACAATGTATATGTCAAGTCCAAGGAAGAGCTCTCTCATTAGACATTTTCAGGCACACTTTCAACCATTTGGACATGCTTATATGGCTCCCACCAAGTATTATGCACAGCTAGACTCTTGGCAACAAAGCTGTTGCATTCACAAGCGGATGAGGGTGGAAATTATTCCATTAATGGTTCTGCATGGACACTCCTAACCACCTTAATAACAATATACTACCATTTTTTTCATCCCACAGAGGGCTTGAATTAATCATAGAATCACAGAATTATTTAGGTTGGAAAAGACCTTTAGTATCACCAAGTCCAACCATTAACCCAGCACTGCCAAGTCCATCACTAAACCATGTTGTTAAGCACCACAGTCACAACCTACCTGGCTGAAGTAGTTACTTGAACTCCTCACTGAACATCTCATACTGCTATTGCACACAAAGCTGACTCAACACCCTTCTCAATGCCGTGCTCAGCATGGCAATATTGTGGGACCTTGGAGGATGACGGTGTTCTGCACCGGAGGTTTTGAGAGTAGGTTTGTAAGAAGATGATTCATAATATGAGTAATTCCAAAAGAGCCTCTAGATTCATTCCCATCTGCCCTACTCCCACACCACACTCAATGTGTTTCTTCCCACTCACTAATAACAGCTCTTGCCTCCTACATGCTATCAACACCTGACTGTCTTTTCTCACTGCAAAACAGTAAGCTCTTATAATGCATTCAAAGCACAATTTTGTCTGACACATTTTTTTTTAGCTAATTCTGTTAAGGCTTCCCCACCCCCCCCCCCCACTCCCCGCCCCGTTAGAGCTGTTTCATTTGTAAGAGCAAATAAGCCTGAATGTTTCCTGCCACATCTGCTATCATCCCATTATTCAATATACAAGGCCAAAGCCTCGTGAAGGTTACACTTCACACAGAGGGGTGATGGGGAAGCCGTGACCAGATAGGTACCTCTCCATTCATCCCTTCTGTACCTATCTGATATGCTGTGGCAAGCACAAAGCTGGGAATTGATTCTTACGTAGGCAATTCTACCTAGCTCCAGCACTGCAGATAGAATCCACATATGTCAGGCGGTGCTTTTTTCTCCCCCTTGAAATACTTCCATCTCCCTTTTGTTCAAGTCTTTATAGTTCTTATAGTCACCTTATAGACCAGTAGACAGGGTTTAAATGAAAAAATAAGATTGAGAGTACACAGTTAACACTCTCCCTGACCGTGCTTGATACAGGACACAGCCCAGCTCCCAGATGTAGAGCATGTTTCCTTTCTCAAGTAGCATTGCCATGGCGATTGGGACTCCTGGCAAGCCACTAAGGAATCTATCTAGCCCGAACATTTTAATGCTGTTTTAGGACCACAATGAATCAAAGTTCTGCCAACATGAAGTTTTTTACCAACAAACAAACAAACAAAAAAATCTAGCCAGCAACATCTCTGCACAGGCTCCTCTATTTTTAAATTGATCACTTTTCCCACGTAATGATTAAGCTCAGCAAGGAAAAATCAAGGAAGGTAGAGAAGCTATGTTTGAAAAAATTCTGCATATGGAATAAAAAATTTCAAAAAGCTCCAAGCTGACTAATACCGTCATGCTAGAAAAATTGAGAGAGAAATACAGGCCAGCATGAACTCTAACCTTAATATTACTGCAACTTTATCCACATATTTTACCATGGTTTCCTAAAGAAATGAAGCTTACACAGTCACATAAAGCCAGCTTGTCTGTGTCTGATTATAAATTCCCTCTCCTCCAGTAACTTCTGAAGCCATTGACCAATTTTAACCAACTTTGCCAGAAAAGCAGAGGTCTGCAAAATAAACACCTCTGTTTCTAACAGGCAGATAAGTGACACTCAGAAAAGCAAGGCCTTTCCTCGCACTCCCACCAGGAAGAAGACATATCCTGGAAGTTTAGGAGCAGATTTCTGTTATCTGTTATCTGTTTCACAGAGTTCTGATAGGTGGTGAATAGACACAATGTTGGCAAACAGAGTAGCTGCAACAGGCACTCACATTACATTACACAGAGGACCTGGGCTATCTCCCCTCAATTAGAGGGAGACCAAAGCAAGGGATGGAAGAGAGACATCCAGTCTGGTAAGCCTAGCAAAAAACTGCCAATGATTTCACCTAGTTGGGCACAATGGACCCTCAGTGATAATGTGAACAACTCCATTCACTTTCCAAGGGATGCCAGAGCTGCGGGGAGATACTCTCACCTCAGGCTTTCCAAAAGCTGCCTTCATTTGGTTCCGTGCTATTTTGCAGCACAAACTCAGCAAGTGCACTTTCCGAGTGTGACATCTGGGCTTGCAGGAGAGGGAAGCCAGCACTTGGATACACACAGGTGTTCGTGTGGTAAAGCATGTGTCCAAAAAGCTGAGTGTACCAAAAAAAAGTGCCCTTTTGCACTCTTTTGGGAGCTGGAAGCCACATTAACAGCTGCACAATGAGGGGAGAGTAAGCAAGAAGATCAGATAGGTCAATTAGATGCAGAAGTAAGTGGAAAACCTCAGCTCCAAATTTTCTGTAGAACCTAGGTTCTGAAACAGCACAGGACTTCACCAGTCCCCCTATTTATTTGGAACGCTGCAGGTTTTCCACAACCAGGATTTTCCAGCTCTTCTATAATCAGTGTGCTGTGCACTCTTATGAGCCAGTTGTTTCCAGCTTGGTTAAACAGGCTCATTATTTATTATAAATTCCACGTGTTTGCAGTCATCATCAGCTGATCTTATCCCTGCTGAGTTTTATCAGGTGTAAGAATTAATAGGCTCGACACTTAGGTACGCAAGGGAGAAGGAATACAGAGAAGGTGAGCATCTTCCATCCCCCAGCTCTGCCCACATGTACACACTCCCTGTGGCATGTGCCAGGCAGCACAGGGCACCTGCCCCTCCCCAGCAAGCCCCCCAGGGCCCAGCCTGGGCACAGTGTTGGCCAGGGTGCCGAACCGTGCCCACCGGACACCTCTCCTGGCAGGGGCTGAGGTATTCCCTTGCAAGGCTTCTTTTCCTCCTGGCTTACAATTCCCTACTGCCACTTCAGACTTTCCCAAGGGTTCTTTCAATACTTGATCCTTCTGAGGGGTGGCAGGGGAAGGGAGTATTCCACCTTCTCAGCCTGCTGCCTAAACAGGGCATGCATCGACCAACGTGCCCCACCACAGTTACTCTATAAACAGCAGCTGGTAGCCTTGCACAGGCACAACTGAACAGTAAGCTGCAAATCATCATGGCGTTTCTTAAGCTGGCGCTTAACGCTCAACCAAATACAAAGCTCTTGGTGCTAGATACTGTACCAGAACAGAGAATGAGAACGTCCCTGTTTTAGACTCAGGGTTGCCACAATATGTCGATGTTGGCCAAGAAGATTCCTTGAAATCCGTTCAACCCCAGAGGTATTTTTGGAAGCCTGACTCCTCTGCTCCTTGACTTCTTCAGTCTCACTGCCACAGTAGGTCTTCATGCCCTTATGTAAACGCTGGCTCCGGACAAGACATTCCATTCAAGATACTTCTGTAAAGGCCAGGACTGTTACATAGTTAAGACCAAGCCACATAGTTCAGTAGGCTGATCACGCAGTATGAAGCCCTACAAAGGCTGCAAAACACTAACAACCTGCCTGCTAAATAAATTTCACTGGGTTGATCTCCAAACTCTTGTGGAAAGACTGCTTCCAGTACTTGAGTTAGCTAACATTTAGGAAGCTCAAATATTTCCATAGCATGCTGCAGTCACATCTGTAGTTTCTCCCTCAAATGCAAGACAAAGTTGCAGAACAAGTGAGAGATCAGGCCACCATTTTTAATTCAAAGAAACAAAGCTGCATTATTGAAAGTATGTGCTGAAGTTATAACCAATACAAACAGTTGTGCATGCAACTCTTCCTCATTATATTGTGATTTCTTTCTCCATTCATTTATAAGCTCCTCCTGAGCCCTCTCACACTGGGTACTTTCAGAATCCCTTTCTTACTAATCTGCACTTTCATTTACCACCCCACTGTTTGTGTGTCTCCCTACTCCTCCATCCAGCAGTCTCTCACATCCCTGAGACATAGCACTGGTCCTTTTGTATGCCACAGTACCCAAGCTCTGGCTTTCCCTGTCCCACTAACTACACCAGACACAGAAATGTTCCTTGGAGGTTATGTACATTTTGAGTTCTGCAACCATATGAACTAAAAAGTTACTCCACCCACAGCTTTTCTATCTAAAACACCCCTGTGTTAATGCAGACACAACTTCGTTCACCTGTGACCCTAGGAAATCTCTCATTGGGCTGTCATACCTCAGACAAGCTTTCCTACTCACTTTCCCTGAAATCCAAACAGGCAGGTCAACACAGCTTTAGGCCACTTGAGAGAGGGCAATTGCTAGTTGTGGTTCTGCCCTAACGGTCCTCTCACTCAGTCAAGAGGCTTCCTCAGGCCATGGTGGCCACTTATAACTGAGATTTGACCTCACTCAAAATTATGCAAGTCACTTTCAGCAAAGAAAACCCGAAAAATCACCAATGAATGCTTCAGCACATCTTCCAGTGAAGCACGATATCATTGCAGCCTGAGAATAGTGAGAAAAGCTCCCTGTCAGCAGTACAGAGGTGGGGAACAGCATCCCCCCCCAGGGCAAAGGCCTCCACACCTCTGGCATATTCCCTCAGAGAAAATGTGCTGTAAACTGCGATTTCAGAACTGACACATCCCACTCTTTGCGATCCTTCGCTGTTTTGCTGGCTACCTCGTTTCAATGTCATACTAGCTACACGCCAGCAAGTGGGGTTGAAAGTACCCTTTGACCACTGAGAACTGCTGTTCTACACAGACTTTACACCAACGCAGACCTTGATAGAAGCTCCTACGGCAAACTGAGGATAGCACCTCCAGAGGTAATAAGAAAAAACGGCTACAGGAAGAGCAGTGTGCGATTTCTGGTTTTATAATGAACAAGCAACAAGTTTGATCAGACGTTTTTCGAAGAGACTCGCAGTCTTTACTGCACGCTTTCCTTCAAGCAAACAGACTCCATGGCTGTAGAGGAAAATCCCTGAAAACTGCTAGCCATGAACTCTTACCCTTACAAAATAATAGAACGTCAGAGAATTGCACAGTCTCTGTGTTTTCATAAACACAGATGTACAGTTGATTTACAAAATGTCAAATTAAGCTCCATTGGGATTTCTTTGTTTTTAAATGACAGAATTTCCTTTGCAAGTAACTCTAGACTAACCAAGCTTCCAGAGCTTAGAAATAGAAATTCTTCTGCCAGTTTTTTCACCCTCCAAGGTAGTCTCTCTTCAGATCATCAGGAGGACTGTTACTCGTTCCTGGACAATGTTATCTTTTGGGACACTGACCTGTTTTCATCCTCTGGGCAAGGCTGAACATTCTATGCTGTAAGAAACAATCCAAGCCCCTGAATGTGTTGCAAGGCAGACAGGTATTTCTGAAATTGTTTAGAAAATTCTTCCATCCTGTACATATTTCCCTAAGCAAATATTTATTTAATTTACTAAAGTATTAGAGATAATCACTATAATTTTCTTTAAAGACATAATTTCAATTTCCATTTAAAACCACTTTATTAGTTCACCATTTAAGACCTACTCAGCTGAAGCATCACATAAAATTGCTAGTGTAGATGCAAATGTCTTCTTCTAAAAATTGCCACATGACACTGATGTATAATACAGATACATCAAATAAAAAGTGAGAGTTAGTAGTTCCAAAGTTGGGGGTTTTTTGCATGCTTTCTTAGCAACAAAATTTGGTTTATTCCAAATACTAAAAAATGTCAAGCATTTAGTCTTGGGTACAGTGTTTCTTGGTTTTATTTTTTCACACTTTCTGGATGTATGAAAGCGATCTGTTACATAGTATTTCAAAACACTAATAATATCTCTCCCACAAATATCACTAGCACTGCATAAGAAAATCAACTTTTCCTCTGAATTGTATCCCCAGAAGTTGTACAAACCTACTAGGAAATTTACTTCAGCATCTGAGTCTGAGTGGCCCTTGCAACATTTCCTAGGACACCAACAGTTTGTACAACAGAACTAGAAGGCTAGTATTTTCCAGGAGATGTTAAAGTATAAATGACCTACATACTGTAACTGCACTAAGTCTGAAGGATTCAAAGAACAGAAAAGCAAGTGAGAAATGAAGGCAACTGACTCCTATCACCAACTCAAGAAAAAGGCCAATTACAATATACAGTATTCATTGGACAGATCCGTTCAGTTAGAGGAAAGAAAACAGCATCACAGAAACCAGCATTTTCCAAAGGAGTTTTAAGTCATACAGAAGCCAATGATTGTGGTAGCAAGAAAAGGCTCCAAAACTATAGGAGGGGCTGCTGCTGATTATACTAACAAGGAGTTAATTTAATATGTGAGAACAGCAGACAAGTTATTTATCCGAGATCTTTTAACTCAGTACTATAAGGAATAGGAACATGGAGTACTCTATCAGGAGACATATTAGGTCCAGCAAGGAATTTGTTAGTATTTTACATCTAAAGCCTCACTTCGGAGGGTTGCTTGCTTCGGTATCTGGTAAAGTCATGAATACAATAAAGTTCAGAACTTTACTGAAAAATCAATTTACAAAATCACAACAAGAAAATCTATTATGTGGGTTAAAAAAAGAGCTAAATACCTCTCTTGCATGCATGTGATAAATAGCAAGATCTACTGAGATTGCCAAAGTAGCAATAAAATAGTTGAAGTCTCCTTTAACCCTCATCTCTCTCAAAGAGAACATGAGGCATCTCTCAACAATTGCAGTGGGCATAAGGCAGGGATTGCAAACAACGAAACTCAGCCTTGTAGTAAGCCTTCTTAGGAGACGCTGGCCCTTTCTACCAGGAGAGCATCATGACAGTTCAGTCTCTGTTCTTTTAATGTTCTGTTTTCCAAAGCTAGAACAAGAAAGAGAAGGTCCAAATTGTCTGTAAGGACCAGATGCTTAAAAAAACCAATAAATATTCTAAGACCCAATATTTGGTTGAAAAATCAACTTTGATAGAAAGTGTTTAATCCACCTCATAATAATACTGAGGCACTCAATTCCACTCAGATCCACAGTTACGCAAAAGCTGAGGAAAACGTGAACCGATTATACTCAGTGGAAATGCTCAGAAAGAGTCCCAAAGCCTGCAGTGCCTGAAGATGCTGTATATGCAGTACGAGCTCAAACCACAGATTAGTTTGCTTTTTTAATGTTGAGGCTACATACACCCCTTTGCCATGTGAGAGGGTCACACTCATTCCAGGAAGATGAACTGGGTGGTCTAGCCTCTAAAGGCACGCCAGTCTGCAGCATGGTAATGTGGAAACATTGCTCCCCTGTTAGTGAAATATTTTTTTCTTAAAAACATTCAACACAAGTGTTGATAACACCACCTACATCCCAAATAAGCTAATTCAGAACTGTTGGAATAGCTGTCCATAAACCAGGACAAAATAACCCCCAGCAGAAGCAGATGGAACTTCACTGAAATGGTGGCAAGTACATCTCATACAGCAATTACAGAGCTGATCGCCTCAGGGATTATACATTTGCTCACATAAATCCTACCATAAACATCTGAATGGGTTGTAAAGATACAAGGCAAACTAGATGATTTCATTTCAATCATGCCAATCTTTCCCTGCCTAATTTTGGCTCCTTTCTCTTGAATTAGTCAAATTTAGGCAGTTTCTAATAACTGTAGAATATAAGCAAGCCTTTTGGTAAGAAGCGTGTTCTTCAAATCCTGATCTCAGTGTTTGAAAATGTACAATCCTAAGGCCTTGATCCTACAAAGGCCTCCATGCTGTACACTTCAAGAGTTCTACTGCTTCTTAAGGAGTCCTTAAAAACATCTTCATTATTTAAAATACCTTTTCTTGTATTGCAGTTTCCTTACCATGCTTACTGCTCTCTCTACATTCCAGTGGAAATCTGCTCTCTGTATTCCTTTTCCAGTGGCATGGAACCTATAACAATTAGCAGTTTCTGCTTGTCTCTGCTCTGCCTCATTTTTTTTCTCCCCTGCCAGTTGCTGCTTGTAAAGTAGATACTTCTCCAGTGCTTAAATCAGTCACTCAAAAATAAATTAAGTGCTATTTTTTAACAGGCATTCATTTGAGGAAGAAATTCACTGCATTCTAATATGTTTCATTTGATGCAAAGCAAGACTATTTAAAAAATAATTCATATTAACAGCACACAAAATTTATTGGCCTAATACTTTCAGAAACATGGATACAATGAGATAGGATGTGTACACACACACATGTACGCAGCTGTATTGTATTTTCAGATTCCCTTTATTACAACATTCCTTATCATCTCTGATCTATGAAAGTTCCTGCCTGCACCAGGACAGAAGAGAAATTTCTTGCTAATGTATCTCAGTAAATTAGATAAAGAAAAGCAGAAGAGAGCATACCATTTATGCCTCACTCTGTAATTTGGTCAGTTATGCAAATACAAGTAACACCAAAAAGTAAAGACTTACGAAAAATTATCATCTGCAGTTCTGTTTCTTTTTAATTTACCCTGAAAAAAATAGGATCCATCGAGACAGAATGGCAGGAGGGAGTCTATATTCAGTATATATGTCCAAACAAAAGCTGCAGGTTTTCTATATGGCTACAGTTCCAAAGCACTGTCCAAGAGAGAAGGCTCAAGTACAGGCAGTTCACAAACCCTCCTAGCATAAGCACGGATCCTTGCAACCCACAAAATACATAAGCATTTTATGGCATTTAAAAATTCATAGTGATAAATTCATTATTTGTGGAAGTAGAAGTCAATCCCTGGGCACCACTTGAAATCTGGCATTGGGAAACAAGGTAAGTAGGGTCCACAGGCAGAACAAGAGTGCAGAGAAAAGTATCAGTGAACATGGGCCTGCAAACAAGCTCTGCAAACTGATCATGGTGCTTTGAAATCCTCAGGATGCTGTTGAGTCATGAAGAACATGCACTCTTCTCCCTACCCCCAAGTTATAAAATGCATCACTAGTCTCATTCCTAGTACTCACTTGGCCAATGACCTCAGTGAGAAGAGCGTTAAGTCCCTGTTGAAAATGCAGACTTGCTACAGAAACTCTATAAAAAGTAAATTAAATTAAAAAAAAAAAAGAAATAAAATCTGTAAAAAGCAAATGTTTCTTTCATCTGTTCCTGTCTTCCCTATTATTTCAGTGTTAGATGTAGAAAAGTAAATAAATCTCATTTTATATCTGTGACACAATTCCCAGCTGTGGTTTCCTCAAGTCCTTCCAAAGCAGCTTTTTGGCAACATAAATTGATTTGGCACCATCATAGTCACAGAAAATATATTTTATTCCTGAAAGGATTATTCAAAGTTTAACTGGCTGTAAGAGCACCACATCCACTGAGACTCTTAGAAATTGAACCCTGAGAGAACTGATTCTCTACTGCCTGATGTACACCCCTCACACACATGACAGAAATTTCCTCCAGTATCCACAGTTCAGAAACTGTCAGCTTTTTTTCTATTTTTCCACCCTACAAAGCAACTATCTCAGTGAAAGAGAGAACTGGAAACCAATAGCTTGTCCAAGTCACTCGATGAAATGATGGAGAAAGTATGGGATTTCTGCGACGGCTGTGGAGCACAGGCTTTGCACTGCCAAAAAACAAAGGCACAGCAACAGGTATTGTGGTAGGTTTCACAACTGGGACACTTGTTCATGGGAACCATACCGAAACTCCATTTTTAAGTCTCAGGCTCAGCAGCCATAATTCAGCTCTAAGTCTGGATCCTCCTGCACTGAACCCAAACCACTGCTACGGGGTGAAATCCATTAAAATCCTCAAACAGCTTTTCCATTTAGACTGCGACACAAAAGTGTTTCCATTTCACTATCTCCTGAATAAGTATCATTTATTTTTACAGTGCGCCTACAGCATTTCCCACACATTTACCAGCTGAAGAGAGAAATCCTCAGCCCCATCCTGAATTTATCATCACAACACCTGCTCTCTGTCAAAGCTCACTGAGGACCCCAAACAAACCATCATCAATGGGCCTCCAACCACTTTGCGATTTTGAGTTGCTTTTCAGCATGCCAGGCATATCCCAAACAGTCTAACCCACAACCAGATGGTCAATACACAGGGGAAGACACCCACAGACTTTAAAAACAAACAAACAAACAAACAAATAAATCAGAATTACCAGTACTTAGCATCTGGGTTTGTTGCAGCATTTAGGCCAGGACCTTAAAAAAAAAAACCCTGAGAACACATTCACAATGTAGGAACCCATTCCCAACCTACAGTTTATTTCTGCCAACAGGTTGAGTGGGGGGAAGAGAGGGGAATAAATCTAAAAAGCACTTCCTCCCCCCACTCCACAAATGCATTATTCATAAAAGCTGGGGATTTTTTTTATTACCTGGGGATTTCATTTTTATTATGTTCAAAGGATTGTTTCAATGAGCACTCACTCCCCTGCAGGCAAATATGCAGGGTTTTTTTACACTGCAGCATAAATTACAGTGAATATCTAAATAATACCAGCAAAACCTCAACAAAATCAAATAGCTAAAAACATTAGGGACAAATTGCCCTTGCACAATTTATTTCATTGTTTGGTGGAACTCCACAGAGAATCTGGGGCCCCTGATATACTGGATCTAAATTGATTTATTCTTACTATCACAGGGGAAGTCCATAAACCACTCCTTTGCATAAGTTATACTACATGAAAAAAAAAATCCTAACAGGCTACATAAATAGCTATTTTTCCTTAACCCACGAACAGAGCAACTTCTACAAAGAGGTGAGGGGCATTAAGATGTATGCAGTTATTCTCATAAATCTGATTAGTGAAGACAAGGAATAACCGCAGCTTAAAACACAGAGAGAGAGAGAAAACAATGCTTTTTTTCACTCTCAACAGAACATATTTCTGATGCTACCTCTGCTTGTTCTAATCACATTTCCAGTCTGAATCACAAATACTCCAGTAATCTATCTTGTTCCGAACAGCCAAAATATTTATTTTTATTTGACCTCCTACTAGGTACATTCATGGGAAAACAAATGGATTCTACTTGGGGCATGTCCATTTGTGCCTGTATCCCAGAAACCTGAAACCAAGCCAGCATTCTTCTGATTGAATAAAGCTGAGTTGTCTGGGTTAAATCTGTTGTCAATATGCCTCGCTTATACAGTGAAATAGTTTCTTGTTAAGCAAGACAGAGATTTACTGTAGGCAAGATACGGACTTCAAATGCATCAGCATGGAAGGGAAGGATAGAAATATATTAATTCTTCAAGAAACAGCAGATAAAAGTACTGTATACCTTAGCAGGAAGCTCTTTTTCTATGAATAATCATGGTCTTGAGTCAACAGACTTTGCCTACTTAAGCTATCTCTCGCATCAGAATCCAATTATAGCAAAGCCTACAGAAAACAGGTTTGGCACACTTTAATATTTTGGTATTGATCTAATTTAGCTCTGGTTTCAATTACAATGGGGAGCATTAGACTTTGTTTGTTGGACTTCAGATTGCTTTTTTCCTTATTGTCTCTGATCTCACTATCTGGGTATTTTTGCCACGCTTATTGCTGCAGTTTTAGAGGTTTCACCCATTTTACTATGAACTTCTTTACAGGAAAGAAATCAAATCCAGCTTCTCTAAGTAAAAAGAAGTGAACTCAATACATTTAAAAACTAAGCTGGGGTTTCTGTAGCAGCCATTCCACAGTGATGCAACTGAATTTGACATCAAAGAACAAATGTATCAAGTCATCCTGACAACTGAAATACTTGCTGTAAGAAGAATGCATACATATATCTGGAACAAAGATGGATTATCCTAAATAAAATGAGCATTTTATTTAGTAATGTATGTATACCGTATCATCCTACTCGAGGCATCTTTTCTCCAATCAACGTGCATAACTGCCACAAAAATTAGCTGAAGTTATCCACAGAAACTGAGAGGAGAATAGACCTCTTTATTTAGTTTTCAGATGTACAGAAGAATTATCTCATTTTCCATTTAATGACATACAGAAGATATATGGAAGTAATTTTCTTTCTTCCTGCTGAATTTGGCTTTAAACTCTGCAGCTTTACTTCTTACATTCATTGGAGGGAATGTCATCTCTACAATCCAAAATAGTTACATATATTTATAAACTATATCTAAGAAATTACCCCTGGTTAACAATATGCATCTTTCAGCTACAAAACCTAAAAGCCTGACAACAGGAAAATTTTGCTGCACTGTGCTTTCCCAAAATACAAATCGCATACGTTGATAATCTGGAATGTTTGCTGAATTAAAGGCGGATTATGAAATCAGTGATTAGAATCATACACTGCTGAAGGCCGATAGCTGGAGTGTTGAAATTTCTAGAAAGGAAGCTGTCAAATAGTAGGAAACAATTTGCAATGATCCATAGCTTTGTGAATAAAATCACAAACCTAGTGCTCTGTTAAGCTCCAAGAAGTGATAAAATTTAAATTCAGAGTTTATAACTCCAAAATGAAGTCCATTTCATGGGCTACCACAACTTCTAGGAAAATATGACTTTACAGAGATAAAGGAGCATTACAAACTCACTGTAACTGAAACACAGTCGCTAGTGTTTCTTCAAATATGATAAGGTGTGACACTCAGGGGAGACTGCTTTTTAAACCCCACTGTTGGTATGGCTAGATGTGAGATACAACTGTTCTGCCCAGAAGAGAAACATGCAGCACATCCCTCTCCAGTCTGAACAGCAACAAGAACTGTACAATTTTTTTGCTTGAGGTAGTATATACCTGCTGCTTGCCTCTGATCTGGAAGAAGAAAAATGCACCTGAAAATTGCAGCTTGTGCTCTTGGGACTATGTTGACGACTTTTGCAGGTAAATTTTCAAGGCCCTCCCCTGGCAGAATAGTCTTAAAACACAAAACAGTACAATTCAACTGCTGGCATTGAAGAAAAAAGCAACCAATACTAATTTTGCAGACACTGGGAACAGCCCGAAGGTCTCACAGGAACTATTCGTGTTAAAAGGATCAGCTGAATTTGGGGTATGTATAAAAAAGAAAAAAACATTTTGAAGGCATTTAGAAAGAAACCCAGTTAAAAATAGTTCAAGTGCTTTTCAAATGTCATTAAAATAAATTTTATTTAGGCTGTAATATGCCAACGGCTTTGTCAGCTACACTGGAAGTGTAGTGGCTGGATGCTTTTCTGTCTAACCAGTGCACCTGCCCTTAAGGCTACAGTCCTTCCAATACAAATTCCTGTAATAAGATGTCAGGTGAACATTAGCCCAAAAGAAAAAGCTTATTCTGTTCACAATGGTCATTTGTGCACAATCCAATCCTAACAGGCTTCTGACAAGAGACATCACTTAGCGATTCAGTTTTATCATTCCTGCCTCCTGAACAAGGAAACACCTTTAAATTCGATCCCTAAACTGAAGAACTCAAGCTGCAACAACAGTGGAAGTGCCACGTCAGCATGTGCAAGGCTTCACCCAACAAGCAGTTACTTCTCTCAAGCAAGATAGCCGGCACCAGCTACGGTGGGGGGAGCTAGAAAGAGGCCAGAAAACATGCTGCAGCCAAGGTTTCTGACTCCAGTTTTTACTATTACATAGCAGCCCAGGCAGCTGCTTCTTTCTAAGCCACATAGCTTCTCAGGGCTGTAGCGAGTCAAGGTGGGCATCTCTCCCTGTGACATTAGCAGGGGCTGATGAACCCCTCTGCCTGTCCTGGCCCATATGGGATTACTCTGGCATCAGCAACATGTTGTAGCATGTTGTCCCTGATTTGGCCCACAAACTCAGATCTGCAAGGAAGCTCAGGACAGACGTATCTCAGCTGCTCCTTAAGTCCAGAATAAAAATTTCAGTGACTCCCCTGCAGCATTCTCCTTGACAAATTCACACGTGTTAAAACATAATTCATCTTGCCCATCTGAGGCTCTGAATTGCGTGAACTCTGCCACCTAAGGTATTGATTTTCTTTGTGAAGTTTGTTTTGAGAGGCATGGGTCTAGACAAGGCCCAAATGATTTGTAAAAAAAACCTAAAAGTAAGGCCATCGTAATAAAAAACGCTCTGTAGAGTTGGAACACCAGAAAGTTTAGTTGAACAAGCTTCACACGGGTGATCACAAAGTCCCTTTAGTCCTCTGCCCTACACAATTCCCTCTTACTGCTGATCATCCCCTTCTGCCTTAGCTTAACTAGCTACAGCATTGGATGCTAGTGGCTTAGCTGGCAGAGGCAGGGTGACTGGGATGCAGACAATCCCCCCTCTCCTCCCATCATCTAAACCATGGATGGCTGACTTGTGCAGGGGGAACTTCTATGTCCAGCTAAAGATTCCGTAGGCAAGAACACCAGAGAATATGTTTGGGCTAGGCTTCAATAGATGAAAACTGTCATGCTCCCAGCTTACTTGTCTTTAAAAAAGAGGTAGAACACGACATACCTCCTCCTGAGCCCCTTGAAGAATTCCTGTGAACTGGCCAGTGTTCCCAAGAGCCAGAAGAAAAAAATCCCATGCTGTGGCCTGGTTCAATTCCTGGACCCCCAGTTGGTCATCAGAGATGTGAAACATCGGACTCTTAGATCCCATCATCCATCCAGGACATGCTGACCTCACTTTCCATTAACTCCAACAGCACAAGGCCACCAGGCACTTTCTGCACATTGAGATTTGTCCTGTCACAGATACACACAGACTACCCTCCAGCAGTGAGCCACGGCAACTAACGGGAATAAACATGGCCTCGAGAGGTTTGTCCCCATCTGTGTAAGGATGTCAAGCCGCTTTCCCTAAGTCTACGGTGTTTTAACACTTCAGCAAGTTCTGGGTGCTAAGGGCCAGGATCCTGCAAGGTCTCGGGCAGTCCCCGAGCTGCGCAGAGGCATTCCCAGCACCCGTCTGGCTGCATTACAGCTGGTGCGGTTGTACATGCACAAGGAGGGAGAGACTTGCCAAGCTTCCCTTATGTTCACGTTTATTGCTGCTGTGCCCCAGGTAATGCAATCGGCATGTAATTTGAGCATTTCTGTCCTTATTAGTTTATGTTCCATATGATTTCCTTTGCATAGCTGACATCTTGGGTAGCCTGAGGCCTGCTTCATACGCAGACTTTATACCCATATAACTAACAGCGTGAGGTGAGTGGCTTTTTTATTTTAAAGCAACTCATTCAACACCACCTCTCAGACAGCCCCAGCTATGAGGGTGCCTCATAGCACTGCAATTTATTCCTCCTCCTCCCACTGAGGAAAACGGCGCCATCTTCTCCACTGGCTGCAGCTAGGCGTGCCGGGGATGTGTGGCCCCCTCTACCTGTGCACTTCACAAAGCCACAGCTCTTGCATTGATAAATCCTTTCCAACCACATGCCCATAGTCCCCACCCCAAAACACGGCTGTGGCACTACCTCTTGTTCACGGGGAGAAACCCCCGTCGTGCCTTGAGGGGTGGGAGAAATGGCTGCCAGTGGGCAGCCCCCTCAGAGCCGCCACAGGGCCGAGCCCCCAGGCCAGGCGGGGTCCCCGTGCTTTGCCGGAATGGGAAAGCCCTCATTGCGCTCAATTGTTTTCCTGAATGCCTTTATGAACAACAGCAAAAGGAAATATTACAGCCTGGCTGGTGGCCAGGGGCCTACTCGGTGCTGCAGCATGGGGCTCGGAGCAGCCAAGGCAAACATGCTCCCAGCGCCGCCGCGATTTTCGCCTGTGTTTCAAATTAACCGCTGCCTTTCAGAGCGGGCTCTCCGGGCTTGCCTCTACAGGCCGGCGGGGACGCGGCCCTCTGGTTTCGAATGCTGGCAGTTACTTACAGCACCACTGCTGGCGCGCCTCAGCCACCCCGGCACCCACCGCCGGGGCTATGTGCTGGGCTGGCCCCCGTGTCCCGGGACCCCCGTGTCCCACTCAAGATGGCTGTGCAGGGCAGGGTGGCAGGGCCCTGGCAACCAGCCGGGGGCAGCTGCCTGCCCCTCAGAGCTGCCACAGCGCTTTCCGCCCGCATACACGTTGTTTCACTTTGAACAAAAACCTCTCCAAAACCTAGGAGGTAGGAAAATAAAAGCAGTTTCCTCTCCGGTAAGCGTGGTGGGGCTGTGGGAGGGAGCACCCCAGCACACTGAGCCATGTGTGAACCCCATCGCCCGGCTCCGGCAGCATCGGGTCCTGGGAAAGCTTGGTGGCAAGCCTGGCCTCTGGCAGCGGCCACCAGCTGGGTGCCAGTGGGGAAGGAGGACACAGGCAACCCAGAGATCCCGCTGCTGCCTGGGCTGCCCCTGCCCACTCACCCTCCGCTTTGCTCCCAGGGAGCTGTAACAAGCAAGGCTCCAGGGTGCCCCATCCAGCCCCCAAAACAGCCCTGTCCTGGTCACCAGCCGGTGCCCATGGGGCGAAGCTGGGCTAGGATTTCACCTTTTGAGATGGCCACAGTAGGAGCACATGTGAAAGCAGTTAACTGTGCAGCTATTTGGTCACAGGAATTTACGTGCTCAGCTGCTGAAGCAGGAGGTTGTATGGTTAACTGGAGATGTTTAATAGATTTGTAGCAATGGGTGGTGGGGCTTTTAAGTGCGTCAATCTGTTTAGCTCCAGACCCAGAAACGCACAGTAAGTTCATATCTCTAAAGCCTGTAACTTCAGGGCGAGGGCAACAGGGTGAAATCCAGCACAGGGCGGAGGCAGGACCAGCCGTGCTTTACTCTCAAATCCAGTCGTCAGGGGGACTGGAACAGCACACAGGACCACAGCTGACATGCTGCCAGGAGATCGATTCCTCTCACCACCATTTTCCAAGCTATACAGAGAAAGTTTGGGAACCACCATTTTACAAGCGTCAATAACTTGCGAGAAATTTTCCAAGCTCTACTAGCAACATGTGTTGCATTTGCAAGAGGCTCCATCACAGACAGAGCTCTTTAAAAAGTGAAAATTAGGAGGATCAAGATAAGAAAATAAATACTGCTGACCTAGCATTCCATTCCTGGAGTGAAACACAGGCAAATCAGGTATTTCCCACAGTTCTTTGCAAACTTGACTTCTTTGGAGGCGGAATGGATGGAGCAGTGGATTGGGGTTCAGGACACCTGGACTTCATTCCCAGCTGTGTCACTTATCTGCTGAGTAACTTAGGATATCACTGTAAAATGACACTGAAGTCCTCAAAATCTATGAATGAGAAGTGCTGCGCAGGAACTAGGCTCTTTTGCCATCTTCCCACAGCACTGACATGCAATCCTATGCCACAGCTGGCATTTCTGTCACAGCCTGCTTACAGTCCTAATCCTACAAAGAGTTCTCTGTGGAAGGGGCTTAGAGCAGTTCTCTGCAAGAAATGAGTCCAAGAGAGATGTGTGAAGCCATAAGCATACTTCTACCTGGACTTTTTTATACAGTTAAGAGCCATGTTACAAATTAAAATCCACAGGGCCAAGATAGCATTCCCATTTCAGACACAGACTGTGGCATTGACATTATTGCCTATATTTCTAAAGTCCCATTCACAATGGCAGCAACAGAAAAAAACAATAACAGTAGGTGATAACTAGATTTATTTAGCCAGACAAAAGTACCAGTCAGATTCAATTTCTGCAGACCACTAGGATTTTTATGCCATTGAGAACAGTATCCATATGGCTGTAACACCAGTTTTCCCTATTGTCAGGTAAAAGCTTCACAGAAACTAAAATAAGGGAGAATCTGTTTCTATCCTGCCATGTGTTATGTGCTAGAGGACACCTGTTTTCAAGTAAATCCTTAGCTGAAGCCAATGAATCGATGTGCTTTATACTGTAGGGCTAAGGCCTACATTTTAAAATCTTTAAGGGATACTTAACTGAGCTTTATCATCAGGAGAGGATCAGTTTAACATCTGAATCTCCCAGGAGCCATATACATGATTTATCTGTCTGAAGGCTTGGAATCCCATCCAGCCTAGGAAACAGAAGGCCACAGGACATATATCTTACCTTAAGGTTTGTAAAGTGCCCATCGCCAAGCTCTCTAAATACTGAGGTTCAAAAAGATCGCTCAGAAAAGCCTAAGAATCACACTTACCTAACTGAGAAATATCAAATCCCTCATGATGTCCACCAGAGTGGGATAATCAAATCCTTTTGTGAGAAAACTTTTTTTTCTCTTCTGAAACTAATTTGGTTTAGAAATAGATTTAGAAAGTGTGGTTCTGGCAAAGGTAGATAAGTGACCAAAACAGCAATGAGGGACTATGTATACAAATACATTGCATTGTAGATAATTTCATCTATTTGTACAGTTATTTATTACCTGAACATCACTGGCATGCACAGACTGGATCCGACTACGTCATTTGATGATTTTTTTCCATGTCTGCAAGTTGTCCACACATTGAAAGATTCTCAGATGTATCATGAAAGACCATATATGTCTACACCTCAAATAGCTAAAAGTTAAAACAAGTATTTGTCAGATATGTGTCTTTAGCTGTAACTCCCTCACTGTAAGAGGGGACGGGTGCATCAGTCACGTTGTGTTGGTAAGTTAAATGAGCCTTTCATCTATTTCAAGGCTAATATGGCTCACAGAACACAAATTCTGAAATATATATATTCACTAGTAAAATTCTGAGTCATGATTACTCTTTATATAAATGCCTGTCCTGGTAGAATTTGAAGAAAAAAAATACAAAGGTCACACACTAGGAATAGAAACTTGTTCAGTACCTTGTTTTGACACTGTACAGGGCTTTGCCAAAGCATATACTCAGACATGTGAGGCTGAGTACATGCAACCCCTGAGATCTACAGCTCCAAAGCTGGAAAGAGCACCAAATTACAAGGAACCCGCCCTCCAGAGCACATCCCCTAGATGGGCTGCTCCTCTGCTGAGTTCCCAAAGTCTCCTGATGCAGGGCAGACCACTATCAGTCAGCCTGAGATCTCAGTCTCCAAGAGGCATTGAGACCACGTTCCCAAGATAGCCATTTGCCAGATGGAAGATTATATCCTTTAGCAAAGCTGCAGCAATTCAGAAAAAAATGCATGCAATTCCAAACATTTCAGCCTCAACGGATCTGTGTTTGTAGACCTTGGCATCACTGGAACATTTCCAGATAGTTCCACTCGCGTTGTCTCTGTTCATCCCCAATCTCTGGGTGGTACTATACCTCTGACACACAGGTACACACAAGATAAAGAAAGGACATTGGAATGAGGTTATGGCCCAAAGCTTCAGCAACACGAATGACAGAGACGAACGATTAGATTAGGCCTGGATCCAGCCATGATGCTTAACAGGTCCTGGCTGACACGTTATTCTGAGAAGTGCTAATAGGCACAGGCAGACGGAAGGCAGGGAGATGAGGGAACTAGCAGACTCCCTAGTAAATGCATCCCTGGTGAGGTCACCAACAAACCACCATGGCCATACCTGTTTGTGGCATATCTAGAGACATCTAAAATGAGATTATATGAAAAAAGCTAAGATAGAAGGAGTTCATGTTTTATTTGGAGAGTAGTAACTTACGAAAACAAACAGGTGAAGAGCCTTGTGGATCTGCTGATTAGCTCTGCCTATCAAAATAAAAATGAGCTGTGGATGTTTCCAGCTCAGATTAAGAAACACCTTTACCTTGCATTAGTGCTCAGCCCCAAGAAGGCATTTTGAGTCTCCCCTTAACTAACAGTATGAAAAGGAAGAGATATTGATGACAACAGGTGGTGGGGTTTTTTTTTCATATCCCAGTAACAGAGCAAACTATGTAATCTTTACCCAGGTGGGAGCACAGGCTTTAATTCTGCATGTCGTGGTAGAATGTGGTGCAGTAAAAGAAAATGTTCCTGCTTTATTCTGAAATGACAATCTGGACCTCAGTTCAGAAGAGACTAAAACATGATTAAATAAATAAATTTTAAAAGATCACGAGTAACCTTGCCTCTTGCCTACTAGAAGACAAAGAAGGTGCATGCTACATTGCAGATAGTATTTCATCTAATAAAAAGCTTTGTTGTTAGCCCACAAATACAGACAATGTCATGAAGAAACAATTTGTTTGGCTTGCCAAAACTGGTAGCAAGGAATAGAAGGGTGAAGAATAAGTTGTTAAGCAGTTGGTTTACTTCTGTCATTGCAGAAAGGGAAGAATTGCCCAAGTCAGGGATATTTCCTGGTATGGCACAGGGACTTTGATAGTCAGCTGGTAACACATTTACCAGCTATCTAGTTTTCCCAGAAGTATCTTGACCTAAGCTGACTCATCTGTGTCCCAGGAGGATGACTAATCATTCTGATTTATTATGCTGTGGCCTGTTAGCCATTTCAGCTCTGTTTACATTGGTGCCAGTAAAATATTACAGAGAGCAAACTAGGTTCTATATAAGCATAGTTTTTTAAACTAGATTCAAAACCAAGAAGCATTCACCACTAAGCATCCACAAAATTGAAATAAGTACAAAATGACACTCTGGGCAACAGCTGGGAAAAAGCTGGAACTTTAAAGGGCAGGCAGTGTTACACGACAAGCTAATAAGTTAATTAAGCCTGAAGTTAGTTGATAATTGTAGGCATCTTCCAATGAAATTACAAAATCCTGAGGACTGCATGTAACCTGCAAAAACCCTATGATTATTTTTTACAAGGAAGCAGTGGAGCACTGTGTTATGGGAAACAATCTCACTCCTATTAAATTAATAGCTTTTGGTGTTTAGCGTACTAGAAAACCATGCTGTGGAATCCAGCAAAAAAAAGCCTCTTGAAAAAGCCAGCTAATACTCTGGAGAGTGTGGGCCCATATGCCTTCATTTGCACCAAAATCTTGTTCTAAGTGAAGCTTTACACCAAAAAAATAAACTTGGGATGGGCATCACTGACCATCCGTTTGTCTGTTATCACCTTCAGGCAGCAGTCAAGGAAACTTCTGTTCATGAGACTGAAGTAGACTAAGCTGAGGACCCAGCAAAGTATGAAAAAGAAGTACAGCATAGCTGACAAAGAGCATTTTCGAGAAGCAATCTGCAGTCCCCATGTTCAGATATACAACAGTACCTCACTAACTGCAATAGTTTAGCTATTCCCACTACTATTACACTTGAGATTCCACACTGTTTGTGTCTTACTGATTTCCACATAAATTGTTCTCATTTTATTTTATTTTGCTTGTTTTGGAAGCTCAGCTTGGGATCTGAGAATCACTCTGGCAAATTTCTTTCTCCATCTCAACTCATAATAATAGTTTGTGGGACAAATAAAAACACTGATTACATCTCTGCACTGGAATACCATACTGGCCAGGTTTTCTGCTGCAGAATTTCATCTAGAAATGGAAAGGAGAAGATGATTTTGCTTGCCCAGAACTCCTCTACGGCCCAGTTTCAATATGCACACAAATTACTCTTCTGAACTGGCTCTGAGCCCAAGGTGGAGGACTAACACTGTGTACTCCTCCCCTGCCCTGGCCCACTAGGATGAGAAGGGCTGTGGAAAGGTGACTGGTGGAAAAGGGGCAGAGAAGAGCTTTGAGTTTCTGGTGCAGGTGGAAGAATAGTGGGACATGAGGACAGGGAGGTCCCCGGAGCAGAAAAAGTTGCACGTCAACATCAGCAGCTTCTGCTGAGGCACTTCTACCCAACCACCTGGTTATGTGATGGGTGCACATGCACAAGACTGTCCAGCCAAGTCTTTTCACAGATCACTGCCAAGCCCCTTCACACACCACGTCTGAGTCTCTCTTCCTAGCATACCACAAGTCATCAGAAATACGGCAGTCAAGTGCCTCAAAGCATGTATGCTATGCTCTCAGGAACACCACGCCACCACGCCACCACTCATGTAACTGGGTGAAACTTTGTGTAAAGTTCTGTGAAAGTTATACAAAAGGGCACTGAACACCACACTTTCTCAAAGCCAGACTCTGAACAGTTCCTGTAGAATTAGTAAGCAGCAGAAATACCACTGTCATGAAAACCAGCAAGTTTACAATACAAAGATGAGATACACTGGATTGTCACATCTCAGAAGAGAAGCACAACTTAACCCAACACTAAAAACTCCTTCAGACTAGTGGGAGTCGTAACAAGTACCACACACAGAGGGGCACAGAACAGGCAAATGCTGACTCCTCTGGGTGACCATATATTTCAGATCAAGGTATTACGGGCTAACTCTCCTGTTCCCTTTGAACATATCAGTCAGAAGTTCTCTCTAAAATCATCTGAGTAGGAGTTCTTGAAGTCTGCTGTCTGAATTTGTTCTAGGGAGAAAAAAGAACTTCTGGGGATAAAAATCTTCCTCAAAAATAGGAACAATAAAACAGTAACAGCACCAAATCCTTACCCTAACCTCAAGCCAAGGGTTTTGGCTTTATTTTTTTTACTTGTTTTTAATTTTATTTTGTACTTGTTTCTTTGAGGTCTGCAAGGAATTTCTTACCTTTTCTTTCCAATTCATTTTTGTGTGCCTCTGCACTTTCTGGTTCTGGCTGATGGCTACTAACATGCTTCTAGAAAGGCTTCCATCCTCATCCTACCTCTTATTTCTGGCCAAAATAGAAACAAGAATTTTCAAGCCCAACAAATTCAGAATAAGAGGTTTTTTCTTATACCAATCTACATTTTATGTTGTTCACACAATCCAACTTTTTACACAATGTTTATTGATACTTGCATAGTCCAAAAACCTCACAAACCCAGAGATTTTCCTTAGCAGATCTCATTTATAAATTAATATTTAAAGAGAATAACAAATGCTTATTTAAAGAATGTGCCCAAAATCTGTAACCTTACACTCATTTCTTAGAGAACTGGATTGATTATAGTGGCTTTCATGTGAAAAAAAATATTGATGCAAACAATGTCTGCCAGCGGTGCGTGAGAAACACTCCTTTTATTACACTGAACTTTGTATTATTAGTGATGTTTCTAATAGACATCTTCAGCCACTGATTAAAAAATATTTAGTATTTTCTCAACTCGCTCTCATGGAATGGTCTTTTCAAGTGGATCTGTCATTGTGGTTTCCTGGATTACTTCAGCCTTGTTGGAAAGCTTGTAAATTCCCATGGCTGATCGTAAGCTAAGGAAGGAAATAAAAAATAGTAAATACCACTTCAGTGGTGTAAGTCCTTTTCTTCTCTGTTTTGGCTGAGAGTGCATTTTAGGAGATTATTATCAGTTTTTACACAAACTTCAAAACAGTTCCAGCTGGGAATCCATCCGTATATCCATTTTGCACCCTCAATTAAACTCCCTTCCACCAAATCGGTCTTCACTAAAGATATATACTGGTAGACTAACGTTTGGCTGAATTAAGTGGGTCTGGGCTGCTAGTTTATTTTACAGGAGTACTTGACAGTACCAGTACAATAAATGGATGAAGCAACTGGAAAGAAAATCACTCTTTAATATCATATTGCTTCCTACAGCTACAGAGCAGAATGTGTGAAAGAAAGAATAAAATAAATCAGATGATCTATTTCCATGTGCAGTGACTGGATATTTAATATCTGCTGTCTTTTTTATTTTTTCATTTTCTATCGTAGATGTTTTAAACACTGAAAACAAAATACATATATAATATTCTACCACACAGAGGAATGACTGCAGATCGGGAATACCAGAGTCCTGAATGCTTTCTCAAGTTGCACATCTTTTTGCACTCAGATCATGTACTAAAATTGCTTGTGCTACTTACTATTTGTATTACTGCATATGAGATCAGAATACAGTCCAGCACAGTTTCAGAGAGCATGAAATATACAACAAGAACTATTAGTTACTGAGTCCAGTTTTAGTTTTCATAAAGCACCTGTCTCATATGCTGTAAACAATCCCATGACTCCTGGAGAATGTGAATAATAGATCATGCCCTCTGAACAAAAGATCCCAGATTTTGCTGCAGTTGTTCCAAGAGAAGATGTAAGAAGAAATTCTGCCTAGCATAATGCTGTTAGAGGAATATTGACGCTGAGGTGACCCAGTAACAGCACTCAGAGCTGATGAAGAGATTTAAATGGTGCATTCTGGTGAGGAGTTCAAAAGTCAGAAGTCATAACCCAAAATAATTGTGTATACCGGAAATTCAAACTATTTCACTCAGGGTCAGAGTAATGAACTCATGGAATTAGTTGCCAAGTAAGAACATAGAAACAAGTACTGCAATCTAAGTGGCTTGGAGACATCTTGGCACTTTTATGGAGAGAGAAGGGATTAAAGGATATAGTGACAAAACAGAAAACTAGGGGTTAAGAGAAACTTCAGGGGGGACAAGCCTGTGAGGTCAAGTGGCATTTTCCTCTCCAGATATTTCTCTTATGTCATTCTTCTCAAAGACGTCACGTCAGACTGAATAAACAATCACTAAAGCTTAGATGAAGAATGGACTTCTACTGGATTGAAACAGGGATGAAGCAGCGCTATCTTTTCCTCTGCTCCATAATAGAAGTAACTGCTAACATACAAGAACAGACTTCTTTATCTATATACAAAGCCATGCGTTTGACCCACTCAATCTAATGTAGCACATTAGGTTTTCTCCTATCAGTCTCTTCCTGTAACCTTATCTTCTCCAGTCCCATCGGAATACCACAAATGACCAGATAAAAAAATTAAACTGAAATAGCTTAATGTCAGAACACAACACAGCTGTCTAATATACCCTTCATTGGTGACGCAGTTCTTAAAGACCAGTAGTATTTCCATACTACCCAAGACATTTGCAGTACATTAGCAAGGACATGTCATATGCAATTGCAGGAACTACTGTATGTATCATTGTTTTAAGTGATGAAGAACTAATAAAGGCATTGTTTTAGACATTTTTACCCTGCGCTCCTTTTAGAAGAAAACCTGTTCTTGTTAAGAGGGTGCATCAGATATAAAACCATTTCAACTGAAAGCTACATGCTTATATAAAAAGATGTGTGAAACAAGGTGCTTTTTTTTACTTAATGTCAGGTATCAAAGCAAGACTGTAGTAAAAGTTCTTACTGTTGACTCTTCCAGAAATTGTTCCTACAAGTGAATTAATTCTTTTACATTTTAGCTGCTTTCCTTTGCCTTGTGCACGAGTTGACACAAACTGCAACAGTTGAGGCACATAAAGACTTCTCTAACCAGCTTTGTACTGATCTGTCCCCAGGACACGTGGGATACTCAAATATTCTGTGATACTAGCTCACTGCATTGCACTCCATCCCAGTTTGCTGAGTGAGGTTCTAATTTCTTGGTCTCCAATGTACCTGCAAAAAGAAGATTCAAGAAGGACAGTAGGTAGATTATGTCAGGAGTGACACTTACCGTAGAATTATGAGTACAATGGTAACGCTATCTTGGAACCTGACTTTTCTCAACAAGACAAAGCAAATCACATTTTCCAGGAGACAGGTCCACCTGGATACATATCATCACTATAATCACTCAGCCATTTATTTTCCAAAAGGTGTGGGGGGATCCCTTTGCTGATATTCTGTGAAACACACAGTTGTGTCTCAGCAGACTCGATGATGCTTAACTGGGTTGTCTCCAGATCTTGCTTGCTGACAGGCTTCCTCACAAGCAGAGGCACTGACTAGATTTTGTACCTTTCTAATGCTGAGGAAAGTCCGTGAGTCTGCCTGATACATGGCAGCAGCATGTCGGGCCAAGCAGACAGATTCTTCAAGCAATACAGGAGCTTGAGTGGGAGCTGATTCAGGTCTTTGACTTATTTCAGGAGAAAGTCAAAGCAAGAGAGCATGGGGTGGATTTGCGTTCAGGCAAGGGGATTTGTCCAGAGGTAAGAAAGAAAAATTTCAATAGTTTCCTGAATTGCAGGGGTTCTAACTGGAGCAAATCTTTGAACTTTGGGAGCATTGCAATCACTTCACCAGAGATCCAGTCATTTTTTACAAAAGGCATAAAAAAGATTATGTCTTATGCATTTTGCATAGAAACCAGCTTTGTCAACTCAGATCCTGGGATATGGCACTAAGGAACATTCCTCTGACTCTGCCCACAGAGATAGCTCTGTAACAGCAATTTCCCCAAACCCTTCAGCTTTCAGCTACCACTAAAAACTGATGTCAAAATCTTTGCAGACTGTCTTATTAAAACAGGCAAACGTTTGTTTTTCCTCTCTCATCTTCTTAAAAACATTATAGAATCACACTTTCTTAAAACATCTCTGAGCTGCCCTAGAATTTCAACTAACCTACATTTGTTTCTAACCAGCGTCAGTCTGACACCCCCCGCCTATCTCTTCTGAACCCCATAACACTATATAAAATGCCTTCAAAACATCTAAGTGTCTTGTAATGGAGAAACTTGGTATTTTGGGACTGATAAAAAGATAATTCAGGTTATAATTATACCATTTACCCCACATAAAGCCTACCCCTTACAGCATAAAACCATTCTCTCAAATTTTAATTTTGTTTTGCTAAGCCTAATTTGCCTTCTAATTTAATCTACAACTAATTACTTTCAATATTCTGAGATCTTAGGGCATCGAAGCTTCCCCTTAATTGAATAGAACAATTAATTATCGTTTAGTATTCCATTAGAAGCTATGCATTAGTAATATTTTGTATTCTGAGAGACAACCGTTACACAGACAGAAACACATTTGTGGATAGATATTTCATAAAAGTAGATGCAAGACGGAGTTTACCTATCTAGACCTCTACAGTCTTGATTCTTAAAAAAAATTATACAGATGCCCAGGCAAGGTTTCAGCAGGTTGAAGAAGGCAAAGTAAGATTTTCATCTCCTTCTCCCTCTCCTTCCACTAGTGTGATTAGTTGCAGCACATGGGTCCCCGACCGCACACATCCCACAGGTCATCTATCTCCACAAGGCCGGCATAGGTGCAACAGGCAGGACACACAGTGTGTCGCTCCATCCTCACCTCCACACACAGCCTGCCCAGCACCCAGGCTGTACGGGGCTTCCCGTGCCTGGCAGCTGCGCGGACACCATCCGCACAGGGCTCACTGCAGGGCAAGCAAACAGAAATATGGATTTTTGATTGCTCGCTCTGGTTTCACTTGTTGTGTTTGGTGTCTCACTGCTGCACAGGCTCTCTCCTACCCGCTCCGTTTTGCCATTTTGGTCCAAGACTCTGCCAGCCCTGTAGAGGCACATCTTTAATGGAACGACTCTCATGAGCATGTCTGCATACAAGATCAGCGCTCAAGCAAAACAAGTTAGTATCCTCTCTGAATCCTCCCATAGCATTGCTATGTTAAAGTGATTTGTAACAAAGGACTTGAAGCTCATTATTCAATAATGGGTGTCATTCAGATTTCAGATTCTATCTGGTTCTGTTAATTACATGTCAATGATTTTTTTTTCTCCTTTTCCAACAGAAAAATAAGGTGCTGCCACTGGCAGTCTGCCTGAAAGGTTCAAATGTCAGGGCAGTAATTTTGAATGGAATGGATTTGACTCAACCGATGTGAGAATAAAAATAGCTATTA
This sequence comes from Falco biarmicus, assembly GCF_023638135.1. Taxonomy (NCBI): domain Eukaryota; kingdom Metazoa; phylum Chordata; class Aves; order Falconiformes; family Falconidae; genus Falco; species Falco biarmicus. Next base: position 19,188,624 of record NC_079300.1, on the reverse strand, counting down.
GAGATTCCCTGACAAGTTGCTGTGACAGGGAAAAGCTTAGAACTGCTTTCACCCGCCTGCCTGTATGACTTTGGCTTTGTCCTGAATGGTACAGCACAAAATGCAACACCAGGAGAATAAAAGAAATGGCCTAAAATCCCTGTGGCTTTTCCTATGGCAAGGACTAATGGTTCCTCCTTTGCTTTCTCAGGTGAGGAACTGACAAGGGAGTAGCACAGCCTCGCCTCAGCCCAGCACTGAACGCCGTGCACAGGGGCTGAGTGCGGTGGGCCATGGCCAGCAGGACATGCTACTCCTGCAGAAGGAAGGAAGCCAGAAAGGGCAGTTCTGCACCTGCCAGGGAAGTCCTGCAATTTAGATACAGTCACTGCAGGAAAGCATGAGGGGCAGTACTGGGCTCAGATCAAGCTTCCATTGAGCAAGTTGTCCACTGTAAGAGCACACAACAGCAACTCAAGCTTCTGACAACCCAGCCATATAGCTGACTTCACTGCTGTACTGATTATTTAATGCACCTTTTATATTTATCTTCTACGTGGCTTTTAACTGCTCTTTCTCATCCAGGTTATATAAAAATAAATTTCAAGCACAGGAATGATTCCACACTGGATAGTTAACGCTACTTCTGGTTTGCTACTTCTGGCTATCAATAAATGTCTGATGATGGACTGCTCCTTATCCCTCCTGAAGGCTCAGGGACACACCAGGAAAGCAAGGAAAACAGGAAAAATTAAAAGACAAAAAAAAAAAAGAAAAAAAAAAAAGGAAGGAAGAAAGAAAGAAACTAAAATGCTGGAAATACACAGAGTCAAAGTGAAGGCTTTAAGTCACTTAAAGTTATTTAGCCCAGACAAGTCAATATTACACAACTTCAAGTCCCAACTTCTCTCATACACAGCAATAAGTTTCCCATGGCATTTCACTATAACAGCACTGAAGAAAAGTACAGCAGAGGAAGTATCCCCAGGGGGCCAATTCTCCTTTTGAACATGTTCACCTTTTTCAGCATCAATTTCATTTGAAAATTTAGGACGACAACATGTAACCTGACCTGCCTCCAAAGAGACCACAATTTGCAATGTGTCAGGTGGCTACTTTTGATGAGCAGGAGAGAAGGGGTGAGAGAGCTTTCTCCCCAGCACCCCCGGCACAGTGGGAAAACAGCCTCTGAAGACTTCCTATCAAAAACCTCCATTCAGGTACAGCAGAGGGGGCAGAATGAACAGGATCACAGGGTCAAGGCTGTTTTGCCTCTTTGGAGCACACCTCCCCTACCGTAAAATAAGAAAGGCCACCTTGACCTTCAGTGTAAAGAACTTGAACAGCTACAAATTAGAAATGGTAAATAAGAAATAGCCATCGTTATTCAATAAGGATTCAAGGAAAAGGTGAAACCTGGGTTACAGAGATAAATGAGATGACTAAAATTCTTGGAGTAGACTGCCCCAGGAGAGGGATATTTGAAATCAGGGGCTCTGTATCCTCTCCCTCCTCCCTCAGGGGCAATGGCATCAGGAGGTATCAAATATGCTGATTCCTCCTGTGTGTCTTCACTATAGCAACTGGTAACTAAATATTCTTGAATTAAAACAGACTGGAAAAGGTATGTCTCAATAAACACAACATAGTCGTGCCGTTTGGTCATTTTGTCAGCCACTTCATTTTTCCTTAATATCATCACTTGCAGGCTGCCTGAGATCTTTAAATAAGCAGCTGTGAAAAGCACCACAAAAATAAAAATAGGACATTTAAATAGTTTAAAGGCTTCCTGAGAAAAGTGTCTAGCTGCATAAGACCAGCTCATGTGTCCAGAACTGTGTCACATGTTACAGACAGTCCTTTAAGCATTGAAAGACTGTGCCCAGTCTTCCTCCATTATGTGTTTTACTGACCTTTTATGGCTGCCTTCCTCTATTTATATGTATCTGTTTTCCATCTATCATTATCAAAAATCCTTCCCCATCAACGTTTTCAGTTCTCCTGCCATCTTTCAAGACTTTTGCTATAGCCAAGCTGCTATGATAACCTGGCTTCTCTGAAGGCACTGCCTGCAGCTAATTCTATGCAGAAAAGCCACCAGCCTGGAAAAGCAGCAGGGAAGGTTCAATTAAAGGCAGTACAGAAGACATGCTTCATGTGCGACCTCTCTCCTGCTCTCCAATGACATACCAGCCTCCTTGATCATTCCTACAGATAACAGCAAAAACAACAAATGACACAGAAGAAAACAACTTGTCAAAGTAGATGATGACCTGTGCCACCAATTTCCCTGTTAAAAGGTTGGTTTTGTTTCTTACTGGCACTTATTTTCCACTAGGGATATACCAAGGCTCAAAATTCTCAATCTGTTTCTGTTGTCAGGCAAGAGATCACTCTTTCAACTTTTATTTCTGTGGTGGGATACAGGATTAAACACAAAATTAATGACCAAAATCCTTTTGCCACCTGAAAGGACAAAACTTGCTGTTGAATATTTCCAAGTTCTTTGATTTACACCTCATCCTCCCAAAATGTGTTTTCAATTGTCTCATTTGGGTATCTTCAGGCTTTTCCAGGTTCTTTCTTTCTCTGTTCTTCTTTTTTTCCCATAACCATAATTACACGAGGAGAGCAGCATAACACTGTTCCCATAAAGATGAAAGCCCTAGAGAAGTGGTATGTTTAGTACCTTTCAACAAATCTAAAAAGCTTGAGAAAGAGAAGATGAGGAGAGAGAATTCTCTGTCAATGCACATTGTTGCAGTGTAAGAAAAATCACCTAATGACTGTCAGCCTTCAGGTTTACTTGCTTTGGTTAAAGGCTTATGACACTACTAAGCCAACATGGTCTGAATTATGTTCCAGGTGAAATGGTCAGAATCCTTCTGCACCATTACATGCTCTTACTGTCCCAAAGAGGACAGCCTCTCTCTGCTCGTCCATACACAGATTCCCTGTACCTGGCTCTGTACAGAGTCCCAAGAAAGTCATTGTAGGAACAGTGTTCTAGATTTCTTAAACAAACAGTATACATTGGAATAGTTACTGCCAAGGATTAAAATAACGTCTAAGTGATTTTTTCCAGGCACTCAATAATACATTACTTTTTTCATCCAACAGCCTTTCATGTGACACTTTTATATAAAAGTGTCTACAGGAAATAGCAAACTTTCCTTTTGCTCTTCAGGTTACATGTACCCCCATAAAATGCAAATGCTGAGTGAAATCATTGAACTACCTGACACTTAAAAATGAACACATCTAAGTATCCTGCTCAAGATCAAACAGTGGCTCCCAGCAGCTAAATGTGTATTTTAAACATTGGATAACTGATTTGCTTCCTGGCCTCCAACTGCCACTTTTAATGGGGAATTACACAGTGAATCTTTATTAGCAAAGACCATGGGCATTAGGAGGTCAAACAAAGGTGGTTTCCATTTGCACTTGCGCAGTGTGATGCTCAAGCCTTCATCTTTGTGCAGACTTTTAAAACTTGAAACAAGGACTGGGGGCTGTCACAGAGACAAAAAATGTCAAGGAACACACAATCCTGCAGCACACCAGAGCCTATGTGCTTTCTACCAGACCTGTAAGAAAGTAGCAATAGCTGCTGGGGAGCGCCAGCCAAAAAAAACCAGAATCCACTTCTGCAAGGGCTTTTCCAATGACATTAAAATGTTTTAAATCATCAGAGATCTTTCAGGATTCTTTTTCTTCATCTTAACATTTCAATAATGATGTAAAAACATCTATTGCATTCAGATCTCCCTTTCCTCTCTCCAAAGTTTTAGGAGGGGTGGTTTTCCACAAAAGTAAAAATGAAAAAGACAGAAAGTCTCAAAACCAGTTTGCAAGTAATGCCTTTATCAGCAGTACATACAGAGAGAGGCACACGGAGCCTCTGGCACAACACGGAGTTCCCAAAGCTGAACTCAATGGACACTGGCTGGTGAGGCCTGCAATTCCTTATAGTAGATGCTTTGATGTCCTCCTGTGCTGGGCAAAAGACAATACAAAGCCCTCTAGCTAAGTGGGAGCAACTCATGAGAAAGCAGCTAAGCTTTCCTAAAAAGCAGCCTTCCTAAAAAAGGACCTATCATTTTCCTCTTTCATTCTTGGTGGACAGAGGTGTCAGGGCTGTGCTTCTTGCCCTGTCCTTCCTTGTATGCGGGGGCTTTTTTTAAGCAAGTCTATCATAGACAGAAGACTATCATAGTTTTCTTTCCTGTCATTAAAGAGAAACGTCCAACTCTTCAGCATACTGACTGAAATCACCTGGGAGAACAATGAACAAGAGCCACACTGGGTGTGCAGTGCTACGTGCCAATGGATGGGAAGGCCACATGCCCTTGGGCTATACTGGTTTGCTGCCAGTGTGCATTTTCACTAGTGGCTACACCACCAGCAGCCGCAGTGCTGCAGCTCACCATGCCAGGGACACAACAGGGATACAACTGCTTGTGGGGTGGCGTGTGTGCTGGCTCTGTGACATGATGCCAGCTAAAAACTTTGGGACAGGAACAATCTGTTGGGGCAGGAATTTCTTATGTGCCCTTTGCTAGCAGAAGAAATCAATCACAAAGCTACATGTTGGGTACAGAGAAGCTTCAGGCTCTCTTCATGTCTGCTCCCTCACTGCCAACTGCGGGAAGAGAGCAGTTGCTACTATGAAAAGGGACTTCATATTTTGCCATGTTCCTTGTCATGTTTTTTCACCCCTAAGGCCTTATCCCAGTTACTACGGAAGTAAATTGGCAGTTAAGAAATGCTGACAGTTAGGAGTCCTATTGCTGCAGGGCTGCTTTGTTGCTCAGTGTAAATAGTCAGTATATTTTATGTTTACTATCAGACCTGCAGCCAGCCACAAAAGCTACACTTCCAGGCTTGCAGTTGTAAGGGGATATACCACAGACTGGGCATGCAGAGGTGACTTCCCAGAGGGGATGCTGAGGTGCCTGCTCTTGTGTCTTCCCTGAGTGCATTCAAGGAAAATACAAGGGTTTCAGGCAGCTGGGATAGAGTCTGGTTCTTTTGCACAACTGATCCAGCTGACCAGCAGTATGAATCTTAAATTGTCAGAATTTATCCAAAGAAAACATTGGTAATTTGAAATACCTTGTCCCAAACCTGCCCCAGGTCAGAAGCTGGACCCAGCCTGGATTCCTGCTTCAAAGCTCACAATCCTAAAAACTGAGATCCCAAACCAAATAAACCAAATTACTCCCTCCCCCCCCCCAATAATAACATTTTCAACAAACCAGAAAGTTTGTTTTCCACCACCTTGGAATGTGCTTCACTGAATAAAAAAATGAGAATCTTGGCAAAGATACCAGAATTTTATCACTTACTTTTTCCAAAAGAGTCCTGCAATATTTATTACCTGCACAGGATGAGGATAACGGAATTCATTCTAACATTTCATCCAGAAGAGAGTTCCTGAGAAAGTAAGAACATGTTTTTTCATGAGTAGAAACAAGAGAAACTTGATTGAGACTTGGCCAATTCAACTTTTTTAAAAGCTTATCCATTTACAGTCATTGTATAAACTTCATTTCCTCACATTCAGGATGTGCACCTGACAATCCAACCACACAACCATGCAGTACTTTGAAGTAAGGGTGAGCCTGCAGTCAGGCAAACAAATTGTTTCAGCTCACATCTCTGTTCTGGAGTTTTTGTCTTTCTTCAAGAAACAAGTTGGATAAAAGCAAATCTCTTGAGGGGAAAAATATGTTTCCATTTAGTGAGGGACCATCACTTTATCCATCCTCAGACTGAGAAACAAGTAGCATGGAGCTCTAGGACAAGAAAAGGAATGCCCAAATGCTGAACTAGCTGATGAGTAGCATTTCTATGGGAAGGCAGGAAGAGTACCAGGGTGCAAAAAAGTGACCTCTGCAGCCCACATGAGCAGTAATGCATTGGGTTTTCAAAGAAAGCACATCTTGGGTGTACAACAGGAAAACCATAATTCCTTTTGAAATAATTCCCAAGAAAACCGACAGCACTTTTCAAGCCAAAACTCCCACTGAAGGAAGAAGCACCATGGGTTACAGGAGAGATTCAGAGAAGCCAGGCAGTAGAAGAAGGGACCCAGCAGAGCTGTCTGGATTCAAGATTCACCTGCCCTTTCAAAATCAGCCCCCATTCCCAGCCAGAAATAGACCTCTGAGATGTAACAGAGGAAGGGGCAGACAGAAAAGGAGGAATTACCCTCCCCCTAGCCCATGCTAGCTTTGCCTGCAGGCACAAGCAGGCCACAGGGTCTGTGAAGGAATAAGATACATGACCAGCTGATGACATGGCAGAGATTTAAAAATAACACTGCTGATTGGAAAATGTCAGTGTTCGCTACGCAGGACACATTCTTGGGGCTAACTGCAAAACGTTTCAGAGGTTCTTTGCGGGGCGAGTCTAGATCTTGAAAGGTGGATAGCAACAGCAGATCACTTGGGTAAAAAAGACAATTCTCAGGTTTATTCAGTCATCCTGAGGGTACTCTGAAACTGCCTGCTATATCAGAGCTGCAAAAGGAGAAAACACCCAGGTCTCCAACATGTGCATTTCAACAGATAATTAGATCTTATTAAAGTGTTTAACTATACAACAAAGGAGCTCAGGAGAGCCAGACTGTTCAGGATTAAAATTGTTCCAGAACTTGGACATGGATATAGCTGAAGGAAAAGCCACTTCTACACAATCCAAAATAAGTTGTAATGAAATTGTTTAGGAAATATCTTGTTACTTTGCACACACTGAATAATGAATAATTTCACAACTTCCAGTGCCTGTACTTAAGAGAAGCTTTTACAAACCAAATTCAATGGGTTCTGCTCAAGGGACTTTCTTGCAACACTGTGGAACATGCAATATTCACAGGTATTGCAACATCTAATTGCAAAATAAAGGCTGTTTTCCTCCAAACCTCCTCATGCCCTCCTTTCAGCCAACGGTGACAATGTTACATGGGGATAGTTTTCTTTTGGGTTAGTGAGTTGAATCATCTCAATAATCATCTGACAAACACCCAACACATCCAACTCAATAGCAGGATTTCCAGGCCAGGAGCTAAGAAGGGGAGCAAGACCTCTCCTGCCAGTAATACTGAGCTGTTAGCACAGCTACTTCTGACACTGCAGTGCTACTCACAAACTGCTCAGCTCTCTCCTTGGTTAAAGGGGAGAGTTCTGCAAGTCAGTACTGCGCCCAGGAGCTCCAGCCAGGACAGGAAAGCAATGCCGCATTTACCACATGCATTGTGGCCATAGTTACAAAGATCAGGGAGAGGCAAAGTTTTCATGAACACACGTTGGCCCAGAAAAAACAATTATCTGCGAGTGACAAGCTAACAACGGGAGCTTTTAAATATGCAAGCTTGAGACAAGCACAGCAGTTCATGACCACTGAACAATGAACAGTGGGTGTCTTGAAACAAATTACACAATGCAAGGTTTGCTGGTACCCCTTCCTTTTCCTCCATGTCCTTAGTCAGTCCTTATGCTCTGATCATCTTTCAATGCACTGGTTTTCTTCTATATACTCTAGCCAACTTCTACCTCTTCCTCCAACTTCCATGTCAGAATCATTGGGAATGAAGCATCACTCTGCCTTCTTACAGAGAGACAAAACACGACACTGAAACAGTTTATGCGATAAAGTGAACTTAACTTCTGGTGATAATAGGACAAACCCAGTACGTTTCAGAAGAGTTCAGAGTGGGACCCAGCTGAAGGTTAAAGGGCTCTGGAGGACCCCCCCAGTCCATGGGACAGTGACACAGCCAGGCTGACCTGCTGGCTGGCAGCTGCAGATGGAGGACTCCTGTTCCCTGTGCTGTCATTCCCCCCTCCACTGTGGTCCCACTCCAGGTGCCACCTATGCAGCTCAGCCCCATCTGTGGCAGGAGCCCTACTAATTATCCACTTCAGGTTGTTAGCACGGCAGAAGACTTAACTCCAGTTGTTAAGTCTTACAGACTAAGCAGGTTGAGCAAGCCATGGTAGTGCACCAGAGCTGATGCAGGGAAAGCAGCAGGAGAACACAGACGGGAGCAGGAAGGTGGAAGGAGCAGGATCGCTCCCTCTCACCTGATAAACTGAGCAACATCATCGAACCATATGTGACTTCTGCTGGTGAGGCATGTACCAAGTCTCTGTATCTGTGTAATTCTGTCATTGGGCACTCAGGCAGTCTCCAATAAGAGAGGAAGAGGTTACCTGATCAATCAAGTATTTCCTTCAGCTGCAGTTCTGTTTTCCTACAGGAAGCCCTGGCTTGTATAAGCCACTCAAGAAGCAAACATCAAAGAAGTCCTCTATCACTTAGTCAGGGTAATAGACTGTACTTGAACTCTACTCAGTGAATTGAAACTTCTTAAGCTGAGAGCTGAAGTTAAATTTGTTATTCCTGGCAAACTGCCCAAAAGGAAATGGATCCAGGGCAGAAGTTTGTTTGTTAGATAGCAGTGAGAGACTGACACTTCTATAATATGCTACAAAAGCAGGGAGAATAGAAAGAGTTGTTGAAACTACTGATTGTTCTAAGATCTACTCTTAATGCTGCATTGGTTACAAGACCTCCTTTTAGTAATTGGCAAATAATGGGATGCAGAAAGCATGAAACATCAGTACAAAGGAGTTTGAGCAAAGATTCTGCACAGGAGGTTGATTCAAAAGAATAGGAGGAAAAAGCACACAATCAGCCACATTAGGTTTTTTTAACAACTAACATACAGTTGTTACTTCACAAACAGGTTGGGATCAAAGATGCTCCTTCACTAAAGGCACGAGGTACTCAATGCCAGTTCTGTCCACCAGGCCCCTGTGTGCCCACACCCTGCCCATCAGTGCAAAAAAGGTGGTGCAAGGAGCTCTCAGTTGTTTGATAACATACACTACAACACACACTCCAGTGTGCTGTCCTGTAGATCTGCTTACCTACATGTCTAGAGGTAGCTAAGCTCATGGACTCTCTGCCATACTGTGCTAGAGAGCCTCAGTCAAGCCAAGTTCTAGAAAGCCAACAGAAAACTTGGGCTTTGGTGAACAGGCAGCAAAAATGGTTTCACCACACTGAAATTCTTTGCTATGTTCTTCAAAACAAACTGCACCTGACGGTCACACCTTATGTAAAAACATCACATGAACTTTATCCAGTCATTCTCCCAGGTGGAGATCAATTAAGATATTGTCTTCTAAATAAGAAATCTGAAGTTGCATTTTAACTTTTGAATTAATGAGCATTACCTCTTTATTAGATATTAACAGTAAAAATATTCCATGGCAACATACCATTTTGGAATCTCCTTTACTGTCAATAACTTATAAGCTGCTTTAAAACAGACAATTTAAACTAATGAAAACCCCCAAGAGGAGCAAAAGCAGCGCATTTACAAACAATACCAAGAGACTTGATCTCTGCCGGCATTTTTTTAATATTTCTTTCTACTTCACTATGCCTGGAGCATAGTTTAAAGAGCTGATTAGGTACATAGATTTAAAAACAACTCCAAATATGAAGAAGTGCTACTGTGCACATTTGGTAATGACTCATCCAAAGTTTATTGCACAGATTTTGCAATGTGGAGGAATTCTAAATATTGTTATATCCCATTCCTTGGCAATTTGTTCCTTTGGTAAAACATTTTATTTGGAAAGACTTTGTCTAAAGGTTAAACAGTTCCATGTAATCTATGAATGAAACAGAAAAGCATGCTTAGATGTCTGGTCCCAACTGCCAGTGTCCCTTACCTGCCCAAACTCCCAGGCTGCACAGACACTGGCAGCTCCCAGAGTACATTTGCCACCTAGTCCTAGCCTTCCATATGGACAAGGCAGGCAGGGATCCAACCACCAGACCTTCCACAGATGCAGAAAAGAGTTTTCAGCTGTTTGGACCATAAATGCTGACTACAGATTACCTTTCCAAAAAACCCAAAGCACATGGAAGCACCCTATGGAGCAATCTGAGGCCACAAACTGCCAAACTGACCCATACTGGCTCTGCCATACACCACAAGAAGAGATGCAACTTGAACACTGTCCAAATACAGTTCCTGTAGTTTCTGCCTGGGCCTTGGAGAGATTGCCTCTTGGGAAGGAAAGATTAATCAGTAAGCATTTAGCCATAATTAAGTGAATAGGCTACTGGACAAATTTAATAGCAAATAGAGAATGAATGATTTTTATACCACAAGACGACAAAAAAGAAAAAAAAAATAAAAGCAAAAAAAAGCACCCTAAAGAGAAACAGGAAAGCATGAAATCATATTTTGGCTTTCTGCACAAGAGCTACAGAATAAATCATATGCTGTTGATACATTGCTTTTGGATTCTCACCCAATAGCGATTATGATCAAATCTAAAGCAACTCTATGTAAACGCAGAGGAACAGGGCTAGTAGAAACTGTTTGGTTCTTCAAAGCCAAGACAGCTGTAAACAGGTAACACCTTTACCTTTAAATTAACAGTTTTAGCTAATTGGGTTGTCACTTTTCCAAGCTGCAAAATCACTAAAGCATTTGCCTCCTAAACTCAGGGGAAAAGCCTCCAAGGACCATGAGTCAGCGAAAGAAACTGTTTTGGGTCCCATGGCAAAGAAAGTACTTTTGCACTCAAAAATAGATACGTTTCTTGTGGGAAAAAACAGCCCAGCTCCTTCCTCTCCCATAGATAATAATGCAAAATGTCAGACACCTCCCAGGCTCTGTTCCCCGGAGATCAATAGCATTTCAACGATTACTTTGGTGGGTTTTTCCCTTAAAGGTTAACTTGTATCTAATCACAACTCATGACCCAACCGCCACCAAATACAGCTCATTGCTTATGGGAGCATGAGGTGTGGGATATAAGGTTGCCGCTGGCGTTGAACTGCTACGGCTGGAAAAAGCAGCAGGATTCAGGCGCTCGGAGGACACAAAGCTGGGACGGGAAGGCAAGGCCAGGAGACATAAAGGTTGGGTGCAGGGGAGCAGGCAGTGCCTGTGTTCAGCACACAAGAGCAAGGGGCTTCAAAGCAACAGGGATGAGCTGACGTGCAGGGAAAACCTACCTGCATGCTTCTGTTTTCATTTACGCAGCAGAAAACCCATGGGATTCATTTAATGTGTTGACAGTATGTCCTATAGGTTGGGGGCTGTGCAGAGCGACAGTGGATTAGTGCACTGCTAAATCTGGTTGGCTGAATTTAGGTTGAAACAGCAGAGCAATGTGGAGTAAAACCTCTTTACTTACAATATTCAAGGGTAAAAAGCATGCTGTGCATATACCTTTTTAATTCAAAGGCTTTCAAGCAGTGGCTTCAGTGACTCTAGCGTAAGAGCACTTGCGACCCTTGCACTGTAACAGCTCTGACAGTGCTGCCCAGCCACAGGACTTGTGCTGCTGGCCCCCCTATCCACTGCAGTGCAAAGCAGCACAGGTTAGCCTGAGCCCTGCTGGAAAACTGCAGTCCCAGCACAGCCAGAGGCTCTGAGATCATCTCACAGCATTGTTGCAACACCACCCTGTTGTGCCACAGCATTGCAACATTGCGTAAGGCCACAGCTGATCACGAGTCACTACCCATCCTCAACCCTTCTGGACCCCTCAGTGCTGCATGTTACACCTGCATTAACTTTGTGCCACCATTTGCAGACAGTGATCTCTGGGCCAGAGACAGAGGCATGGGCAGACAGGCGGACACTCCCCAGAAGTTACTCTGGTCCATTGTTCTCATTTCACTGGATAATTCCTACATCAAATACCCCAAAAAAGAAAAAAAAAATCCCAGAGAGACAGTTAAACTGAACTGCAGGCTGTGTGCTACCACGGCAGGCTCTGCAAAGCTCTTGCAGTCCCCGGAGAGTTAGGAAAAGGGGGAGGAAATATCACAAGAGATGGCTTCACTTACTCACATCATTGGCGCAGACACACTTGTTTACATTTGATTGGCCTCATCTAAACTTTGCTGGAGGTTGACCATAATATTTACAAGCTAAAAGAACAATTATGTAGCTGAGAGCAGCTAGATGGAACAAAACAAAACCAGAGAGGCAGAAATCATGTCATTTGCGAAAGTCAAAAAACCAAACTGTGAGCCATGAGACCACACAGCTTCCCCACGCTATATAAATTTACACCACAGCACTATTTGTGCTGCTTTACTGCAGTATGGATGTTCTTTTAGTTTATAAACACTTATGGTGCTTATGTGCTCCATGTACTGATTTGTACCATAAAAAATTATATGAAAGGATATTTCCTATGCCTCATCTGTTTGTTTACAGAGTCCACCTTTAAAAGACCAATATTCTGTCCTCTGGGGCCTGTTTACAGTCTGCACCTGTGATGGTTGATTCATTTTGAATCTCATGGGCTGTATTTATTACATAACTGTTTTCCTTCTTTTAGACACCATTAATCTTCCTTCTGCCAAGATCCTCTTCCCACACCAGGCTTTACTGTACATTCCTTGCATTTTCATACTATGATGTCAGTCCAGAAGTGGAACAAAGATAAGAACGGCTCAAGATTTTCCTTCAAATGATCCCCTTTCTACAAAGCTATATAAAAAATAAAACCCCAATACTCACCATGGAATTGGGAAAGGACCAGGTCTGGGGATTTGTGACCCTCATACTCCATATCCTCATTTCCTGAAAACTAAGAGAACATATGCAAAATGATTTTGGAAAAATGACTGCAGAAAAACAGGGACCAAAGCAAGCACAACATGGCCTTCTAATCGATGGTAAAGCAACAAGGCAAGTATGTACGTTACATCTGCAAGTGTTTTGAATACAGTTTGTCAGCTATGCTTGAAAAATTATGAATTTTTTTCACACTTCTCAAGTTTTAGGAAAGTGAGATCGTTACATATATTTAACACCTTTTTGCCACTGTAAATGATTTTTTTATGTTTCAGAAGAGCAAGAAGAAAAGAATGCTGAGACTCAACTTCCACTAATTTGCATGTTTCAGAGATAGGACGGACTCCAATTTTTTAAATATGATCTTCATTTTATGGAAGAAAGAAACCCCTAATAATCTGGCAAATCACTACTCTTGGGCAAATGCTCACACTACTGTGGTTTTGACTCAAGTACTCAAAGTAGGTACCTCCCAACTGAGAAAAGGCCTCTGCCTTATTTTGTTACAATACTAGCGTTGTAAAGACTAAAGACTCCACATAACATCACAGCAGCATTATCAGAAGAGCAGCGCTGTAACATGTCTGGCTGTCAAATATCAACCTATAAAAATACCTAGGCAGCTCTGTTCTTCTCTTGGAGTAAAGAAGAGAGCTGTTCAAGCAGAACAATATTTGTTTTATTGACAGATTTTACTGTTATCTGTTACCCACCAGTGGGCTCCATTTGCAGTTTTCATCATAGAGTAATTGCTTATTAGAGACATTAGCAGGTTGTTTATTTGAAAACTATTATGCTAATAAGGAGCAATCATATTAGCAAGGTGTGCTCTTTACAACTTTATTTGTTTATCCTCAGGGACTAAACTTCTGAAACCCCAAATCTTTTGTTACGTATTGAAAGATTTGAAAGTAAAATGTCTGAAGTTTTTTTCATGTCTGAAAAATTTGTCCAATAATAATCAGTAGTTTTATTGCCATCGTAAATAACAGGAGCTGTCTTTGACAGAAAGATATTCATAGGATTGAAGGCCATTCTATACACAACCATTTACTTGCTAAGCAGCCTGGAAAAATTATGTTGCTGCTGTATTTGCATATTTTCTTATTATAAATGTTACCACAGCTATAATATACCGAGTTTAGTATATTATTAAGCCCACAGGAAAGGAAGAAACTAATTTTAGCATAACTTCTACAGCTCCAGGAAAGCACCTGTTTGTTTCCCTTATCCTTTGAGCCTTAGGGGGTTTCTGACCTCACACGCACCAATAACGGCCCTTTATGATATCCTAGATGGGTTTAGTTATATTTACACATCCCAAGATGTCTAGCAAACCAAGAGCTGCTTACAGCACATTTACACTCTTGCAAGAAAATGCTTTCACCATTGGCACAGCTGGAAGTTCTTGTTATGCTGTTGCTGTTTATTACTTTGCTGTGCTGGGGGTTATTTGTACTGTACACAGCATAACTTTCAGGCAAAAATGAAAAAAACAGTCTTGCAATGGGTAGTGCCCACAAGCATAGTAGAACTGCAGTGATTCCAACCTGACTGCATGCCAAAGCAGCAACGCTTATTATTTACATTACAGTAGCATACAGATCCACATTTGGGATCAGAGCCCAATACTACCAGGTGCAACGTAAACATGTAGGTGAAGAACCTCCTGACCCAAGAAGCTTTTAATCTAAAAAGATGACCAAAAAACCCCAAACAAACTATCAGAAAAAACAGAAAGAAAGCAAAAAATGAAGAAGAGCAAGCAAACAGCAGAGCAGGGGAAGGAAAGAAGGAAAGAACAACTTGTAAGGGGACTAACCAAACAGCTCACCTCCTGCCTGCTGGCTTCCCTTGGCAGTACCTGAGTGTAGGATGAGGCTTTGTGTTAAGTAATTAGACAACTCTGTGTAAGAATGGAAACAGAATAGCTGGACTTTGTTATGCAAATATATAGCTGTTAAGCACTGTAAGTATCCCAGTGTACTTCCTATCTCCTTGTACATTTCTTTGTACATACAGACCTGCATATGTGTACATGTACGACTCATGATATAGTTAAGCTCAGTTCAATCTTATTGCAGTATAACCAAAGCACTGAAAAAGGAGGTAACAATGCAGAGCATCAGATGTTTTGTATCAGAATCCTGTGTGTTCATGGGCTGGAGTACAAAGCCAGCAATCCTGGTGTATTTTGGAAACTCTTCAACCAGAAATTGGGTAAGCACACCTGGATAACTACCTGAATTTTCACTTCACTGACTTCAGATGAGAAGCAAGGGCCAGAAGTAGATGAATTCTTACAGCAAAACTAAAACTCTTCTCGCAGTAGCTTTTGTCACAGTAACCACAAAGGAAAGAAAAATACATAAAAGGCACAACGCTAAGTTTGGAAGCTTCAGCCACTCTTCCTGAAAGAGACCTATCACTTTACATAATACTTTACAAATCAATGCTTTCTTCAAAACATGTCTATTAACAGTAAAACTTGTAGACCTGGCAGCCTCCCAGTCATAGTGCTGCCTTTGTGCCAGAGAAGTCTCTGAGTAAAGGCTGCTTTACCCCACAGCAAGGCCAAAGAGTTCCTGGGGCTGAAGGCTCAGCCAAGTATCTGTGCGCTGGGTGCCCTCCCAGCCAGCCCCCTGCTCTGCCACATACTCAGCCCCCCTCAGATATGCCAGGGGATCCCCTTCTGTGCCAAAGGACTACCCTGCATCTCTGGAGCATCAGGACAGAAGCCGGGTTTAGACAGCTAAGAGCACACAGAGCATGCGAGGTAGTCCCATATTTTAAGAGACAATTTCAGCAGGTCTGTGCCCATTAAGGTTCATCCTTTAAGTCTTCACTGTAAATTGTGTGCCTGTGCGTACACTTCATGCATATGCTTCAGTAGCACGCACGGCTCACAACACATGATCCAGCAGAACCGGGAGCAGGACAGTCCCCTCTGCTTATCCTCCCCTGCCCTGGATTTTGCAGGCTGCTCCATTTCGCCCTGCCAACACACAAGGGTGGCAGCCTAGGGGTGACAGCTTTCCAAACTCTTCCTCAGATACTTACATCAGCTGGCAGTAATTCTCAGAGATGGCAAGATGGCTAGATATTTACAAGTGGTGTTTATTTTTCTGAAATAGCATATGCAGTCAGCTGCATGTTCTCTTCATCAAAAAGCCTTGTGATCTGAATACCCTCAAGCCAGTCTCTTGTGTCTCTTGTCCCTCTTGATCATCTTCAAAAAAAAATAATAAAAGAACACTCTGCCACTTTATGGTGTGCTCTTACAAGCACAGTCTTGTTTGTTAGCACCTAGTGGGAGTACAAGGTGGCTTTGTGAAGAGCTATCTGTTTCAGCAGGTTTATATTTGAAGGTGACAGTAATGAATGGGATCAGCCTGTTCCATACTAGCAAGAGATGAGTCTCAGGCTGAGACAGGCAGTCTGGTGAGGCAGATCTGTGTCCACCTATGCCCCAGCACCACAGCTTTAAAGCCCTTCTCTTGGTACTCAGCCTCGCTCCAGGTTGCTGCTAAGGGAACTAGCATGTGGGGGTTTGTTTTGTTTTTCCATCTATAACCTGCTGACTGTAGCCTGGTCACAGCCTAACTTACAAGGAGAGCTGTACTGGCTTCACGCACAAATAACTACAAGTGAAGTAATATCAGCAATGCCACAGTAGACAGGAACAGATGAGCTGAGACTTCATAACACGCTCAGAACACCCATGTGAGGGAACAGAGCCAAGCTCAGGCAGCTCCAAAGACCCATGCTCTGCATGCCTACCACCACCTCTTGCGACTAGCGTGCCTGAACCTTGCTGCTTTTGCACAGCCAGAACATCTTCCCGCCTTGCACAAGAGAGCCAGGCATGCTCTGCAACCATCCACCAAAGCAGCAGCTCACCCCTCTGCTTCATCTCTGTGTGTGTTGGATGGAAAGGCAGTGTCTCACCAGAGAAGCTGCAAGTCTAACCGGGAAGTTCAAGATGTGGAGGGAAATGGGAGTATGACCTACCTGAACAACTGCAACGAGCCGTTGTGGCATACCTCAGAAGTTCAAAATCACTGTTTTAATTTTTGCCCAGTAAAGTAAAACTTGCACAGAATACATTGCTGAAAATAACTCTTTTTTCCTCCTCCTTTTGCTTGGTTGTTTTTTTCAGGTCATTTTTCGTGTCCAGCAAGAACACTAGAGGAGCAGGGAAGAGAAGGTGGGGATTTCTCTAGCCATTAGACTGGACCAAGCTCTGTAGGGCA
This sequence comes from Falco biarmicus, assembly GCF_023638135.1. NCBI lineage: Eukaryota > Metazoa > Chordata > Aves > Falconiformes > Falconidae > Falco > Falco biarmicus. Next base: position 19,171,764 of record NC_079300.1, on the reverse strand, counting down.
GCCCCCAACCTCTCAACTCTCGCTTTGTGTTACTGCCCTGCCTTCCTCTTGGGGATTGACTAAGCAGCAGTGTTTGGGTTATGCGCTGGATGTACAATTAGCTCTCCATTCTTCTGTTCCTGCAACTCCATTAAATTTCCACTGGGTATTTGAAAATAAAATTATATATGTATATGCATACAGACACACACGCACACATAAAAAGAGTTCTTAGAAGAGTTTGCATCCTGGGAGGAAGCCAGCATTGATTCCTTTAAACTCAGAGTGACTCCTGATTTATGAAGGAATTCATGTGTCTGAGAAGCAGCAGTGGAAATCTGTCTTTCAGTGTTTCCTCTTATCACTCATCAAGGTTCTGAAGTACACTGACATGTCTGTAAGGGCCCTGAAGAAGCTTTACTGAAAAACCTTATTCCCATTAGCAAATCTGTGAAATTGTCCAAGAGACTGACATGGGAATACAGATAGATGTATCACATTCATTGATCCTTGCTACCCGGCTTCCTAGCTGCAGTGTTTAGCTCCCATACAGCATCACCAGGTGTTAAAGCCTGGGTATTTTATCCACTCTTTCACTTGTCACAATGCAGAATGAGTCTGTGAAGTATTCGTGCTTTTAAGAAAACACACAAGCTCCCAGGACTGAAGAGGAATCTGGCAAATGTGAGACTTGCCTGTTTGGGCGATGGCCTGACCTACCAGAGCAGTGAGGAGTTCAGGTAGGGTAGCACACACGCTGTGAACCCACAAATGTGCTGCTAATGTCCAAAAAAATGAGGCTGCTGCCATAAATCACCTTGTCCGTGAAAATATTCTGAAATGACATCATCATTCTCTATATTTGAGAAATAAACTATCCAGCTTCTTCAGCCTCCCTTAAACTTTGTCATAGACACAAAGAAAAAGGAAAGATAACAGAATTAAATGTATCTGAGAAGCCAATTATTTTTATCTGCCTGGACCTCTGGGACATAGTTCATGCAATTTCTCCTCAGCACCGTTCCCCTTCTTGGAGACATCACACTAGGGAAGTAAAGTATCTAATTTAAATGAGTGTCAAAAAATTGTCAACTTCTAAATTTCTGGAAGAGTTTAATATGGTGTTGGGGCTAAGCCACAAATTGGCACCCAGATCAAATTGAGTTTTTTTTTAAGGTCAGAATTGTTTGGGGGGGGGGGGCTGAAGATGGGCACAGACACTTGACTTGAACTAACTAGGACTGAAAGAAATATATTCAAAATATACCTGGATGAGGCAGGTTGATAAACTCCCAGGACAGAAATGTCCTTTGCTCTTTGCATTGAGAACAAAAGGGCAGGAATAGGGAACAAGGACATTTATATTCAGTGAGTGATGGGACACAAAAGCAATTACAAAGGTTGGCTTCCCCTTTACTTGCTTCTACTACTGCCTTTAACTGTCAAAGTTTCAAAGCAGATAGACCCTTGTCCTGTTGTCCCAAACATCTGGGGCTCACGAGTAAGAACTCTGCATTTTGTCCTGGGCAGCAGAGTGGTTTTCAGTGCTGAACATCAAATGCTCCCTGGGGCAATTTCTGGTCACTTCTGCTGGCACCTGCCAGAAAAGTACTGGCCCCTGCAGAAACTTCTGCAAACAAACCCTCCCAAACAGTGACAGCCACGACTGTGTGTATTACAAATGGTAAAGAAACACTGAAAGGTTCTTTTCTAACGAGAAAAAGGCTGTTGTCAAGTGATTTAATTTCCCTGCTAAATTGTATAGTAAAAAATAAATTGCATGTAAAGACCACATGACCGGGAATGAGAAGCCGCCTCCCGCTGAAAGCTTTCATTTGCCCTTTATCACACTGTTTTGCTTCATATTCTATAAATAGCTTGTGTGCACTGTTTTTCCTTTTGGCCTCATAACTATGAACTGGTTCCTCACTGGCTTTGCGGAGTCTGAAGAAAATCTCCAGAGAATGCTGTAAGCGTATTTGTTAGAAGCTCACAAGTGGATTAATTTCAAAACAGGGCTCAGTTGGCACATTTTAAAATATGTAATAATCAAAGCTGTTTGTAATAGATTCATCTCCCGCTGCAATAGAAATCAGAAATCAGAGTAGCTTGGTTTCTGCGATCTGATTTTAGTTACAGTTCGGCTGCAATTTATTTTTAGTAACAAACTGTTTCCCCGAGACAGATTTGGCTGCTCATTAGCATTGGGAGTCTTCTCTACAAAAAAATATATTGTGAAATTTCCTTTTAGCTCTGACTAGACCTATCCATTAAAACACAAATTCAGTTCTGCAAAGAAAGAAAAGATTTTACTATCCATCTTGTCACTGACAGACGATAAAGACACCGGAAACAAACTGTCCTTCTTCCCTAAATATTTTGCTTAGTATCAGCACACAGTTTCCTTTTAAAAAGGCAGGAAAATCTGTTAATCTGATACATGTATTAAGACCTTATGGAAAAGAAGCATAATTGAAAAGTGGTTTGAATGAAAAACAGTAAAATAGCAGTTGTGTTGCACTTGTGATTTTATACCACTTAACTACATCAAAACAGAGGCTGGGGGAATCCTCTGCAGTGACTCCTCTAGATGGGTTAATATGCAGTTTGGGATCCAAATTATCCCCTTTACCAACTGATCTTTCCAGAGAGAGTTTAATCTGCTTTGACTCCCATTTCACCACTGGTGCCAGCCCTGCTGCTGCAATAGCAGCCTGTTTTTACATATTAATCGGTGCTTTCCAGGCCATTTTTTCTGCAACACCCATTCAAGTAACTTCCACACTTGTAATGTTCTTGATTTCCAGCATCAGAAGTGTCAGCATGGGTCAGGCCAAGGGTCCCTCCAGCCTCCTCCAGCAGGAGGAGAGCTTGTAACCAGCCCAGACCATGGTGTTTAATAGCCATGGACGCTTATTGTCCAGATGTGCTTAGTTGTGCTTATTAGCTCTTAAAAGTTACTCACAACAAGCAGAGGAGATTTACGTTAGCTCTCCCCTATAGGTGATGAAAAACACCTCCCCTACAGCACGCTGACAAACATCAGCAGATGGTGATCTTGACACAGAGCAACCTCGAGTCATGGTCCTGTGAAACGCAGCTCCTTATTGTGCCTCAAATTCTGGGGTAAAAGATGAACTCACTTCTGCAAAATATTTGCTTTACTGAAGATGAACTTTACCAGCTGCTCAAAGGAGCTAATTCCAAAACTGCTAAGTGTCAGAGTTCAGACGTACCATTTGGCAGATTTGGTGCTCTGTGGGTTTGGTTTTTTTTTAATTCTTTAGCTACTTCAGCTACTACTAATGAAGTGCCATGTTAGAAATTTTGCTCATTTAAAGTGTTTTCAAGGTAGTCAACCAATTAGGAAGGATTCCAATCTACGCCTGCCTAAAGCTTCAAGCACTAAAATGTCCTGACAGTTCAAGCGTTACACAGAAGTTGTAAAATCTCAAGGAAGTTATTCTGAACTTCTTTGAATTCCCAAAGGAATGAATACATTTCCATACAATTTTCCAGAAAGACAAAACTTTTTCCCTAAGAACAGAGTTTCTTTTGGTTACGTTCAACCACTATTTTCATGACTAACAACAAGAAATAAACCCCACTTTAAAGTAGGTATGCAATCTTAACTGTTAGTTGTTGTGGTGTTACGAAAATGCTACTGAAACAGGTATGAAAATTGCTCAGAGCAGTTCGTAGAGCCTTTTCACAGGCCAGTGTGACAACTCCAATTCACACACATTTACACACAGCTTTCACATATATGGCTATGTTTGATTTTGGAAATTATGTGAACTGGAAAAACATAATTTCCTGATGTAAGGGACTCAGCCTTCGTAGATTTTTCACTGAAATCACGCTAGCTGATTCAAGAATTCTTAGCCCCCTTCTTGTAACTAACATTGACCCTTAGACCCTGAAAGGTTTCACAGCTAATTGCCTGAGCCAGTGCACTGGCTTGAAAGAGAGGTCTTCAAATGATGGATTTCAAGAAAAAACAGAGATCATTTTATATCAGACTTCAGTGTACCTGCAGGCAATGGCACCCTTCTGCTTTGGATTTCCCTTATTTTGGTTGCCTCCATCTTAACTGCGATGTTATTTCAACAGGAATTCGGGTGCTTAGCTTCCCAGTGATGGTATCTGTAGTAGCACCACAAACGGCCCTGCATTCTTTGCATATTTGGTGGCATGCATCAGCCCAGTTTGGAACAAAAGCTCTTGTTTTGGATACATCACTGCAGACAGTTGCCTGGCCAAACTGTCTGCTTCCTTCTGAACTTCTAAAGAGAAATGACAGATCATTTTGTAGTTTTTAACAGATCTAGCTTCAGAAAACTTATCTAACATTGCCTAAATATGAGCTACATTTTGCAACCAGGTTTGTTGTTTTTTTTTTTTAATTTACATCACATTCTCCAGCAGCTTAGTACCCAAAAGACAAAAGGAAATCTAGACACATGCTCTAGCTATGGGAGGATTTTACTTGTAACAGAATCTAAATATGTGCAATTAACACAAGTCGAGCTGTTATTTGAAGGACCATTGCAAATGCTAATTAGGAATCCATATACAAAACAACCGCATACAAGTTTCATTTGCAATGTCTGGATATTCAGTATGGCTTACCTGTTCACAGTGCTGGTACCTCATGCAAAGAAACAGCGTCTCTTTCTTCCCATATGCAGGCTGCAATGGGGTAGAGGACAGGTTATCTTCCACGTATTCCTTGTCACAGACAAACAGGGAACAGAAAGGCGAAAACCTTAGATGCAGTCCTGGCTACTTTTCCTTCTTGCTAGGCAGACAATTTTGGTAGGAACGGTGAGTAACAATTCCATTTTGAAAAGCAAATGAACAAATTTAATCCCCAAGTGCCTCAAGTATCAAGGCAAAGCATTTCTCCTCAGAAGAAAAAAAGATCTTTGAAAAAGAAATCAGACAGGGACACTGAAAGGACATCCAGTCCACCCCAGGTCCCAAAGTAGGAACAACTATCTCCATGTCCTTTCTGAGAAGTATTTCTCTAACCTGCTCTTAAAGATCATCACAGATTTCATAATCACCCGAGCAATCTTTACCAGTGCATTGATATCCCTGCTTTATAAGGTTGGGTTCACCCCCTGTCTTTTTTTATTTATTATTTGTTGCAATCTTTGAATTTTTTCTGCTGCAATTTAGTTCTGCTAATTCTTGTTCCACCTACTGCAGAGCTTTTACTCTGCAAACAACTTACTGCTCTTCTTTACAGCGGCCTGTTCTGTATTTTAAGACTCTTGTAATTTTTCTTCTGGTCTTTTACCAACCCAAATTGTTTCAGGCTGCCTTCTAGGTTTGTCTCCTAACTGTTTAATCATTCATACTTTGGAGATTCTCCAATCAGTCCATATCATTCCTGAATCTACCATTCATCTTGGGATATCCTCTTGGGACATTATTTCCACATATGAAACCATGTTTTTCCAGCCAGGTTTTAAAAGGACATCTATTAAGCTAAGGGTTGTGTCTTCAGTGCACAGTTAACTTGAGTTATTTGCATTTAATACCTCCCCAGTTAGCCTCACGTCATGGAGTCACAGGAACAGACACGTGGAAGGAATTGCAGAAAATCATCTAGCCCATATCCCACCTCTGAGCCACAAGAAAGTGCCATATATCTACACTGGTTTTAAAAGACTCCAGCAGCAAAGTCACCATGACCTCCCTGGGCAGTCTTCAGATTAGAAATTCTAAATTCCCCCTTGCCCATTCATCCAGGATATCTCAGTCAGCTGTGTGCCCACCTTACCACGCTTTCATGAGACATAACCAACCTAATTTGCTTGCAAGAATGCCATGTGGGACTGTGTCCTAGCTTGTCTTTGAAAAAAGATTCCACCACATCTACTAGACCAGTAGCACCAGTACACAGTACAATGTCAGTTATTTATCATATTTGTAAGGACAAGAAAGATATTTGAAGTATCATCTAATGATTGATGGCATTATTAATTTTCAATACTGAGTAAGCATTAGCTTTCTCTAAATTCTCCACGGCTTCCTTCCCCTCAGCTGCCCTTGCACTTTCAAACATTGCCTTCTCAACATCATCCACATTTCTTAAAGAGAATGGCAGATAGCTTAGCATTTGCAAATTTTTCATACTATAGGATATTGTTTCAAGTCCTGCTGACTTGCACAATCTCTCTTATCTCTCAAGTACACCTGACCTGTTCCTTTTCAGTCCTCTTTTTATTAAAATTAACTGTTTTAAGCATCTGGTCATAATTCACCTTTTCTGTGGTGGTTTGAAAGGAAAAAAGACATGAAACAGATCACCTATTATTTGCTCATTTCCACATAGAGTAATAAACTTCTACTTCCCTCCACTTTGATTACTCAAGTATTTCCTTGCTATTCTTCCTTCCTTGGCAGCTGCAACTCAGTTTTAGTCTGAGCTTTCTCACTTTTCCATACAGGCCCATGAAATCTGTCGTATCAGTCCTCAGCAAGTAGAAATGCACCTTTTCTATTTTCCACCGCCCTGCTATGGAGTAAGCCATGCTCATCTCTCCCGGCCTGCCCTCTCCTTGGGATCGTTAGCTGAGAGCAGCCGCGCTGCAAAATAACCCTTGCATTGCACAGAGGGATTGGATTACTGCACAGAATAACTGCGTTAGCAGCTGACAAACTGCGTTAACTCGAGCTGTAGCCTATGTGACCAGACAAGCCAGCCAGTTCAAGTAAAAACACCACCATCCTCATCCTAAAGGTTTCTGCATTTGGACAAGACTTGAGCTGGGGTGAAACTGAAGTTGTGACTCAAACGTACTGCATAGTCTGGACAAGCCCAGAGAGCACTACAAAGAGACAGAAGGGGATACTTCCCTTCAACTCTGTTGAAGTAAAACAAAAGCAACAGGCTGCATAACAGAAACACACACCTCCCTGCCCACTCATGTCTGAGCTCTAATGAGAACGAAAAGGATAAGAAAGTTTGACTCTCTGAAGATTTGGTTGCTCCCAGGGTCGCTCCTTCTCTGCTTTTACCCAAGATCCTCTGTCACAGAGTGCACAGGATGCTCTGAGCCCACAGAAAAATCTTCACCTGTTAATGAGACAAAAGGTTTCAGGCAAACCCAGATGAGACATGACAAAGCATGGTAATATGGACAGAGGGATCCTATTGATCTGTTTTACAAACAGAAAATATTGAGAAACTAATGTAAATAGGAACAAGCTGCAAGAAATGCTCTGCAACCTTTAAATTAACTATCTAAGAGCATGGCTGGCATCTCGCTGGTAGTTCTGCACTTCACTTAGCTCCTACAGTCATAGAATCCTCAGAGCTTCAGTGGAAAAGAAAATAAAATCCTCCAATCCTTAGGGAAAAGTCACAGTTTATCTCTAGAAAGCATGAAGCTGCAAATCTGAAAAGATGCCAAAGTTGACAGTTAACTGCCACATACTACTGAAGTCTTTCCCTCCCGCCCCTTTCTCTTAAACTCTTTCTTCCCGTTCCCAGGCCAGACTCAAGTTTGGAAGTCAGTGAATGAATTCCACAAGTACTACAGTTTGTACTTTCACAAACAGCTTAAAAGCGGAGGTATCACATTTCACAGCTCTGTGAGGAGGCTGGCACAGCTTCAAAGCACTCCTGAAATATCTATTACTTTATTCTGAAGAGACAATAGCCTCTCGGTAGTGAAGGCTGACACAGTCTTCCCCTTCCAAAGCTGACTTTGACACAGACAGGCTCAGCTTCAGCGAAGTAACACCAACACGTCTGAAATTTCAAGGCTTCAGCGAATTAACACCAACACGTCTGAAATTTCAAGACTTCATGCCACTGCGGAACTTACCTGTAAAGTCTGAAGCAAATCAGAAAGCATCTGGAATCTCAAAGTTTTTAAAGAGATCTTGAGTCTGTCACAACTCAGAAATGGGTTGGATTCAAATCCCATATTGGCTTCACTGTGCTAGTCTTGGTGGAAGGCAGGTGCTTTTGACAAGATTTTTTTTAGTTACTAAAAATAGCTCTGTATTACACTATCAAAACTATATAATCTTTAATTTTTCTCTTGAGTGTAGTTAAATTTTAAAGAAACAAATACGCCAATCCCAGAATGTATAAAGACAGGTCTCATAAAACCTTCCTACCTTGAAGTATTTCACATACAGCCATTTTTAAAGGACAGTTTTCTCCTTTCTCCTTTGCTATTAAGAAAAGCCAACTTTCGTATCTTCCTGCACAGATAAAACACACAGGACTTTGTATACTTTTTGCCAATCAGTTTACGATCAAAACCATTCACCCATCTCAAGAATGGTTGCAAATGTCACCTCCCATAAAAGCGTGGGCATGCCAGAGAAATAGATTTTTACTATGCATAGAAAAATGAAATAAGAAATACTAATATTAAAAATAACAGATATAAATATATCAAAAGCAATAAAACTGACTAAGCAAATACTGTATCCAAGAATACCCTTCTAAACTCCAGGTCCATGGAAAATTTTAATTTACAACTGTATCATGTGCAACAGAGCTGCTACAATTCCAAACATGACAACTGGGTGATATATGTCATTTCCCATGTTCTTATATGTCCTAGTATTTCAGTTATTAAATGACAAGCTGAGAAACAGTAATACAGAGGCAAGTGACAATAAAGCCAGTGAAAGGATAGTCAAAATTTGTCAAAGTGGGATGGAAACTATGGGAAGAACAAAACATGAGCTGCATTGGTGCTTGGAAAAAAACAAACACAAACTGCTTGAGAATTTGAACCAAGGACAAAATGAAACACTAGACACATTCATGAGGCAAGATGACATATATTTGGATGATCCTTGATAGAAAAGCTTAAGGGAAAGGAAAGGCCAGCTGAAAGCACAGCAGGCTAATGCTTCATCATGCCCTCTCCCTTTTCAGAACCTACTGGAACAAACTCCATACAGGGGAGAAACAATCTCAGCATTGCTGTTTAATCGTAGCTCTCCTTGCTAAAGAACAAGGGGAAACAAAACGGTTTTCACAGAGTTTATCAGGAAAAGGAATTTACCCTGATTACTTAATCCCCTTTTATCCTTTTGATCTGGTGCTTTGCAGCTGCACTACTGCGCTTCGGTCCCTGGGTGACAAACTGTTCACATGGCTTTCCCGCTGCCACCATACTCCGCACAGCACTTGTCTCACCTGAGTGTTTCATTCACAAAAATGAAGGGAAAAGATTTTCCAACTAAATTGGCAGTTGGTTTTATGAACTTGTGCCGGTTTTCCTCTGTGGGGATGGGCAAGGTTTGGATGCTGAGGAATCTACCCTGCTCTGTCGTTCCCACCCACGACCAACATAACTCTATTAACAAACTTCAGGTAGATTACAAAAAGTGTGGAAACTGCCTCTCAGAGCCTCAGCCTTTAAGCCACTTAAAAGGTATGAGCTGTTCTTAGATGATGCTACTAAATTTGGGAATCTGACTCCAGTACTGAATGCAAAGCTGATAAGCTCAACATCCAGTCCCTCTCTTTCCCCTTCCTTTCCAATAATCTCATCATGTAACCTTTACCTTTTCCTAACTTCAAATGTTGCAATGATGCTTCAAGTTAAACTACCCAAACACTGTAAGGTCATGAATCAGCTGTATGTTTTGTGAGGCATCCTGCAGTCACAAAACTCAAAGGCAAGATGGAAGAAGAATCATTGATGGAAATATAGTTTGCTTTCCCCAATGAGTCCTAAAAAACAGTGATAGGGGAAACAAGTTTTTTAAAAAAAATAGAGAATTATCTTGAGATGACATTTAAAAATTTTTAAAAGGTTGAATCTGAAAAGATAGCAGGAAATACAGATCAGCCACAAACTACAGTGCTGGCTGCAGTTTAAACTTATTTAAATTAGGTATGCTGTCTCTTCTCCAAATGTAGGGTCTATGAGACCATATATTGTTGAGCAAACTTTTTCCCATGAAACCATTCCCACTCCAGTTCAGAGATAGGCATTATGGTCAAGCCATGCTTCTAACAATAATGTTTGGTTTGGCAAGTTTTACTGTGGTTTCCTTGGCAAACAGATACTTTAGCCTATGCCATTTATTTGGTCCCAGTACATTCCGAATTGTTTTGATGAAACTTCAAGTGTAATATGAAGGGAAAGCCATAGCTAGTAAATCACCTGGAAAGTCCCCTAAAGGATAGGTCTCAATGGCCTCACCTTGCCAAAGGAACAACACTGGGTTGCTGATCTGTTACAAATTGAAAATGCTTACAATAAAAGCAGGGGTTCTTTTTACTGCAAGAAGGCAAGGAAATATATACAGCACAAAGAATAGTAACATGACCCTACAGCAATGCTCACCATAGAACAGAAGGATCATATCTCTTAAGAGCAGTCAGCACCTAAGTTCGTAAAGTTATTGAGGTGGTTCTCACAGCATCCCCCTCTCTCTCTTTTTGAAAATCGTTATTTATGTGCATGCACATGTATGTGCACAGATGCACACTTTTAAAGATGTGTAGTGTTAACTTAAAGGCAAGAGCTCACACCAAGCAGGAGGAGGAGAGAGCTGTTTCTTTATCAGCACTATCTCCCTTCAACAGAACAAAACAAAAAAAAGCACTGCAAATCATAATAAAACAAAAAGACAGATTTAAATCCCCAAATAAAGCATGATAGGTCAATGCAAACATGATTTTTTTTTTTAGGTCTATTGCTCTTTAATGTTACTGTAAGAATTGCAATATTTTTCCTGAAAATACAAGGTTTTGCAAATAATTCACAATATCTGCTAATTATACATATCACTTTTTATAGTCCTGAATACCTTAAGAAGTTAGTTTCAGAAGTGCAGAAGTAGCAGCAAATGGCTTGGTTCTCAGAAATGCGCCATAACCTGAGAGCCCAATGTAGAAGACAGCGTCTGTCGTTGCCTTGCACTTGTGGAAATCAGGTCAATTCTAAAAGCTAGAAATAAAAAATACTTTCTTTGTCTGTCCATTTAAGTAATTCCTAATTACTTTTTAAAAATCCCACCTGTCTCAAAAACAACAAATAGAAATCTCATAGTGCTTAGTTCTGATTTGTATTCACATAGTTTTCCCCACAAATGTTCAGATGCACCTCTCCAACTTTTAAGCTGTCCTCAATAAGAAACACAGACATGAAATACCTACTTTTCATCTTCCACCAACCCAAATGCTGACTGTTTAGGAGTTAAGAATAGCAGCAGCAAGCTGACAGAAAAGTAGGAAAAGGAGAGCGCTTGAAAATTAATGCTCAGATTCACAGTATTATCAGAATAGGCTGACTGACAGTTATGATAGTCTTATGTACATCTATAGGAAATTTCATTATTTGATTTCTTTCATTGCACACACTATTATAAATAGGAACAGGAATTAATATGCAGTGACTACAGTTAAATGCTAATACTTGGCCTCTTAATTTCATAGACGTTCTTCAGGTGTCATCTAAATGGGTAGGCAGACTTATCTGTATTTGTCTTTTCCAGAATAGATATCACTCAAATCAAACAGCAACAGAAGAGGATTATCTAATTTACTAAGCAGCCTGCTATAGAAGCAAGTATCACATACTGACCTCTTTTATCCTTATAGAGATCCAGGATGGCTACCACCTGCAGGAAAATAACCCCAAAATTACCTTGGTTCAACAGAAGACTGCTGAGCTGTACCCCACCTCACAAAAACAGGTCTACTACTGAAACTGAGTCCTGGGTGAATATTTAACATAATCTCAAACACAAGTAATACAACATTTCCTCCAAGAGATATTCATCTTTAAATACATCCCATAGAACACGTGCATCAGACTTACAACATAAAGCAAACCCTAACTTGAACTCCATACAAAAACCATCAGTTACTCTCTAATGAATAAATGCCTGCTAAATACAGAAGTTAAGGCCATTGTGGAATAAAAATAGAACTGAGTTTTCAAGGGTGATTTGTGACTTTTGGTTAGCTTGCAGTCAGTGCTGTTGGAACATTTGTTGGTTTTACACACATATATTCATATACACACACACACAGTTAGACACAGTTACTCTGATGCTTTTCCCATTTCTTCCTTCCTTATCTTCTACAGTTCCACTTAATTCCCTTTTTCCTTCTTATTTTCTTCCGAATAAGTTAGTGTATTTTAGGTACTTAAGGAAAGAAGAAAATAAATACAAATAATTTACACTAATCTCTGCATACAAGAACAACACTGCTATGGGTGCTGTCTTTTCCTTCCAGCAAGTCAGTTTATTTAAACAAGCTGCACTTCACCAAAGGACTGGAAAAAACACATCTTAAAAACAAATTAATTAGCCTCCTACAAATTAAAGTTTTCCTTTCTGTACTCTTAAAGCTTTTATCTATGTTTTCCTCTTCTGCTCTAACAATAAAATTGATTAAAGTCAAATTACATTTCTGTATGCATTGATTTGCTAAAGCTTTTGATACCGCCCATTCCGGATGCATTAGTTGATATGATAGATCCTGCCTGGGAAGCTGCCACGGACTCCAGACAGCGTTTGAAGTACGGTTACGCAATGGATGCCACAATGCCTGGGTAGTCAAATTATCCAGTCTTTACAACTATGCTTTTCTGGTAGATGGGTAACTCACACAGATCTCTGCTGGTGTCTGTATATAGAAACTGCGTAACCCTTTGGACAAGGCACAAT